>NC_047104.1:5964683-6287183 GCF_902500255.1 Thalassophryne amazonica
AGCGAATATATCAATCAATCAATCAATTTTTTTATATAGCGCCAAATCACAACAAACAGTTGCCCAAGGCGCTTTATATTGTAAGGCAAGGCCATACAATAATTATGTAAAACCCCAACGGTCAAAACGACCCCCTGTGAGCAAGCACTTGGCTACAGTGGGAAGGAAAAACTCCCTTTTAACAGGAAGAAAACTCCAGCAGAACCAGGCTCAGGGAGGGGCAGTCTTCTGCTGGGACTAGTTGGGACTGAGGGAGAGAACCAGGAAAAAGACATGCTGTGGAGGGGAGCAGAGATCGATCACTAATGATTAAATGCAGAGTGGTGCATACAGAGCAAAAAGAGAAAGAAAACAGTGCATCATGGGAACCCCCCAGCAGTCTACGTCTATAGCAGCATAACTAAGGGATGGTTCAGGGTCACCTGATCCAGCCCTAACTATAAGCTTTAGCACAAAGGAAAGTTTTATGCCTAATCTTAAAAGTAGAGAGGGTGTCTGTCTCCCTGATCTGAATTGGGAGCTGGTTCCACAGGAGAGGAGCCTGAAAGCTGAAGGCTCTGCCTCCCATTCTACTCTTACAAACCCTAGGAACTACAAGTAAGCCTGCAATCTTAGATCGAAGCGCTCTATTGGGGTGATATGGTACTACGAGGTCCCTAAGATAAGATGGGACCTGATTATTCAAAACCTTATAAGTAAGAAGAAGAATTTTAAATTCTATTCTAGAATTAACAGGAAGCCAATGAAGAGAGGCCAATATGGGTGAGATATGCTCTCTCCTTCTAGTCCCCGTCAGTACTCTAGCTGCAGCATTTTGAATTAACTGAAGGCTTTTTAGGGAACTTTTAGGACAACCTGATAATAATGAATTACAATAGTCCAGTTTCAGCATCACTCTGAGACAAGACCTTTCTGATTTTAGAGATATTGCGTAAATGCAAAAAAGCAGTCCTACATATTTGTTTAATATGCGCTTTGAATGACATATCCTGATCAAAAATGACTCCAAGATTTCTCACAGTATTACTAGAGGTCAGGGTAATGCCATCCAGAGTAAGGATCTGGTTAGACACCATGTTTCTAAGATTTGTGGGGCCAAGTACAATAACTTCAGTTTTATCTGAGTTTAAAAGCAGGAAAATAGAGGTCATCCATGTCTTTATGTCTGTAAGACAATCCTGCAGTTTAGCTAATTGGTGTGTGTCCTCTGGCTTCATGGATAGATAAAGCTGGGTATCATCTGCGTAACAATGAAAATTTAAGCAATACTGTCTAATAATACTGCCTAAGGGAAGCATGTATAAAGTGAATAAAATTGGTCCTAGCACAGAACCTTGTGGAACTCCATAATTAACTTTAGTCTGTGAAGAAGATTCCCCATTTACATGAACAAATTGTAATCTATTAGACAAATATGATTCAAACCACCGCAGCACAGTGCCTTTAATACCTATGGCATGCTCTAATCTCTGTAATAAAATTTTATGGTCAACAGTATCAAAAGCAGCACTGAGGTCTAACAGAACAAGCACAGAGATGAGTCCACTGTCCGAGGCCATAAGAAGATCATTTGTAACCTTCACTAATGCTGTTTCTGTACTATGATGAATTCTAAAACCTGACTGAAACTCTTCAAATAGACCATTCCTCTGCAGATGATCAGTTAGCTGTTTTACAACTACCCTTTCAAGAATTTTGAGAGAAAAGGAAGGTTGGAGATTGGCCTATAATTAGCTAAGATAGCTGGGTCAAGTGATGGCTTTTTAAGTAATGGTTTAATTACTGCCACCTTAAAAGCCTGTGGTACATAGCCAACTAACAAAGATAGATTGATCATATTTAAGATCGAAGCATTAAATAATGGGTAGGGCTTCCTTGAGCAGCCTGGTAGGAATGGGGTCTAATAAACATGCTGATGGTTTGGATGAAGTAACTAATGAAAATAACTCAGACAGAACAATCGGAGAGAAAGAGTCTAACCAAATACCGGCATCACTGAAAGCAGCCAAAGATAACGATACGTCTTTGGGATGGTTATGAGTAATTTTTTCTCTAATAGTTAAAATTTTGTTAGCAAAGAAAGTCATGAAGTCATTACTAGTTAAAGTTAATGGAATACTCAGCTCAATAGAGCTCTGACTCTTTGTCAGCCTGGCTACAGTGCTGAAAAGAAACCTGTGGTTGTTCTTATTTTCTTCAATTAGTGATGAGTAGAAAGATGTCCTAGCTTTACGGACATCATTTACGGCTTTATATGATGAACAATCACGGTTATATAACGCATGTAGTGAGGAAACAGGTCAGACATATTGCGATCATCACAGCAGTATTACGGGTGTATTATGAATGCATCGCGCATGTGTTGCACGTGTACGGCAACTGCATTGCGGTCATAAAATAAGCGCACTCGGGCCTTTCGGCATCACTATTCACACCAACAATACAGCCTCTGGAGCATTTGCTGGACTTGGACAAGTTGATCACAGAGTTAATGTTCATGTTGTCATGTGAGGGTTAACTGTTCATGAGTTTGGGGAGCGGGAGGGGGGGAAGCCGCTTGGGGTGTGAGACGGTGTTTTTTTTTATTTTTGAGAGTGTCACAAAAAACAGACTTCAGTGTGAGTTGTGGCTAAACAGCAACTCTTCCTTTTGTTGGTGTCAAATAAAAGTCCTGGAGGAGACCCGATTGCAGCAGCTACGTCTTTGTGGATTTACACAGCCAGACCGGCACTGACTGGCAGGTTATGTCGCTTTTTGCCACATATACAGTAGTGTTCAGAATAATAGTAGTGCTATGTGACTAAAAAGATTAATCCAGGTTTTGAGTATATTTCTTATTGTTACATGGGAAACAAGGTACCAATCAATCAATCAATCAATTTTATTTATATAGCGCCAAATCACAACAAACAGTTGCCCCAAGGCACTTTAAAAACCCCAACTGTCAAAACGACCCCCTGTGAGCAAGCACTTGGCGACAGTGGGAAGGAAAAACTCCCTTTTAACAGGAAGAAACCTCCAGCAGAACCAGGCTCAGGGAGGGGCAGTCTTCTGCTGGGACTGGTTGGGGCTGAGGGAGAGAACCAGGAAAAAGACATGCTGTGGAGGGGAGCAGAGATCAATCACTAATGATTAAATGCAGAGTGGTGCATACAGAGCAAAAAGAGAAAGAAACACTCAGTGCATCATGGGAACCCCCCAGCAGTCTAAGTCTATAGCAGCATAACTAAGGGATGGTTCAGGGTCACCTGATCCAGCCCTAACTATAAGCTTTAGCAAAAAGGAAAGTTTTAAGCCTAATCTTAAAAGTAGAGAGGGTGATTCAGTAGATTCTCACAAATCCAACAAGACCAAGCATTCATGATATGCACACTCTTAAGGCTATGAAATTGGGCTATTAGTAAAAGAAAAAGTAGAAAAGGGGGTGTTCACAATAACAGTAGCATCTGCTGTTGACGCTACGCTCCTGTGAATCACTAAACTAGTATTTAGTTGTATAACCACAGTTTTTCATGATTTCTTCACATCTGCGAGGCATGGAGTCAACCAACTTGTGGCACCTTTCAGCTGTTATTCCACTCCAAGATTCTTTAACAACATTCCACAATTCATTCACATTTCTTGGTTTTGCTTCTGAAACAGCTTTTTTGATGTCACCCCACAAGTTCTCAATTGGATTTAGGTCCAGAGATGGGCAGGCCACTCCAAAACATTAATTTTGTTGGTTTGGAACCAAGATTTTGCTGGTTTACTAGTGTGCTTGGGGTCATTGTCTTGTTGAAACACCCATTTCAAGGGCATGTCCTCTTCAGCATAAGGCAACATGACCTCTTCAAGTATTTTGACATATCCAAACTGATCCATGATACCTGGTATGCGATATATAGGCCCAACACCATAGTAGGAGAAACATGCCCATATCATGATGCTTGCACCACCATGCTTCACTGTCTTCACTGTGAACTGTGGTTTGAATTCAGAGTTTGGGGGTCGTCTCACAAATTGTCTGCGGCCCTTGGACCCAAAAAGAACAATTTTACTCTCATCAGTCCACAAAATATTCCTCCATTTCTCTTTAGGCCAGTTGATGTGTTCTTCGGCAAATTGTAACCTCTTCTGCACATCTTTTATTTAACCGAGGGACTTTGGGGGGGATTCTTGCAAATAAATTAGCTTCACACAGGGGTTTTCTAACTGTCACAGCACTTACAGGTAACTCCAGACTGTCTTTGATCATCCTGGAGTTGATCAATGGGTGAGCCTTTGCCATTCTGGTTATTCTTCTATCCATTTTGATGGTTGTTTTCTGTTTTCTTCCACATGTCTGTTTTTTTTTTTGGTCCATTTTAAAGCATTGGAGATCATTGTAGATGAACAGCCTATAATTTTTTGCACCTGCGTATAAGTTTTCCCCTCGCCAATCAACTTTTTAATCAAACTACGCTGTTCTTCTGAACAATGTCTTGAATGTCCCATTTTCCTCAGGCTTTCAAAGAGAAAAGCATGTTCAACAGGTGCTGGCTTCATCCTTAAATAGGGGACACCTGATTCACACCTGTTTGTTCCACAAAATTGATAAACTCACTGACTGAATGCCACACTACTATTATTGTGAACACCCCCTTTTCTACTTTTTTTTTTTTTACTAATAGCCCAATTTCATAGCCTTCAGAGTGTGCATATCATGAATGCTTGGTCTTGTTGGATTTGTGAGAATCTACTGAATCTACTGGTACCTTGTTTCCCATGTAACAATAAGAAATATACTCAAAACCTGGATTAATCTTTTTAGTCACATAGCACTACTATTATTCTGAACACTACTGTAGTAATTTGGGTTTATGTGACGTGTTTGTTATGCATTCACAGATTGTAAAGCAGATGTAATACAAATGCTTTATTCGTGGCCAATTTGTACGCATTCGCTACAACATATTTTAGTTTGTGATGTGGACATGATGGGCACGCATTATATCTGTTTTACACACTGTCCCAGTCCGCTGCCAAGCTGCAAATCCCCGTCAGTTGCGGATATCAGCGGTTAACGGCAGATATACAGCCCATAGAGTCAGTATGTATTGTGTATGAATTGAGTATATATGGAGTATGTAAGGCAGATGTTATCCGCAGCCAGGATTTTTGAGCTGCTCAAAAATCCTGGCTGCGGACATGCGTGCCTCTGCGGACGATCACAGACGTGTTTGGACGATGGACGACTCATACAGGCATGTTACATGGATATTGCGGATGTTTGGCGAATATGGGCCAATTTTGTATGCAATCCATACGCAAATCCTCCTAAACGCCAGTGGGACAGGGCCATTACTGTTTATCTTCATGCACAGCTCGATTCATCCTCTTTACTTCATCTGTATCTCCTTATATTTCTTCTTTCTCTCTCTTAGTCAAATTGGAAGTCTCAAAACGAGTTTTATTTATCTATCGTCCACCTGCTCGTTACTGTGAGTTTCTCTTTGAATTTTCAGACCTTTTGTCTGACTTAGTGCTTAGCTCAGATAAGATAATTATAGTGGGTGATTTTAACATCAACTTAGATGCTGAGAATGACAGCCTCAACACTGCATTTAATCTATTATTAGATTCAGTTGGCTTCGCTCAAAATGTAAATGAGTCCACTCACCATTTTAACCGCACTTTAGATCTTGTTCTGACATATGGCATATAAATTGAAGACTTAACAGTATTCCCTGAAAACCCCCTGTTGTCTGATCATTTCTTAATAACATCTACATTTACTTTAATGGACTACCCAGCAGTGGGGAATAAGTTTCATTACAGTAGAAGTCTTTCTGAAAGCACTGTAGCTAGGTTTAAGGATATGATTCCTTCTTTGTTATGTTCTTCAATGCCATATACCAACACAGTACAGAGTAGCTACCTAAACTCTGTCAGTGAGATAGATTATCTAGTCAATAGTTTTACATCCTCATTGAGCACAACTTTGGATGCTGTAGCTCCTCTGAAAAGAGAGCCTTAAATCAGAAATGCTTGACTCCGTGGTATAACTCACAGACTCGCAGCTTAAAGCAGATACCCGGAAACTGAAGAGGAAATGGCGGTCTCACTAATTTAGAAGATCTTCATTTAGCCTGGAAAAAGAGTCTGTTGCTCTATAAAAAAGCCCTCCGTAAAGCTAGGACATCTTACTACTCATCACTAATTGAAGAAAATAAGAACCACCCCAGGTTTCTTTTCAGCACTGTAGCCAGGCTGACAAAGAGTCAGAGCTCTAGTGAGCCGAGTATTCCTTTAACTTAACTAGTAATGACTTCATGACTTTCTTTGCTAATAAAATTTTAACTATTAGAGAAAAAAATATTCATAACCATCCCAAAGACATATCTTTATGTTCGGCTGCCTTCAGTAATGCTGGTATTTGGCTAGACTCTTTCTCTCTGATTGTTCTGAGTTATTTTCATTAGTTACTTCCTCCAAACCATCAACATGTCTATTAGACCCCATTCCTACCAGGCTGCTCAAGGAAGCCCTACCATTATTTAATGCTTCGATCTTAAATATGATCAATCTATCTTTATTAGTTGGCTATGTACCACAGGCTTTTAAGGTGGCAGTAATTAAACCATTACTTTAAAAGCCATCACTTGACCCAGCTATCTTAGCTAATTATAGGCCAATCTCCAACCTTCCTTTCCCCCCAAAAATTCTTGAAAGGGTAGTTGTAAAACAGCTAACTGATCATCTGCAGAGGAATGGTCTATTTGAAGAGTTTCAGTCAGGTTTCAGAATTCATCACAGTACAGAAACAGCATTAGTGAAGGTTACAAATGATCTTCTTATGGCCTCAGACAGTGGACTCATCTCTGTGCTTGTCTTGTTAGACCTCAGTCTAATGACTTTTGATACTGTTGACCATAAAATTTTATTACAGAGATTAGAGCATGCCATAGGTATTAAAGGCAATGCGCTGCGTTGGTTTGAATCATATTTATCTAATAGATTACAATTTGTTCATGTAAATGGGGAGTCTTTTTCACAGTCTAAGTGTAATTATGGAGTTCCACAAGGTTCTGTGCTAGGACCAATTTTATTCACTTTATACATGCTTCCCTTAGGCAATGTTATTAATCAATCAATCAATCAACTTTTTTCTTATATAGCGCCAAATCACAACAGTTGCCCCAAGGCGCTCCATATTGTAAGGCAAGGCCATACAATAATTATGAAAAACCCCAACGGTCAAAACGACCCCCTATTAGAAAGCATTGCTTAAATTTTCATTGTTACGCAGATGATACCCAGCTTTATCTATCCATGAAGCCAGAGGACACACACCAATTAGTTAAACTGCAGGAATGTCTTTCAGACATAAAGACCTCTAATTTCCTGCTTTTAAATTCAGATAAAACTGAAGTTATTGTACTTGGCCCCACAAATCTTAGAAACATGGTGTCTAACCAGATCCTTACTCTGGATGGCATTACCCTGAGCTCCAGTAATACTGTGAGAAATCTTGGAGTCATTTTTGATCAGGATATGTCATTCAATGTGCATATTAAGCAAATATGTAGGACTGCTTTTTTGCATTTGCGCAATATCTGTAAAATTAGAAAGGTCTTGTCTCAGAGTGATGCTGAAAAGCTATTCGGTGCATTTATTTCCTCTAGGCTGGACTATTGTAATTCATTATTATCAGTTGTCGTAAAAGATCCCTGAAAAGCCTTCAGTTAACTCCAATGCTGAGCTAGAGTACTGACGGACTAGAAGGAGAGAGCATATCTCACCCATATTGGCTTCTCTTCATTGGCTTCCTGTAATTCTAGAATAGAATTTAAAATTCTTCTTCTTACTTATAAGGTTTTGAATATCAGGTCCCATCTTATCTTAGGGACCTCTTAGTACCATATCACCCACAATAGAGCGCTTCGCTCTCAGACTGCAGGCTTACTTGTAGTTCCTTAGGGTTTGTAAGAGTAGAATGGGAGGCAGAGCCTTCAGCTTTCAGGCTCCTCTCCTGTGGAACCAGCTCCCAATTCAGATCAGGGAGACAGACACCCTCTCTACTTTTAAGATTAGGCTTAAAACTTTCCTTTTTGAAAAAAGCTTATAGTTAGGGCTGGATAGGTGACCCTGAACCATCCCTTAGTTATGCTGCTATAGACTTAGACTGCTGGGGTTTCCCATGATGCACTGAGTGTTTCTTTCTCTTTTTGCTCTGTATGCACCACTCTGCATTTAATCATTAGTGATTGATCTCTGCTCCCCTCCACAGCATGTCTTTTTCCTGATTCTCTCCCCTCAGCCCCAACCAGTCCCATCAGAAGACTGCCCCTCCCTGGGCCTGGTTCTGCTGGAGGTTTCTTCCTGTTAAAAGGGAGTTTTAAATTCCCACTGTCGCCAAGTGCTTGCTCATAGGAGGTCGTTTTGACCGTTGGGGTTTTTCTGTAATTATTGTATGGCTTTTGCCTTACAATATAAAGCGCCTTGGGGCGACTGTTGTTGTGATTTGGCGCTATATAAATAAAATTATTTGATTTGATTTTCTTTCTTCAGCCATCTATCCCAGCAGTTATAGGGCATGAGGCGGGTGGTCTACAAACCATCATCCTCTCACCTGCCACCATCTCACAGTCTCCAGTTCCTGCACAGGACACAGTCCACCTGCATGCACCTTCATTCTCTCCCACATCTCACCCGTCTCCTTCTTACGATATTGATTCAATTTTTTTTACAGTAGTATATGAACATAAAAAAAAAAAAAAAAAGATTCCTAACTTTTTGTGAGCAGGCCAACAGTGTATCTTTAAAAAAACATAAACCCGCTGTGCTGTATTTTAATCACTGTTGGACTACAAAATGAGAAATAATCTAGTAAATGCTGTTGTATGAGGATGCGATGCCAAAGAACAAATGAGGACCAACCCAGCTCGCTGAGGTTACAGTAGGTGCCCCAGTCCGGAGCGCTGTTCTTCTCTCGCTTCTTGATCTGGAAAACATGCAGAGAATCATCGACACAAT
Source organism: Thalassophryne amazonica (assembly GCF_902500255.1). Taxonomy (NCBI): domain Eukaryota; kingdom Metazoa; phylum Chordata; class Actinopteri; order Batrachoidiformes; family Batrachoididae; genus Thalassophryne; species Thalassophryne amazonica. Next base: position 5,973,681 of record NC_047104.1, read on the forward strand.
GAAAACATTCATAAAATCCATCATATTAAAAAATTAAAGTCTTCAGGAGGCTCGGTGTTTTTGTTCTTTTACTGAAATGTTAGAAGTACTAGTTCAGACTCCGCTGAATACAATTCAAAGTACTACATGGAATTCACTTTAGTAAGGCCAGACTCGCCTAGCTCAACCATGGCAAACAAGACGAGGGATGCTCTTGATGTTCTAGGAGCCCCTGTGACTGTCCGGTATACCTTTTTTGATATAATGTCAAAGATTTTGAATTTGAAATTCTATCCTTCCTCCCACATAGCTAATTTTGACTGCAGATGATATTAACGTGTTGGTGATTCAACAGGTGTGCTCGCTCACTGGAGAATTTTGCTTTTTTGGAAGTCGCCTTTACCACCTTCAATTAAGGCGTTTCTTGCATGCTGTTTCTTTCAAAATGGGAAAAAATTAAGCCCATAGTCAGGTGCTCCTCCTATAGGTTCCATCACTACTAGAAGCCATGCGAAATCTCCCCATCAACAGAGTGAAATGAGGATAATCTCACTCTTGGTCGTGCTTTGGCGTCTGTCTGTCTAACACTCCCACAGTCGCAAGGTCTACTTTTTTTGTCCACTCTTTTTTCTTGAAATACTCATCGGTCTTCTGTGTGTTTGTTTTTTGTGTCTTTTATTTTTTCCTTTGTACTGTTTTTGGGGTTAGTTTTTTTTGTAAAGTTCTTTTTATTATTTATACTATTCAATTAAATATATGTACTGGAGGAGAAGTTCGACTTCAAGAGCAAAATAACTTTAAACAAACTTGGTAAGAAGGCTGGACCACAGCATTATGATCTGGGTAAAGGGGTGGAGCCAGGACATTAAAAACAAACATTTAATAATGAACTCATTTCACAACTGCATATGTCACGGACATGAACGAGCAAAGCTCGTCAGCATCTCACCATGTCATTTATTTTGAGTAAATGCCCCCCCCCCCACCTTTTAAGCATTTTCTTTTATTTGCCTCTCACATACTTGGAAAAGCTCTTCGCCATCTAACCATGTCCTTTAGGTCCTTCAAACTTTTTTCAGTAAAATGGTTCTTTCACTGATTAATATCAGTGAAATCACCTGCTGGAGTCAGTGGCTGCAAAGAAAACTTACACCCCCTTGGCCCTGGTCTAAATTAAAAGATGCTCCAATCATATTTGCCTGATCATAAAGATTCCAGGTCAGTTTCAGTTTGTAGAGGGGTCAAAAGTTAAAGGTGCTCCATTCATTTTGCTCCAGCTGTATTTGTGCTGAATTTGATGCTTGTATCACCATTTGAAGGATTGTTTCAGTTATCTGCTGCACTAATAAGCCAACAGAGCATGAACCAGCTGCTGTCTGTTAGCTTAAACATGTGTATATAAGACAACCAGAATTAAAAGGAAAAATTCTGCTTTTAATAACTTGGACCTCATTTCTGGCAGAAAATATGGTCGTTTACCTACCAATATAAGTTTGGTGTCATTAGAAGTCCACAGTTCAAACGACATGTTCAGTTCAAATCTGAAGCAAACATTTTTCTTCTTCTACTAAGGTGGATTAGAACTTTTTGTGGTATACAGCACAGACTACTGGACAGGAGGAACCTACCAGTCAGTGTGACTCACTGATTTGAAAATGCAGCTCTTTCAACCAGACGTGTGGTGCCGTGACATGTCAATCATCTGTGTCCAATCAGATTTCAGGGGAGTCCAGTGAAACCCCGGCCTCCGCTCTAGCTCCACAAATGCCAAGAAGTGTTTGACATTTGAACATTTCCTGTTTCACTGTGACTGATAAATTGGCGCTTCCTGTTTGAGTGTGAGCTTGCCACTGAGCTCCCGCGAGATTCCATGGGATCTCGTCTGTCAATCCAGGAAGTGTTTGACATTTGAACATTTCCTGTTTTACTGTGGATTTGAAAATTGGCACTTCCTGTTTAGGACGCCCTGTACCATGAGTGAGCTTCATGGCGCTGCGCGACGCTTCGCTCATATAATTTGGAGCAGTAACTTTAAAATTTTTGGGAAAAGAGTTCTGTAACATAATTATTTTTTACTTTTTAAAGATTTATTGGAAACAAGTCTGTTTACAGGTTGAAGGTGTGTCAACAAACTGTAAGATTTTCATTTGATTTAATGATAATATGTAACATGAGCTCAACGAAACACTGAAGGTTTACTGGAGCTACAAACAACTGATTGTTTTAGAAAAGCCCAGACATGCAGCCTGTAAACTGCAATGAGCAAATGAACGGAGAGGCAGAGGAATCCGAATCAGACTCAGGAATCAGACTCTTGAAATTCACAGGGAACATTCTTGGGACACAGACCTTGGACAGTTCAAAGATGGTGAACCTTGACCTATTCTAACTCAACTCAACTTTATTTATATAACACTTTAAAACAACTGCAGCTGTCAAAAAGTGTCGTACATGACACATAAAATACTAATAATAACAAAAATTATGAGACAATAAAGCTGCTCCTGGAGGTGTCGAGCAGGAGCATAAGGGTGGAGGCGGGTCGAGATCATCAAGAGCTTTAAACGCAATAAATGAATCTTAAAATGAACTCCAAAGTGCACAGGCAGCCACTCGAGAGAGGCCAGAATGGGAGTGAGGTGCTCCCTATTACGCGCTCGACTAAGGGGTCAAAAGGTCATATTCTTTCCACACACTCTTTGATTGATTACATGCTCACATGGCCATGTTTATTTTACCATTGCGTTATATTTTATTATGCTTTAATTTACCGCAGTGTCTGGATTGATTTTGGCTCTTTGGAAGGAACACAGTTCATCCAGAAAGTATTCACAGCACTTCACTTTTTCCACATTGTGTTATGTTACAGCCTTATTCCAACATGGAATAAATTCATTCATCCCTTCAAAATTCTACTCACAACACCCCATAACGACAACATGAAAAAAGTGTTTTTGTTTTTAATTTTTGCAAATTTATTAAAAATAAAAAAACTAAGAAATCACGCATAAATAAGTATTCACAGCCTTTGCTCAATACTTTGTTGATGCTTCTTTGGCAGCAATTCCAGCCTGAAGACTTCTTGAATGTGATGCCACAAGTTTGGTGCACCTATCTTTGGGCAGTTTGGTCCATTCTTCTTTGCAGCACCTCTCAAGCTCCATCAGGTTGGATGTGGAGCGTCAGTGCACAGACATTTTCAGATCTTTCCAGAGATGTTCAGTTGGATTCAGGTCTGGGTTCTGGCTGGGCCACTCACGGACATTCACAGAGTTGTCCTGAAGCCACTCTTTTGATATCTTGACTGTGTGCTTAGGGTCACTGTCCTTCTGAAAGATGAGCTGTCGCTGCAGTCTGAGGCCAAGAGCGCTCTGGAGCAGGTTTTCATCCAGGATGTCTCTGTACATTGCTGCATTCATCTTTCTCTCAATCCTGACTAGTCTCCCAGTTCCTGCTGCTGAAAAACATCCCTTAGTTCTCCTCCAAACATGACACCTGGCATTCATGCTTGGTTTGTGCTCTGACTGTCAACTGTGGGATCTTACATGTAGACAGGTGTGTGTCTTTCCAAATCATGTCCAATCAACTGAATTTACCCCAGGTGGACTCCAGTGAAGCTGTAGAAACATCTCAAGTATGATCAGTGGAAACAGGAGGCACCTGAGTTCAATTTGAGCTTCATGGCAAAGACTGTGAATACTTATGGACATATGATTTCTTAGTTGTTGTTTTTTTATTTTTAATAAATTTGTAAAGAAAAATAAACTTTTTCACTTTGTCATTATGGGGTATTGTGTGTAGAATTTGAAAAAAAAAAAAAGAATTTCATCCATTTTGGAATAAGGCTGTAAAAGGCTGGGAAAAGGTATACAGTGAAAGTGATGTTGATAGTGCATATGAAACTTTTTTACAAATATTTACATCATTATATGATAAAAATTGTCCAATTAAACAAGACTACAGAAAACAAAAAATCCAAGCTCGACCATGGATGACGAAAGGGTTACGAAATGCATGTAATAAGAAAAATACACTGTATAGAGAATTCATAAAACTAAAGACTAAAGAGGCAGAAATAGATATAAGAAATACAAAAATAGATTAACTAATATTATACGGGTATGTAGGAAGGAATATTATAGTAACATATTATATAATAACAAAAACAATATTAAAGGAATATGGGATATATTAAATAGCATTATCAAAAATGGTAATAAAAAACAGAGTTACCCTCAGTATTTCATTGATAATAATGTCAAGAAGGAAAATAAGGATGAGGTAGTCAACGGTTTTAATAATTTTTTTGTAAATATTGGACCAAGCTTGGCAGAAAAAATTCCCGATTCCCAACCTGAGGATTGGGATAATAATCTCATAGAAAGAAATCCCTGTTCAATGTTCCTCACAGCAGTGGATGGAAATGAAATTATAGACATTGTGAATAATTGTAAATATAAAACATCTACCGATTTAAATGAAATTGATATGGTGGTGGTAAAACAGGTCATTGAATGGATTGTAGAACCATTAACATACATCTGTAACTTATCATTTCAAACCGGTAAATTTCCCAATCAAATGAAAATAGCTAAGGTTGTGCCGCTGTATAAGACTGGGGATAGACACCACTTCACAAATTATAGACCTGTTTCTTTGCTTCCACAATTTTCCAAATTATTAGAAAAGTTATTCAATAATAGATTAGACAAATTCATAAATAAACATAAATTACTTACTGATAGTCAATATGGATTCAGAGCACATAGTTCAACATCACTTGCATTAATAGAATCAGTTGAGGAGATTACAAACGCCATAGACCACAAATTACATTCAGTTGGAATATTTATAGACCTTAAAAGGCTTTTGATACAATTAATCATGACATATTAATCAATAAACTTGAACAGTATGGATTAGGGGGTTGGTGTTGCACTGGGTGAGAAGCTACTTAAGTAACAGAAAACAGTTTGTGAAGTTGGGGGAATATACATCATCATGCTTGGACAATGCTTGTGGCGTCCCACAGGGGTCAGTATTGGGTCCAAAACTGTTTCTAATTTATATAAATGATATTGTCAATGTTTCCAAAATATTAAATTAGTATTATTTGCAGATGACACAAGCATTTTTGTTCAGGGGGGGATTTGCAGGAGTTACTGAGGAGGATCAGTATAGAAATGGGAAAATTGAAAATATGGTTTGACAGAAACAAATTATCATTAAACTTAAGTAAAACAAAATACATGTTATTTGGCTATTGTAATACAGACATACAGGTTCAGTTACAAGTCGAGGGGGTAGATATTGAAAGGGTACATGAAAATAAGTTTCTGGGGGTGATAATAGATGATAAGATAAACTGGAAGACTCATATAAAACATATACAAAGTAAACTGTCAAGAAGCATTTCAGTTCTAAACAAAGCGAAACATATTCTGGACCACAACTCACTCCGCATTCTTTACTGCTCACTGGTTTTACCATATTTACAGTACTGTGCAGAGGTATGGGGTAATACTTATAAAGGTACAACACAATCACTATCAGTAATGCAGAAAAGAGCTATAAGAATTATTCATAATACTGGCTATAGAGATCATACAAATCCACTATTTTTACAATCCAAATTCTTAAAATTCACAGACGTGGTTCATTTTCAAACAGTACAAATTGTGTATAAAGCAATAAACAATTTACTTCCAGCAAATATTAAAAATATGTTTTTTAACAGATCAGGGGATTACAGTCTGAGGGGGAAATTTAATTTAAAGCATCAGTGGGCACGAACAACATTAAAAGGTTTCTGTATTTCTGTCTGTGGGGTGAGGATGTGGAACAGATTGGGAGTGGGGCTCAAGCAATGTCCAAGCATGAACCAGTTCAAACAGCGGTACAAAAATATGTTTTTTTCTGGGTATAGGGAGGAGGAAGGGTAATGAGGGTTAGGGTGTTTTGTTTTTGCTTCGGCTTGTAAATATATAGTATTTTGTATGTAAGTAGGTATGTGTAGGTGTATATTTATGTTTGTGTATATATATGTGTATATATGTATATGTGTATATATGTGTATGTATATGTGTATGTATGTTGATGTGTATATGTATGTGTATATATATGTATATATATATATATATTGATATCGGTTTAGGTGTGTAGGAATCTATGTGTATATGTGGCAAAGGGTATTACTGGTTGTGGGGAAGAAGGGGTAGGGATAAATAAGCTGATGCTTCACCCTACCCCTTTTCGGACATGTTGGGTACACAGTAGGAACTTTTTTGTTGTTGTCTTTACTGATCTATCTTGTAATTGTTGTTGTATCACATGTTTGAAATAAACAGTTTTCATTCATTCATTCATTCATTCATTCATTCATTCATTCATGTGGAAGAAGTGAAGCACTGTCAATACTTTCTGGATGCACCGTAACTATCTGGTTGATGTCTCATGATCTCTGCCTCAAGTGGTGCGTATATATATATATATATGTGTGTGTGTGTGTCTTGGAATTTTTAAATGTCAATTTTTTTAAAAGCAAAAATTAAAATTTTTTGCCCTTGTGTTCGACAAATATTTTACATGAACACAAGTGCTGCTGCTGCAGCAGAGCGGAGGCTGTGAAGCCGGTCTGGCTGACCTTGGCAGGTCTCCTCTTGTCTGGTTTGGCGTAGTGTGCGGTGCAGCTGCAGGGACCCAGAGTCCGGTAGCTGGGATTGGAGAAGCACTGGGCTGTGGAGCCGTTACTGGGAGACGAGCCTGCAGAGGGCAGCAGGCCTGCACACTGCAACCCTGCTGTCACAACACACCCGTGACTGGTGGGCGTGGACAAACACAGCATCTTCTTAACCACACCCACCCATTAACACGCACGCACTCACGCACACAAGTTGCAGAAGTAAAGTGAAAACCATCTGTCTGAGTCTAAAAACAGTCAGTGAACCAGCCTGTTCCTGAGTGCTGAAGGTTTGACTGGTGCTGAAAAGAGAAATCAGTCAGTAAATCAACAGACATTCACTAATTATTTCACTCAATTAAAAAGAAAACATACAAAAAATTCCCCCATATGCAGATTTCTAGTTTTCTTTCTCCACTATCTATAAAATGTCATGTTTGACCTTAGAGGTTGATCGTGTTCATTTCAGCAGAGACATTTTGGGCTAAATTTCATTTTGCTATAATCACAGGATTCAGCTGGATTCATTTAAAATATTTCCCAAAGTCTGCACGGAGAATGTTAACATGTCTGACCTCTGACACACCAACGTCCAATCACAAACCATCTCTGACAAACAACTTCAACTGCTTTTCTACTTTTCCCCTATTGATGTTAGCTTATATGATGGAAGTCAGCAGGGGGCGCTGTGTGTGTGGTTGTCAATTGGCCTCACTCTGCTGACTGAGTGGACAGAGTGCCCGCCTCCGATGCTGCAGTGGGAGGAGTCAACAATCACAACACAATGCAGAGCAAGCCGCTACACTTAGAACAAATATTAGCAGCTAACATAAGCGGTTAGCGAGCTAAAACATGCCCCCCCCCCCCCCCCCCCAACAGTCATGAGTGAGAGGTGCAGATGAAGACTGTGGTCATCAATATATTGATTAATATCAGATATCAGCTTCAAAGTCTTTCACTGGAAGGACAACGTGCTACTGAGCCGTCCAATCAAACAGCTTTGGAGGCGTGTCTTACCAGAGAGGGAGTAGTCGGTGGTGTTGATGTGGAGGGCCGGTGTGTATGTGACATTTGGCGCGTGTTGACCTTTGACTCGCTGCCGGTAACGGAACCAGATGGCCAGAGCCAGCATGGCCACGGCGAGTAGCAGCAGGAAGATGATTCCCAGGATGGCGCCAGTCGAGTGGCGCGCCGACGCCAAGGCGGGGCTGATCTTTGTGTACGGGTTCAGCTCCTCCATCATCAGGGCCGCTGTGAAAACAGACCAGAAACTGGAGTCGCATCAGGGGGTTCAACTCCACGCTGAGCTCCATGAAGCTGGCCGGGCGCACGGCACAGCCGCAGGCGGGCAAGAAGTGACCAGACGCCATGCTGGCGAGTAAAAGCAGCACTGATGCCTTCATTCTCACCCTGGTCACAGCGGATGCCTTTGAAGCCAATGCTGCAGTAGCAGGTTCCCGTCACGTAGTCGCAGGTGGCGTTATTCAGACACTCGCACAGCTGCTGGCAGCCGTAACCAAACGTCCCTGCAGGACACTCTGGACACACAAAGATCATCACAGACGCCTTCAGGTTCACCGCAAACTCTAACAGGCCACTTGTCTCATCTCGAGTCAGGAGTCATCTCGAGTTATCTACACTTAAAGCTCTACAGCCTCTCAAATGTCACAAAACTGACCAAATTTAATTTCTACTGAAATCCAAGAATTATAATGTCGGTTTATTTTTTTATTTTTTAAACAATGTTTTTATTGAACATGTTATAATTTAAACACAATAGGAACATAAGACCAACATACATATTTAAAAAAAAAAAAAAAAGGGGGCCATCTAGAAAGTTGTAAAAGTATAACATCAGACAGTCAAAGTCAAAACAAAATTTCCAAGCCATTCGGATTAAGGTCACACTTTTTGCTCTTTTCCTTCCTTTTTTCCTCCCTCTTTTCCCTTTTTTTCTCTTCCCTATTTTTCTTTTTTTTTCCTTTTTCCCTTTCACTTCCTTTTCCCCCCTTTCTCTTTTCCTTTTTCCCTCCCCTTTTTCTCCTTTTCTTCCTTTTCCCCCCTTTCTTTTTCCTTCTTTCCCCCTTTTTTTCTCTTCTTTTTTTTTCTTTTCTCCCTTTCTTACTTTTATATAGTTATTTATTTTTCTTCCCTCTCCCATGTTTTACGACAAAAGGTATAATTTAATTTTGTTCAGATAAAAGGTTCCATTTCTTCCAATATTGTTTACATTTATCAGAGGAATGTCTGATGGAAAAGGTTAGTCGCTCCATTACATAAAGCTCGTGTATTATGTCCATCCAGTCCTTGGTGGTTGGTGGTTCCTCTTTCAACCATTTCTGAGTTATAGACTTTTTACTGGCTGGCTGTAATATTTGTACCGGTCCTGTTTTCTCAGAGAGGTTGGAATGTTGCCCAAATCAAATGTACAAATACTCTTCCCTATTTGTAGTCCCATGATCAATTGTGTAATCTTAGCCACCTCTGTCCAATAAGGTGAGATTTTAGGGCATTCCCAGAAGATATGAAAATGACCAACATAAAAATGTCCACATTTCCACCAACATTTGCCATGTTCAACATTTTTGGTTTGCAGTTCTTTAACCCAAGGTGTAAAAAAAACAAAAACAAAAAAAAAAACACACTACATTCTTCCAAGAGAACTCCCTCCACAGATCAGAGCTTGAGATGGTTTGCCCATTCTTCATCAGAAATTTTTATTTTAACATCTTTTTCCCATCTGAGCTTAATATAATTTGTAGATTTTTTCTTTCTCATCTGCAAAATTGAGCAAGTTCTAGATATCTGTTTTTTTGTCAGTTACCCTTTGCATGCATCTATAAAAATGTCAGTTAGTGGCTGTCTATCCTGCTTGTTGGCAATATCTGCATTGAAATGGTGTCGTAACAGCAAATACCTAAAAAAATTATCCTTTTCCAGATAATAATTATAATGTTGGTTTATTTTTGCAATGTGTTGTTTTAACGAAGAGAACATATTTATCCGGGGGGGGTCCCATGGTGAATATTGTCTTGCATGAGGTTTTTAGATGACCTTTGACCTGACCCACGTGTATGTTCCCAGGGACGTGCACGCGAACATCTGTAACATGTCTGTAAATCGCTTCAGAATGTTATCTGGCTTCAAAAACAGGGTTTTTGATTTAGGAGTGTTTATTTCTCATTAACATTTACAAAATATATGAGAAAAACATTAGATTTATACAGAAATAAGCTGTTTAGGCATGTTTTCCACCATCTTTTGTTCATTTTATTCGAGCAAGCAGCCAGCTGATGCCATGCTGTCTTTCTTTACTCTGATTGGCTGCTGCCATGTCCTTCCCAGCATCCCTCACTTAGCTCGGTGGAGTCCCCACGTGATCTACAACATTAGTACCAAATGTAGTTCATGGCGTCTGATTGCTTGAATTTCTGCTCTTCAAGGGTCAGAATTCTAAATTATTCCCAGACAGCGTGAATTTGGATCAGATTAGCAAATTCCCTTATTTAAATGCTAAGGAATAAAATTCTAGTGGTGCTAAAGAAAATTTTTTTATGACTTCAATCTTAAAAAACCCACAGGCCGTACAGCTTTAACACAAGACACAATCAATTAACAAATAAAACTTCAGAACAATTTAAGGACCTGCTTTTAGATAATAGACCTCAAAAACTTTATGTCTGTTAATAATCTGATAAACCAGCATCTTATAGCGTGCTGTCAACTGCTGAGCGACTGAGACACTTGACCCCAGAAATGACCTGGTTGATGCGCTGAACAGTTATTCAACTGCAACTTCACCATACAGTGTTTGATGTGCTGAAAATGTGGTAATAACATGAAATAGAAGGTGGTGCTAACAAACAGACGAGGGACTGACGAGGATGGACAGGATTAGGAATGAACATATCAGAGGAACAGCTCAGGTGGGACAGTTTGGAGACAAAGTCAGTGAGGTGAGACTGAGATGGTTTGGACATGTGCAGAGGAGGGACCCAGAGTATATAGGGAGAAGGATGCTGAGGATGGAGCCACCAGGCAGGAGGAGAAGAGGGAGACCAAAGAGGAGGTTTATGGATGTGCTGAGAGAGGACATGCAGGTGGTTGGTGAGACAGAGGAAGACACAGAGGACAGGGTGAGATGGAGACCACTGATCTGCTGTGGCGCCCCCTAATGGGAGCAGCTAAAAGAAGAAGACAACAAAGTTGCTCAAACAGTGACAAACATAACTTTGTGCCACAGCAATAAAGCAGTCAAAACAGTTGTTGCTTTTCTGGAGTCAACACCGAACCACAACATCTGGTTTTCTACCGACACGTCTGACGAATACCTTCACCTGGAAACAGCACCATTCAGTGTAGAAGGACAACATTACATTTTGGCTGCTACATTGCTTATTCCAGTTAAGGGTCCCGGGGAGCTGTCGCCTGGGCGTGGCTCTGGAGGTGGGGGGATGATCTATTTATTTATTTTAGTTTTTTGGTGAAGGTACTGACTGAGGTGGCAGCTTTGTCCGATGAAGCCCGTCCTGCAGGAGCACTCCCCGCTGATGTGGTCACAGTCAGCCCCGTTCTGGCAGCGACACACCTCGGCGCACTCTGAGCCGTAGAAACCGGTTGGACATCCTGCAGATAAACAACACCAAAAAGTCCAAAAGCTGCAGACAGAGATGATGTGTGAACAGACAGATGGAAACACCTGCTGACAAACTCCACATCTGCTACTTCCTGTTGTACTGTGCACCAGCATTCAAGAACAACTGCAGTTATGATGCTCAGTTAGCAGCAGGGGGCGCTGTTGTGGAGATTCTTCACCATTTAAAACAGGTTCAGACATGACAGAAGGTTACAACAATATTACACGTGTCCCCGAGTGCTCAGCCACGACGTGGTTGCCCCGCCCCTTTCTGAAGATCTGTCCACACTTAGTCGCCAATCAATGTTCCAGAACGCTCCTACACGGCTTGGACCTGCTGCTCGAGAGAGGAAGTCGTTCTCATTTCTCAATGTTACCAGGTGGTGTGAGCCGAGAACAAGAGACTCGCAGGGTCTCAACGTCGTACGAGGTCTGTGATAAAAGTAACGGACCTTATTATTTTTTTCAAAAACCATATGGATTTGAATCACTTGTGATTACATCAGACATGATTGAACCCTCGTGGGCATGCGAGAGTTTTTTTCACGCCTGTCGGTTTCGTCATTCGCCTGTGGGCAGTCTTTGAGTGAGGAGTAGACCACCCTCTCGTCGATTTTTTCATTGTTTAGGAATGGCTCAGAGACTGCTGCTTTGTTTGATAAAAATTTTTTCAAAAACTGTAAGGCACAACTGAGTGGACACCATTCGATAAATTCAGCTGGTTTTCGGTAAAAATTTTAACGGCTGATGAGAGATTTTGGTCTGGTAGTGTCACCGTAAGGATGGCCCACGGTGCCTGACGGCAATCTGCGCTTCGAGGCGGCAGCGTCTCGCCGTTTCAAGTTGAAAACTTCCACATTTCAGGCTCTGTTGACCCAGTAAGTCGTCAGAGAACAGAGAACTTTCAGAAGAAGTCGGCATGAGGAGTTTATTCGGACATTCCATTGTTAACAGACATTTTGTAATGAAAGAACGTGCGGGCAGAGTCGCATGTCGGGCATATCGGGGGTCGCGACAGGAAAAACACCTCCGTTGGAAACCTTAACGGGCAAGTTGGAACATGCCCAAGCTGTTAAACAATTTCTCAGTTACTCGCTTGTTGAAAGCCATCAAAAGCCGCCTGAATTTTACAAATGGTTTTCAACACGGAGGTGTTTTTCCTGTTGCGGCGCACACAGATTCGCCGAGTCGTCACGGAAACGACTCGGCGAATTTGCGCGCACGTCTTTCATTACAAACTGTCCTTAAACAGTGGAATGTCCGCATAAAGTCCTCATGCCGGCCTCTTCTGAATCTTCTCTGTTCTCTCACGACGTCCTGGGTGAATTAAGCCTTAAATTAGGATGTTTTCAGGTCGAAACAGGCCGACGACAGCGCCTGGAAGCGCTGCGCGACGTCCCGCTCCGTGGGAAGTCCTTACACCGACAGAAACACCCCATAATCTCATCAGCCGTTAAAGTTTTCACCGAAAACCAACTTAATTTCTCGAATAGTGTCCACTCGGATATCCCTCACAGATCCAGAAAAAATGTTGATAAAGCAACGCGCGCCGTCCGCAGCGGCTATTCAGACAAAGAGATTCCGACGGGCGGGGTGGAGCACTCCTCACTCAAGCCCTGCCCACAGGCGAATGACGTCACCGACACACGTGAAAAAACTCACGCATGCGCACGAGGGTTCAACCTTGTCTGACGTAAAAACATATGAATCAAATCCATTTATTTTTTGAAATAAAATAAAAAGGACCGCTTTTTTCATCACAGACCTCGTACATCAGAAATTCACAAAAACAGAGTGCAAACAAAATCAGAAGGAAACCAAACAGATAAAGTCACAGTTATCAGTGTTTAAAACAGACTTTTCTGAAAACTACACATTTCTACAAATCTCAGACCCAACAGAAAACCCTCCTGAGATATCAGGAGTCTGATCCATCACAGTGACATGTGTAACCATGGCGACTGTGATACATATGGATCACAGACAATCCAAAGGACATGTTTAAAATTAACAGCCAGCAGGTGGCAAACAAATCCCAAATTACAACAGTCTCAGTCAACAAAAAGCACAATAAGAACCAGAGCAGAGGTGGGCGGATCGATCCTAATATCGATACCAACGCTGGTATTTATACTGAACGATTCATGTAAAAAGATCGATACTCAAGCTTTTTTTCTCTCCCGCATGCACTGACTGCTGCACACGCAGATTCATCAAAGTCTGCTCTCTGTCTGTAAGAGCAGTGCTGCGCTGTGTCACACAACATGGAGCAGCGCACCTTTGTATTGTGGTTTGTCAGCCCTCTACCTCAGGAGATTTTGTTTTAAGTTGTGTTGAGTGATATTTTTTTAAACAAAAATGTTGATTGTGATAATAAAGTATTTTGTTGTCACGTACAACGTTTGGCGAAATTCTATCCTAGGTCTTTTGGATCCTTTGGATCTATGAAGCTTAAATATGAAAAAGTATCGGTATCGATATCGGCGGTACTGGGCCTGTATTTACTTGGTATCGGATCAATACCTAAATTCCCGGTATCGCCCACCTCTAAACCAGAGTGTCCATCCGCGTTTATTCTCCAAACTATAGCTGAAGAACTGAAGAAAACCACGACATCCTGCGTCCTGTCAGTAAACGTCTTCACCAACAGCCGTTAATTTTTTAAAGTCATTTTATCATTATTGTGTAAAAACACTTTTGTATGAGAACTGAAGAACCAGCTGAAATGTCCATAGCAGCGTGTCGCTGCTGGACAGAAACTTGGTTCTCCTCCAAAATCCCAACAATGAGTCATCCTTGAGACGTGTCTGATTTGGGTGAATCTTTCTCAGATGCTCCATTTTGTTCACCACCAAAATATATGTTCTAAAATTGAAACCATTCAAACGCTGTGAGGAAGAATTCTGAACGGTGCTTAGAAGACGCCAACATAACCATCAGAATCAGAATCCATCAAGAATGGAAGGAGAAGAAGAAGCATTTTCTATGAACTGTGGATGGATGACAGACGGACGGACAGACGGACACTTCGCTGTGACATCATGGGACCTTTGGTTAAGATGAGCAATAATAATAATGATTCTTATAACACAAAACATCAGATTCACACTCAGCTGTGACGGCAATAACTAATATTTTTGTTTAATTACTTTCAGTCCCTCCAGAAATTTGTGATGCCACGATCTGAGCAATTAATTCAACAAATAACTAATATTTCGATATATCTCTATATAGATCAAGATGTGGAGGTATATCTGTCTGTCTCTCAAAATGTTCATGTATTGTGGTTGAATTCTTTGTTCTTGATATTCTTCTGGAGGGTCTAACTTTCTCGAAATTAAAGTTGTTATTTTTTAAATGTAAACAGCCTTTGTGATTGGCTGCTCTGCTGAAGTTTCAGTTCTCAAAGTAATAAAAACACTTACAGACTGTGAACCTGTAGGTTTATAGGGAATATGTTTAAATGCATTTTGTAGATTTTTTTTTTGTTAATTATGTCTGATATTTAACTTTATCCTTTTAAGTCTGCAATATTTTGTGAAATTTTCCAAAAACCTGCTTCCAGTCTGTCACGGAGACAGAGGACAACACTCACAACTAGTTTCCTCTGATGAGATTTCTGTGATGTCTTAAAGTAGTTATAATAAATAATTAAAAGTAAACATTTTCTGACCTCAGTGGCATTCAATGAAGACATTTCAAGACCTACAACAACATTTTCTGTGCATGTTTTGTGTGTCTGTTTCGTTTCTTTCTCTGGGAATGAGGAAGGAAAAAGGAAACAATCCAAAGGTAAACAATCAAAACTGTGATTAAGACAAAAAAATGTTTGTTTTCTTACAAGATATGTTTACATGTTTCTGACAATCTGCAGCTTTAACTCTCCTCTTTCTCCTATGTGCACGTTAATAACTTTGAACAGTTTCAGCTTGCAGTACTACTACTGGCCACTTGATGCAAAGTGGATTTGAGGTCATGGACAACAGCTTGTAATGAACACGACGTCGGAGAATCTGTGTGTCACAGATGCAAACGTACGCTGAGTGCAGTAGAGTCCCGTCCATCCAGGGCTGCAGTTACACTCGCCGTCTGTAGGGGCGCACTTGGCTCCATTGTGACAGTTACATGTGTGGATGCAGTCTGGACCCCACGACCCCTGAGGGCACGCTGTCAACAAAGATTAACACACAGTCAGATGGCTCAAGTTGAAAACAAACATACAAAGACTATCGAGCACTAACGTCAAACTCAACGCGAGGACTCAAACCATCAGATCAGGACTCAGTAGTAAAAGCCTGAATGGGACAATCCCCAGAAATGGATAAAGAAAATAATCTTTTGAACAGTTCAGCTTCAAAGTCCAACCAGATGGTTCTCTGTACAACACCGAGGTTCGGTGCATTTACTGTTGATGTGAGTTGAATAACCACTGAAATATGTTGAATCTCAAATACAGCGGTGGGCACAGTTCCATTAATCCACCAACCGCTAATTATCGAAGCTAAAGTTTTCATTATTAGATTAGCTTTTCAGATAACTTTGAAAACCATCAGCGGACCAATTAGTGTCTGATAAATTTAGGTCCAATCATTTTTAGACCGCTAACATATTTTTGCAGGCAGAGTGAATAAAGCTCAACAGTTAAAAACATCTGAAATCAGAGATTTTAGTACCTACCTGTTAAATGTTTTGAAGCAGACAGACAGCTCTATCCTCTGCAGACAAAGGAGAACTGGTTACAGAAGAGAAAGGAATAAAGAGAGAGGAAAAAGATCATTTCTCTTTACAGCATACAGACTCTCCGGCATATCACACAAGTCATCAACAGGCATACAGTTTTAACTTATGGTTAAAATTTGAACCAAACCAATTCCAGACAAGTCATTTAAATTTATGTCACGTCTGGTGTTTTAGAAAGTGAAAATATCAGCTATATGTTTTAGTTTTAAAGTAATGCACTAATTTTGAAGGTTTTAGTGTTTGGACAGACACACATGCTGCAGAACATTATGAGTAAAGCCTCACGACAGGAGAAATGCATTGAGACGCTCTGAATAGGCTACACTTAAACTGCTGTAGTCTAAACAGCACAGAGAATCCACATGACGCCAATTGTAAATGAACATTATACAACCAAAATGTACATTTATATGCTTTTCATCACATTAATAAGAGGCTGCAGCAACTCTCTGGTGCACAAAGGATTATGGGATATCTCAATAGGGCGAATGAACACTGGCCATCTACTGGCCAGTAGACAAAGAGCTAACTTCACTTTCCCCCAGAATGACATGAACAGGAAACGATCGCAGCTCACACAACTTGAGTTTCTGGCATGTTTACATAAAACAAACACAATAACAATGTCTATAAACCCAGAGAACAGATTCACAAGAGTTTTAGGCACAATATGTAAAGAGTTTAATACTGTTGTCCGTGTGCAGCGGTTAAAGTGCAGCCTGATCAGAGCATCTCAATGCATTTCTCCTGTCATAAAACTTTACCCACAATGCACTGCAACATGTGTGGTCCAAACACTAAAACCTTCAAAATTAGTGAATTACTTTAAAACTAAAACATACAGATGATATTTTCACTTTATAAAACACCAGATGTGATGTTAATTTAAATAACTTGTCTGGAATTAGTTTGGTTAAAATTTTAACCATAAGATAAACTGTATGCTTGTTGATGACTTGCGTGATATGCCGGCGAGTTTGTATGGTGTAAAGAGAAATTGTCTTTATTATCCCTCCTCTTTTTCCTCGGTCACCAGGTCTCATTTGCTGACAGAAAGCTAGTCTGTGTCTTGTGTGTGCTTTTTATATGTGTTCATGCTTTTTATATGTGTGTCGTCTGTCGTCATGAGGCCGGTCATGGTTTGCTCAGCCCTGCTGTTGACCTAAGGCAGGATATACATCTGTAGCTGGTCCCCGGGCGCCTAAAGGCGACTTCTGCTCCTAACTGGCAATTAGGATGGGTTAAATGCAGTAAACACATTTCATTGTGCAGGGAACATGTTCCTTTGTGCATATGACAATAAAATTCTTTTGAATCCTTTGAATCCTTTGAATTTGAATCCAGTAGTTGCTAGTGTACTGACGGCCCTCATCTACTACAAGTAACAGGTTCGTGGTCCACCTGGTGGACATTTACTATAAATTCAAGTACAATAGAATTTTGTCAAGAACTGCAGTGTGTGAATTCTGTTCATCCTCTTAATATCTGCTGAATTAAACATCATTTAAATCATACGCACACAATATAATCATTATTATTTTGTTAACTACTTTACCTTTATGAACTCTTTTGTGTGTGGAAAATTCTGCAACACTTGCACATAACATTTCAAGAGGAAATATTCTGGGTCTTAACTGAAGAAGGCAATTTACTGACCATGACTTTGGATGCTTTTAGTTTTTGTTTCACTGGTGGTTATCTCTGACTGCACCAATATCAGCCAACTCAATTTCAATTTATTTTCACTTATATGGTGCCAAATCACAACAAAGTTGCCTCAAGGTGCTTCACACAAGTAAGGCCAAACCTTACCAACCCCCAGAGCAAGAACACAGGTGACAGTGGTAAGGAAAAACTTCCTCTGATGATTTGAGGAAGAAACCTCAAGCAGACCAGACTCAAAGAGGTGACTCTGCTTGGGCCATGCTACAGACACAATTTACAAAACAATTCACAAAACGAATATACGGGAAATTCTGCCGGTGCACAGGACAGGAGGGTTACAGTAACAGACACCACACCCATCTCTGGATGGAGCTGCACCTCAAACAGAGAGACAGAAAAAAAAAACAATCAAGCATCAGAAAGATAAATACAGTATAATTCGTCAGCATTAAAGGACATGTCGCACCAAAATCATAACAATTTAGATTTAGTCCGTTAGTGACCATCCGATGATCCACTGGGATTACTTTGTGCACTTCCATGACCGGTTTCAAATGATATGGCATTCGCAGCAAACGGTTATGGAGACATCCAAAAACAAAGTACTCGTCAGTACTTGGATGTTTCCAACAGGTGACGTCTCTACTAGAAGTGTCCCAGCGTGTGCTTCAATGGAATGCAGCTGCTAACGTTAAGAACGGAGGCACAGATTAATTCCAAAGTTTACGTAAGTGTGATGTCGTGCTATGACGACTCGTTTTTAAGTGATAACTGTTCATTTTGATGCAGTCACGGTAAAAGTTGCAGCTTTGAGAAGGTTTCTGTGCACCTGCACGGCCACGAGTCATAAACGCAGCCTGTCACTAACCATCTCTGCTCCAGGTTCAGCTTTGAGCATGATTAATTACAAGTGATGCTATCAATAAAATCTAAAAAAAAAAAATCTATTATCAAATACTCCACACGAACAAAGAAGCACACGTGTGTGTTTGAAACTGGCTCCAGCTTCACCTCTCTCATGATCGTGTAACGTTAAATAACATCCATTAACTCCTGGAAATAATGTATTCTGACTTTTTCCAATGTAACAAATCCAACAATCTCAAGGCAGTCTGTTAAACACAGTGTCAGATGTCCCGCGTCCATGTCCACAGATTCAGTAAACCAGCATCCACACAAACAGTGCCACCACACTTTAGGTTCCAAAATCCGACACTCTGACAAAGTTAAGAGTTTCGGGGTGAAGCGTGTCGTCTCCTCTCTGTAAATCCGAGCCATCACTTTTGAACAGCAGCTCAGAAGCTTCGTTTTTGGACGGAGCAGGTTTGTTTCCCTCTGTCTGTCAGTCACTGAGATGTTTCTGTTTTCCTAATAAGGACGTCACACACTGAAAAATGCAGAAAACTGCCAAGTGAAACGTGCTCCGGAAATGAACCTGATAACGCTCAGAGTGAGAGGAATAAAATACATCAGAGATCATTAATTATTAGTACATGTGTGCAGAGACACTTACAATCATGAGTACTTTTATGTTGTCTTACTAACTGGGATGTTAAAAAAATATGTGAGATATGTCCTTTAAGCAACAAGAAAAACAGAAGAAATACTAAGGTGATTGCCCCCACTAGCCCTAAGCTTCACTAAAAGACCTACACACACACACACACACACACACACACACACACACACACACACACACACACACACACACACACACACACACACACACACACACACACACACACACAAGTGAATAACACAGTGCCATTAATTTCTGTCAGTTCTTTGGTGAAAAGCAAAGAAATGAGGTCGATAAGTGCTGAGGAGAGAAGAAAGAGATTTGTAGCTTACGTTTGGAGCAGTCCTCGCCGATCCATCCAGGGAAGCACTGACAGGAGCCGTCGATGGGATTACAGGTACCGTTGTTGGTGCACGTGCACGTGTTGGCGCAGCCTTTCCCGTACTTCCCCCTGGGACACACTGTCACCACGCACGTACACACACACACACACACACACACACACAAAGAAGGGATCAGTGTGAGGACAATAACAGAATCTTCATGTCACAAGACACCATCCATGAGGATGAACCGTAACCTGGACGCACGATGACTGACAGACGATTTAACTCCAGCATGCCACAGGAAACTACCGCAATGGTTTAACGTGTTCGTAAGAGCTGGCTGCTTTGTGTTCCCGAGGTTAAACTTCCATGTTGTCCCAGACATTTTTCAGAAATCCCGGACTCACCTTCATAAGATGTGATTTTCAGCTACAGTTTGCCAGAAGACACATGGGAGACTCGAGCCAAGATTTAATCTGTTTTCTTGCAACAGATTTCTTCTTGGTTCCACTGTCATAGACTCATGATCAGAAGATGAACCTTCAGCCAGATGCCAAAACAGAAGGTTCCTGGTTTCAGACCCCCGTGTCCATTCTCCATGTAATGTGGAGTCCATGCAGCGTAAAACCAACATGTGGATCCACACTGGATCTGCTGTGGCGACCCCGAATGAAACAGAGAAGCTGGAAGAACTTTTTATGTGAAGTTTATCATGTTTTACAGCTTTATGTTCACTATGAGTTTAAAGGTCATAACGTTCATATACATTAATATATGTTGAAATATTTTAAAATTGAAATGTGTAAAAGCTGAAGAGTTCCTAGAATTTTGTATTTATTTATACAACTTGTACAATTCCAGCTAAGTATTAGGTTAAACCTCCGAAAGTGTGACTGAGAGAGACTGTGTCTGTCTGTTTGTCTGTGTGTGTGTCTGTGTGCATGTCTGTTTGTCTGTGTGTGTGTCTGTCTGTGTGCATGTGTCTGTCTGTGTGTCTGTTTGTGTGTCTGTCTATCTGTGTGCATGTCTGTCTGTGTGTGTGTCAGTTTGTCTGTGTGTCTGTTTGTGTGTGTGTGTCAGTTTGTCTGTGTGTCTGTCTGTGTGAGTCTGTCTGTGTGCATGTCTGTCTCTGTGTGTGTCTGTGTGTGTGTGTGTCTGTCTGTGTGTGCAGACCAGTCTGTGTCCAGCAGAAGACTGCCCCTCCCTGAGCCTGGTTCTGCTGGAGGTTTCTTCCTGTTAAAAGGGAGTATTTCCTTCCCACTGTCCCCAAGTGCTTGCTCACAGGGGGTCGTTTTGACCGTTGGGGTTTTTCCGTAATTATTGTATGGCTTTTGCCTTACAATATAAGGCGCCTTGGGGCAACTGTTTGTTGTGATTTGGCGCTATATAAATAAAATTGATTTGATTTGATTTTGTGTGTGTCTGTGTGCATGTCTGTGTGTTTGCCTGTGTGCATGTCTGTGTGTGTGTGTGTGTTTCTGTGTGTGTCTCTTTGTTTGTCTATGTGTCTGTCTGTTTGTCTGAGTGTGTCTGTCTGTTACTCTGTGTCTGTCTGTCTGTGTGTCTGTCTGTCTCTGTGTGTCTGTTTGTCTGTCTGGGTGCGTCTCTGTGTGTGTCTGTCTGTATGTGTGTATATGTGTCTGTCGGTGTGTGTGTGTTTGTGTGTTTGCCTGTTTTTCTGTCTGTTCGTCTGTGTGTGTGTCTGTGTGTCTCTGTGTGTGTCTGTCAACAGACACACACAGAGACAAACACAAGTACTTAAAAAAAAAAAAAAAAAAAAAATCATTCTGCGATTGAGGAACTGGCAAACTGATGTCCCAAAGCTGCAAGCAGGTGCCTCTACATGCACAGAACAGAACTTGTGACAGAAGTTGGGTGGTTGTCTGTCTGTCTGTGTGTCTGTTTGTCTGAGTCTGTCTGTTCGTCTGTCTGTTTGTCTGAGTGTGTCTGTCTGTTACTCTGTGTCTGTCTGTTTGTCTGTGTGTGTGTCTGTTACTTTGTGGCTGTCTGTCTGTGTGTGTCTGTCTGTTTGTCTGAGTGTGTCTGTCTGTTACTCTGTGTGTGTGTCTGTCTGTGTGTGTGTCTGTTACTTTGTGGCTGTCTGTCTGTGTGTGTCTGTCTGTTTGTCTGAGTGTGTCTGTCTGTTACTCTGTGTGTGTGTCTGTTTGTCTGTGTGTGTGTCTGTTACTTTGTGGCTGTCTGTTTGTCTGTGTGTGTCTGTCTGTTTGTCTGAGTGTGTCTGTCTGTTACTCTGTGTCTGTGTGTCTGTCTGTGTGTGTCTGTATGTTTGTCTGTGTGTGTGTCTGTCTGTTTGTCTGTTTGTGTCTGTGTGTTTGTCTGTTACTCTGTGTCTGTGTGTTTCTGTCAGTGTGTCTGTCTGTCTGTCAGTGTGTCTGTGTCTGTGTGTTTCTGTCAGTTTGTCTGTGTGTGTCTGTCTGTTTGTCTGTGTGTGTCTGTCTGTTTGTCTGAGTGTGTCTTTCTGTTACTCTGTGTCTGTGTGTTTCTGTCAGTGTGTGTCTGTTTGTCTGAGTGTCTTTCTGTTACTCTGTGTCTGTGTGTTTCTGTCAGTGTGTCTGTCTGTGTCTGTCTGTCTGTCTGTTACTCTGTGTGTCTGTATGTTTGTCTGTGTGTGTGTCTGTTACTTTGTGGCTGTCTGTGTGTGTCTGTTTGTCTGAGTGTGTCTGTCTGTTTGTGTCTGTGTGTTTGTCTGTTACTCTGTGTCTGTGTGTTTCTGTCAGTGTGTGTCTGTCTGTTTGTCTGAGTGTGTCTGTCTGTTACTCTGTGTGTCTGTCTGTCTGTTACTCTGTGTCTGTGTGTCTGTCTGTTTGTGTCTGTGTGTTTGTCTGTTACTCTGTGTCTGTGTGTTTCTGTCAGTGTGTCTGTCTGTCTGTCAGTGTGTCTGTGTCTGTGTGTCTTTCTGTTACTCTGTGTCTGTGTGTTTCTGTCAGTGTGTGTCTGTTTGTCTGAGTGTGTCTTTCTGTTACTCTGTGTCTGTTACTTTGTGGCTGTCTGTGTGTGTCTGTCTGTTTGTCTGAGTGTGTCTGTCTGTTTGTGTCTGTGTGTTTGTCTGTTACTCTGTGTCTGTGTGTTTCTGTCAGTGTGTGTCTGTCTGTTTGTCTGTGTGTCTGTCTGTTTGTCTGTGTGTCTTTCTGTTACTGTGTCTGTGTGTTTCTGTCAGTGTGTGTCTGTCTGTTTGTCTGAGTGTGTCTTTCTGTTACTCTGTGTCTGTGTGTTTCTGTCAGTGTGTGTCTGTCTGTTTGAGTGTGTCTTTCTGTTACTCTGTGTCTGTGTGTTTCTGTCAGTGTGTGTCTGTCTGTTTGAGTGTGTCTTTCTGTTACTCTGTGTCTGTGTGTTTCTGTCAGTGTGTGTCTGTCTGAGTGTGTCTTTCTGTTACTCTGTGTCTGTGTGTTTCTGTCAGTGTGTCTGTCTGTTTGTCTGTGTGTGTGTCTGTCAGTGTGTGTCTGTCTGTTTGTCTGAGTGTGTCTTTCTGTTACTCTGTGTCTGTGTGTGTCTGTCTGTGTGTCTGTCTGTTCGTCTGAGTGTGTCTTTCTGTTACTCTGTGTCTGTGTGTTTCTGTCAGTGTGTGTCTGTCTGTTTGTCTGAGTGTGTCTTTCTGTTACTCTGTGTCTGTGTGTTTCTGTCTGTTTGTCTGTGTGTGTGTCTGTCTGTGTGTCTGTCTGTTCGTCTGAGTGTGTCTTTGTTACTCTGTGTCTGTGTGTTTCTGTCAGTGTGTCTGTCTGTTTGTCTGTGTGTGTGTCTGTCTGTTTGTCTGTGTGTGTGTCTGTCTGTTTGTCTGTGTGTGTCTGTCTGTTTGTCTGAGTGTGTCTGTCTGTTTGTCTGAGTGTGTCTGTCTGTCTGTTACTCTGTGTCTGTGTGTTTCTGTCTGTGTGTGATTTTGCAGGTATAACCACAAAAAAAAACAAATAAATGCAGACTGTGTTTAATGTATTTGCATCAGGACAGTGACATCTACTGACAAAACTACGGTGGCTGATCGGGGCCACAACCCTTCCAAATAATAATAATAATAAAACCAGAGCTAATGTAAGAAACACAAATACAAAAACAAATGCACCAATAAATACAACGTGCAGCACGTCACGCGATCACATCACATGATCTCAACACACCTCAAACCCCTCCCCTTCGTCACTTATCCAGATATGTTAACTCTGTTACTCTGTGTGTCTGTCTGTGTCTAAGTCGGTAAACCCTGATATTCAGTTCCACAAAACACCAGGCTTGGTTAGTAACCATGGCAACACATGCTCTGAACATGTTCAGGTTCCACATGAAGCCAAAGCTGCTGCTGTGTCACAGTGACCTCATGACCTCTGATGGAGACGCCTCGCCTGCATCCTGTTATCAGTCTGAATCATCGTGTTGCTGCAGGTCACATGCTGACGGAGGTTTTACAGAACGCATGACTCCACTAAAAAACAAAAACAAAAAATAAGAGAACAATTTGTTTGGTCTTTATAAATTAAGCTCAGCTCCGCCGGAGATGTTTATCATCAGATTAACTTGGTTCAGTTCAACCTGACTGTCTCCCATCCATACTGAAGAACTGTCCCCCGTGTTCACACACATCTTCAACACCTCACTGGAGACATGCCAGGTGTAAGCATGCTTCAAGGCCTCCACCATCATCCCCATCCCCCAAAAAAAAGAACTACAGGTCTTAATGACTACAGACCCCTGACCTCTGTAGTGATGAAGACCTTCGAGCACCTTGTACTCACAAACCTCACGGCCATCTCTGACTCTCACCTGGATCCCCTGCAGTTCTCCAACAGAGCCAACAGGTCGGTAGATGATGCTGTCAACACAGCCCTCCACTTCATCCTCCAGCATCTGGACTTTCCAGGAACCTACACCAGGATTCTGTTTGTGGACTTCAGCTGTGCTTCAATACCATCATCCCGACCCTGCTGCAGGACAAGCTCTCTCAGGTTGACGTGCCCGACTCCACCTGCAGGTGGATCACTGACTTCCTGTCTAACAGGAGGTAGCATGTGAAGCTGAAGGTGCATGTCTCCAAAACATGGTCCATCAGTACCGGATCCCCCAAGGCTGCCTTCTTTCTCCTCTACTCTTCTCCCTGTGCACCAACAGCTGCACATCCAGTCACCAGTCTGTAAAGCTCCTGAAGTTCACAGATGATACAACGCTCACTGGACTCAGAACCTGGAGGTGTACAGGACCTGTACACCTCCAGGGCCCTCTGGCAAGAGGCTGAGGTCCATCAGAACCAAAACCTCAAGATGCAAAAACAGCTTCTTTCCATCCACAGCTAGACTAATAAATAATGCCAGAGACCCCCCCACGTACCCTGCCCCCCCACTACCATAAAGTACAGATTGGTCATCCCTGCACTGAAAAGTTCTGTACATCTGCACTCCAATCACCTTTTTTTGCACAGCCCCATTCCACTACATTATATTCATTTAACATTGAACATAGTTTTCAAATTACCTTTATAAAGTGTCAAAACAGTTGTTTATTATAGTTTTCTGTGTGTTTTGAATAAATGTGTGTGGAAAATTATTTTCCGCTTTACTTTTTCCTTTCTTATTTCTGATTGTAAACCTTTATTACACTTATAAAACACAACAAAGGTATATATATTATGAAAGCACAGGTTGTCCTGAAAAAAAGAGAGACATAAAACTTGAGTGTGGGATGCAGGGAGAGCTGTTAACAGCAATAATAAAACATTTATGCCAGGTGAGTGAACTGTCCAAAAAAATCCCCTCGGACCCCAGAGGGTTACGTACTGTGACAACTGACCCCAGTCTCCCCTACTGTAACATGCTGATCCAGATGAAACACAGTCCGTCAAACTCAGCCTTCTTCTAATCTTCATAAGTAGATTATGTTTTTTATTTTTTGTTAAAGCTGCACTTTGGCCCCACCTCTCACAACAAATAATATTATAGTAATAAATGGATAATTTACACTCACTGATTGATGCCGTTGGCAGTTCTCTGCCCGGCGCGCTCATTTCTCGGTTGACAGGTTTGTAGAAGTAATTTTTTTAAGGAGGATTTTTACTCTTAGACTCAGGGCAGTTCAGAACCGACAGTGAGAACTGGAGGGGTGTGATCGGGAAGCACGGCCTCCCCGATCTGAACCCGGTTGGTGTTCAGTTGTTGGACTTCTGTGCTACTCATAGTTTGTCCATCACGAACACCATGTTCAAGCACAAGGGTGTCCATAAGTGCACGTGGCACCAGGACACCCTGAGCCGGAGGTCGATGATCAACTTTGTAGTCATATCATCTGACCTTCGGCCATGTGTCTCGGACACTCGAGTGAAGAGAGGGGCAGAGCTGTTGACCGATCACCACCTGGTGGTGAGTTGGATCCGCTGGGAGAGGAGGAAGCCGGTCAGACCTGGCAGGCCCAAGCGTATCATGAGGGTCTGCCAGGAACAACTGGCGGAACCCTCTGTCAGCGAGGTCTTCAATTCCCACCTCCGGGAGAGCTTCTCCCAGATCCCGGGGGAGGTTGGAGACATGGAGTCCGAGTGGACCATGTTCTCCACCTCCATTGTTGATGCGGCCTCTTGTAGCTGTGGTCACAAGGTCTCTGGTGCCTGTCGCGGCGGCAATCCCCGAACCCGGTGGTGGACGCCGGAAGTAAGGGATGCCGTCAAGTTGAAGAAGGAGTCCTACTTATCTTTGTTAGTAGGTGGGACCCCGGAGGCAGCTGACAGGTACCGGCAGACCAAGCGTGCCACAGCCCGTGCCGTCGCAGAGGCAAAAACTCGGGTCTGGGAGGAGTTCGGGGAGGCCATGGAGGAGGACTATCGGTCGGCCTCGAAGAGATTCTGGCAAACCGTCCGGCACCTCAGGAGGGGGAAGCAGCTCTCCACCAGCACTGTTTATGGGGCGGGTAGGGAGCTGTTGACCCTGACTGGGGATGTTGTCGGGCGGTGGAAGGAATACTTCGAGGATCTCCTCAATCCCATCGTCACATCTTCCGAAGAGGAAGCAGAGACTGGGGACTCAGAGGCGGACTCATCCATTACCCAGGCCGAAGTCACCGAGGTGGTTAGAAAGCTCTCTGTGGCAAGGCTCCTGGGGTGGACGAAATCCGTCCTGAGTACCTTAAGTCTCTGGATGTTGTGGGACTGTCTTGGCTGACATGGCTCTGCAACATCGCGTGGCGATCAGGGACAGTGCCTCTGGATTGGCAGACCGGGGTGGTGGTCCCTCTGTTTAAGAAGGGGGACCGGAGGGTGTGTTCCAACTATAGGGGGATCACACTCATCAGCCTCCCCGGTAAGGTCTATTCCAGAGTATTGGAGAGGAGAATTCGACCAGTGGTCGAACCTCGGATTCAGGAGGAGCAGTGTGGTTTTCGTCCTGGTCGTGGCACACTGGACCAGCTCTACATGCTCCATCAGGTGCTCAAGGGTTCATGGGAGTTCACCCAACCAGTCCACATGTGTTTTGTGGATCTGGAGAAGGCGTTTGACCGTGTCCCTCAGCGCACCCTGTGGGGGGTGATCCGGGAGTACGGGGTCCTTTGCTAAGGGCTATCCGGTCCCTGTACAACCGCAGCAGGAGCTTGGTTTGCATTGCCGGTAGTAAGTCAAACCTGTTTCCAGTGCACGTTGGCCTCCGCCAGGGCTGCCCTTTGTCACCGGTTCTGTTCATTATTTTTATGGACAGAATTTCTAGGCGCAGCCAGGGTGTAGAGGGGATCTGGTTTGGGAACCACAGAATCTCGTCTCTGCTGTTTGCGGACATGTGGTTCTGTTGGCGTCGTCAAATCAGGACCTTCAGCGTGCACTGGGGTGGTTTGCAGCCGAGTGTGAAGCGTCCGGGATGAGAATCAGCACCTCCAAAGGTGCTTTGCCCTCTTCAGGTCAGTGGAGTGTCCTTGCCTCAAGTGGAGGAGTTTAAGTATCTCGGGGTCTTGTTCACGAGTGAGGGACGGATGGAGCGTGAGATCGATAGATGGATTGGTGCAGCATCTGCAGTGATGCGGTCGCTGTATCAGACCGTCGTGGTGAAGAGAGAGCTGAGTACAATCGCGAGTACAAGTGGCCGAGATGAGTTTCCTCCGCAGGGTGGCTGGGCGCTCCCTTAGAGATAGGGTGAGGAGCTCGGTCACTTGAGAGGAGCTCGGAGTCGAGCCGCTGCTCCTCCAAATCGAAAGGAGTCAGTTGAGGTGGCTCGGGCATCTTTTCCGGATGCCCCCTGGATGCCTCGCTGGAGAGGTGTTCCGGGCACGTCCCACTGGGAGGAGGCCCCGGGGAAGACCCAGGACACACTGGAGGGACTGCATCTCTCGGCTGGCTTGGGAACGCCTTGGGGTTCCCCCAGAGGAGCTGGGGGAGGTGTGTGTGGATCGGGAGGTCTGGGCGGCTTTGCTTGAGCTGCTGCCCCCGCGACCCGACTCCGGATGAAGCGGAAGAAAATGGATGGATGGATTTTTACTCTCATGCGCCTCGAGGAGGATTACACACTTTTCCCTCGTGGTTTCGATGCTCAGTTGATGATGTCGTTCCAGGTTGGTCGTGAACGTGCACAACTCACGGACACAGACACGGAGTTGACTGAGCTCAGGATACATGGCGTCAGGTTCATTCAACTTCAGGTTTGGGGTTTATGCCAGAAGGACCTTTACTTGGACTTTAGTTCAGTGCTCGTGGTGATCTTCATCCTCTGAGGACACTCATTTATTGACTTTCCTGATGATTTTACGCCCTGATTCATAAAGCCCTGAACAGAAGTCAGAAACATGTTTTTGTGTTGATAATACTTGTGTTGTGTTGTGGAGCCTCTCTGTGTTTTTGGGTGTGTTGTGTGAGCTTTGCAGCAGACATGTCATCACATTAAATAGTTGTCTGTGGTGTAGCTTATATTTGTGTTCGCAAACTTTTTTTTTGGTCAAATTGCAATAATTTTTTAATGCAACAATTAGTCGCAGAATTTTTGCAGTTGAGTTTTCTGTATTTGTTACTGTTCTTAATCTGGAAATGAAGCCACCATCAAAAACAAACAAAATAATGATGATGATGATAATAATAATAATGATAAAAAACTGGCTGTGAACAGCACACTGGGCAACATAAATAAAACCAGCCAATGGGGTTTTTTGTTGTGTACAGTTCTTTTACTAACCGCGGCGGGGTTTGATCTCTTCATTACGGTGGTGAAAAGCTTCAGTCTCAGTTGAATCCAAGACACAACAGACCCTCAGAGTTTCCTCATCAATAAGATCGTTAGTTTGCAGAAAATCCAACAGTACTGAGAAAACGGTGATGGAGCCGGAGTTAAAAGCTCCCCTGCTGGATTTGTAATTTATTGAGTCCTGGCTCCTTAGAGATGCAGCAGCCAGCAGAATGGCTAATGTAGGACAAGACACACAGTGCATCCAGAAAGTACTCACAGCACTTCACTTTATCCACATTTTGTTAAGTTACAGCCTTATTCCAAAACAGAGCAAATTCATTTTTCTCCTGGTCTGAGAGTCCTTCTGTCAAACTCCAGGTGGGCTGCCATGTGCCTTTTACTAAGGAGTGGCTTCCATCTGGACACTCTACCATACAGGCCTGATTGGTGGATTGCTGCAGAGATGGTTGTCCTTCTTGAAGGTTCTCCTCTCTCCACAGAGGATTGATGGAGCTCTGACAGAGTGACCATCAGGTTCTTGGTCACCTCCCTGACTAAGGTCCTTCTCCCCCGATCGCTCAGTTTAGACGGGTATCCAGCTCTAGGAAGAGTCCTGGTGGATCTGAACTTCTTCCATTTACAGATGATGGAGGCCACTGTGCTCATTGGGACCTTCAAAGTAGCAGAAATTTTTCTGTTCCCTTCCCCAGATTTGTGCCTGGAGACAATCCTGTCTCTGAGGTCTACAGACAATTCCTTTGACTTCATGCTTGGTTTGTGCTCTGACTGTCAACTGTGGGACCTTATATGTAGACAGGTGTATGTCTTTCCAAATCATGTCCAATCAACTGAATTTAATCCAGGTGGACACCAATTAAGATGTAGAAACATCTCAATGGTGATCAGTGGAAACTGGAGGCACCTGAGCTCAGTTTTGAGCTTCATGACAAAGACTGAATACTTATGGACATGTGATTTATTTTATTTTATTTTTTTCATTTTGAATAAATTTGGAAAAATCTCAACAAAATGTTTTTCACTTTGTCATTATGGAGTATTGTGTGTATAATTTTGAGGGAAAAAATTATTGAATCCATTTTTTAATAAATAAAATGTGTAAAAAGTGAAGGGCTGTGAATACTTTCTGGGTGCTCTGTAACTGAGGCCATTTTCAAATTTAATGATAATAAATATTTCACACCATCCTCCTCCACAGTCTGTTTAAAATTCCACTTGGCAATGGACTCTAGGCTGACTGTCTGTATGTGACTTAACAGCTGTTTAACCTGCAGAGGATCTGAACCATGTAGAAGAAGAACAGAGCAAAAAGCAGGAACTGAATAATAAATAAAACAAGCTCAATTCTATGATTTATTGTAATTTACTGGGAATTTATGGGTTTCACATAAAGATTATTAGACTGGAAGAATCTTGCTGGTCAATGTGTGGAAGTGAAAGGATCAAGAGGCCCCTTTTAACGGTGAAAGTGTTTTGACCAGTACAAAGGATGAGGTCAAAGCTGCTGCACGTGAGCTGCTGAAACGAGAACACAAATGTGTCACAACTTGTCTTGAAGTCCATGCAAATTAGGACTGTGCAAAAAAGAAAAGAAAAAAAATCACAATATTTTATTGCTCATTATACTGAATGGATCTTCCTCATATTGCTACATTAAACAGATTCAAATATCCCCCAAACCCCCATAATCACTATGACCTCCACTCCTGTAGATGTCACTGTAGGATTTAATATCAGACGACACAGTTGGACCACAACAAGGTATATTCTCAGCACTGTTTGTAAATGTTGGGTAAATTATATGTCGAGTATTGCAATGTGTCACAACATGTCATACTAGACCTCTGAGAGAAACTCTTTTGTACCTGCACTCATGATAAGTGTCTACCAGATGGCAATGTTGCTCCATTTCAACATCCTTGAGTACAGGCTGCTGTGGGACACGACGGCCACCCTGTTTATAGTCGTAGATATCTCAGTGGAGTCGTATTGTATCCCATGTACTGCAACACGTTTCGTATTGTGAGGTCCTTGCAAACACTCACCCAAACGCTAACGTGTTGCAGTGGAACATGATGAACATATTCCAGCAAATACACAAATCCCTCACGTGACCACTTTCTGTTCAGAAAACTGTAACTGACCTTGGTTGCAGAGGGATCCGAAGTAGCCAGAGAGACATTCACAGTGTCCAGTGACGTGGTGACACACGCCGTCACTGTGGACACACTGAGGACACGACTGGCTGCAACGATGGCCGTAGAATCCAGATAAACATGCTGCAAAACACACAATGTGCATAGTCTGTGTATTTAATTGTTATAAAGGTCAAATGACACAAAGTTCATTATTCTAATTTCTTCTTTGTGAGAGTTTGCACACGGACATGTGTGGTGCGGTCTCCTCGCCCACCATCTCATCGAGGCTCGATAAGCGCCGTGTTGTTTTCCTCCCACCGCAGATCTTGCTCTCATACATCTTCGTAAGGCTTTTAATTAGTTTTAATTGATGTTGCTCTAAGTGGCCGGACAGGTTTGTGTGGGCGGGTCCACCATTTCCTTCGTGCTACGGGATTTTCTTCATTAAGATAATTGGATACACTGTGATGGCCTTTAATTTATCACTCTCTAATGCAAAGATGGGTGTAAGACCCGCGTGTCCAATGCACATCCTAACGCAACTCCAGTAGCACCAGTAGATTTGGGCCCAAAAGTGCCACAGCGCCGCCATCACGCATGTAATTGTAATGGCAATGTCATTTCAATAATTATTTTTGTTCATGGCTCTAAATCCAGATTAATTTATGGGGCCCTGTGGTCTAAAGAGATGGAGCTGGACATCCAGAAGTAAGACAATGGATTCAGGCAACTTCATTAATTCGTCAATACAAATGTTGAGATCGTTGATTATCATCACGCTCAGAAAGTGTGCCGTAATACCACCACACTGACGTTATCTCATCATGTGAGTTATACGTTACTACAACTCATCTGAATCTACCTCGTAACTGCTGACTGGACACAAAGTCCTTCCAGTAGTACGCGAGGAACCTCTGAAGAGACCTGGTGCCAAAGACATCCAGTCCTCACCTTCTGTCACTGGTTTGTGTCCAAGTCATAAAACCATACACAGTAAGACAGGAAGCACCAGGACCCTAAAGACCAGGACCTGATTACCCACAGACACTGCAGTGGACACGAGAGATCTGACAGCAAATGACCCCCACCCACCCCAACATATTGGTGGAAGTAAACCATTTGTGACAAAATACCTCGATAATTAACTTGCTGACCTCAGTATCACTGAGTCCAGTGGGTTGTGCTTCTACACAAACTCAAAAGATTATATATTAAAAAAAACACCAACAAAGGTCTGATGATGCCCCAACCAGTCCCAGCAGAAGACTGCCCCTCCCTGAGCCTGGTTCTGCTGGAGGTTTCTTCCTGTTAAAAGGGAGTTTTTCCTTCCCACTGTCGCCAAGTGCTTGCTCACAGGGGGTCGTTTTTGACCGTTGGGGTTTTTCTGTAATTACTGTATGGCTTTTGCCTTACAATATAAAGCGCCTTGGGGCAACTGTTTGTTGTGATTTGGTGCTATATAAATAAAATTGATTTGATTTGATTTGATGATGTCCTGCTGATGCTGCTGGACTGGAATTATTTTCCTTCATGTCCATCTTTATAGGACACATAGCAAAATCACCAGTCTTAATTTAACATGACAAAACGTCTTGGTCTTTTCAGTGTTAAATTTACACTTTTCTCGAGAGTGTTAAAGTTCTAAGTAGAGAACCTGTGTGTTGCTGTGTGTGTGAAGTCTGACTGAAATCCATAAACCTGTTAAGGACAAACTGTTTTAGCCGTGACCAGTTGACTCTGCAGTCGGTCAGTTTGCGATGGGAGTACTGAGGTCGTGTCTTTACTTCGTCTGCAATTGGTGCCGCGGTATCCGGGGGCGCACGCGCAGGTGCCGTCCTCTGGAGAGCAGGAGCCTCTGTTCTCACAGGTGCAGCTGTAGGAGCAGTCGGGTCCCCAGCGGCCGTCCGTGCACCCGCTGTCACAGTGGACACCTGCAGAGGACACAAACGTGCGTGTTAGTGCACGCTAAAGCAGAAGGTCTCATGCTTAATGACGGGTTTCTACGTGAAGTCAAAGCTCCGCTCAAAGAGTGTTTTCCATGTGTCACATTTACTTTGAAATAGGGATTATGAGCAGAACGCAGAGTCGGCACCTACAGAGCAGCTGGGAGCGCTGCAGAGGGGAGTGACACGTCAGAGACACAACACACAGGCTGTCGGCTCACGTCTCATTCTGCAGCTTCTCTCTACTAAAGTGTGCGATTAAAAAAACTAAACAAAACCTGAAGCCAGCTGCAGGCAGGAGACGACGAAAACTCCCAGCGACCAAGGATTGACCCCAAAATCATCCAGAAAACTGATTCATCACTGAATTGTTTGTAATCAGTTTATTTTGTATGTGTACACACACACACACACACACACACACACACACACACACACACACACACACACACACACACACACACACACACACACACACACACACACACACACACACACACAGACTTTGTGTCCGTCAGTCTGTGTCCAGTCTTGTTACTGCCAGAGTCTTCAAATTCACAGGGAACATTCTTGGACCTTGGACAAGTTCAAAGATGGCTAACCTTGACCTATATTAAGGGGTCAAAAGGTCACATTCTGTTCCCCATTGTTATGCTCATATGGCCGAGGGGATTTTAGTATTGTGTTATGTTTATCTTTGGGAACATCCTGGTTGTGCTTTGAGTTTGTCTTAAGACACCTAAAAAGCAGCTTTGGTTTAGCTCTTGCCACAGACCAGGCTGTGTGGGACGCCCTCACTGAGCGATGTTAATCAGTGTTTACTGTGGATTTACTGCGGCTAACCTAGGACATACACAACCAACGCTCCGCATATCCCCTGTCATCTGCTGATATCCGCAACCGACGGGTTGGCGCGGCTTGGCGGCGGACCGGGACAGCGTGCAAAACAGATATGACGCGTGCCCAGCACGGCCACATCACGGTCCCAAATGGTATGTCGCGCATGCAGACAGAGTGGGCACAGATGGAGCGAGTGCATCACGGCCGCTGTGCCCCTCATGGGGGCGCCTCCGCGGTCGCCTTCGCTTCTGTTCCCTGTTATATCCGCTTTTCTTCCTCATGTATTCACTGATCCACCCCGGGCCATTTGTCATTTCCACCCACCTTTGTTGTGGACGCTCAGCTTTTGTCTCCTCATTTCATGCGCAAATCCTCCTAAACGCCAGTGGGACAGGGCCCTTAGCCAAATATCCACATTTCCCAGAGCGTGCCGGAGACGTTCTGGCCTTGAAGGGTTTGTTGAGGTGTGTCTCCAGCTTTCATCAGTCTTGCGTTTGTGTGGCGGGAGTTCATCAACACAAAAGCTGGTGTGCAGAACGGATCAGAGCGCTCGCGGCTCACAGGGGACGCCGCGGAGACGGCGGCGCACAAGAGACTGGCAGTACATGAATACTTAGTTACACTCAACACAAACTTACTGTCACATCTAAATATAGCCGCAGACAGACGGAGGGATGGAGTCGCTAACTCGCTCGGCAGCCTCATTAGAAACTTTCTTTGACGTGGAATATGAGAGAATATGAGAGTGGATCATGGACAGACATTATAACTTGATTAATAAAGACAAACTCTGAGCCACAAAGTGGCTGAAACTCAGACGGCCCGATCGTTACGCTGCAAAGCAGGAAGAGAGGAGGAAGTCAAGCATACGGAGCAGGAGGAGACCAGAAGATTTTTAAAGCAGCAGTCAAAGAAAAACACACAAATCATTTGAGCACAAAACCATTTTCCATTTAAAGACACGAGCGTCGTCTTTGTTGGACACTAGCAACAACGTCATGATGCACTAGATGCCGCTTTGGCCGTCACTGCTTACACACCACTGTGCATGCCGCTTTGCATCCTCATAAAGGTTGTTAGCAGATGGAAGCATGAAGTGCTCCACAATGTGGTAGACGGCTGTGTTGACGTAGGACTTGAACACACACAGTGGACCGACACCAGCAGAGGACAGGTTGCCCCAAATCATCATCGACTGTGGAATCTTCACATTGGATTTGAAGTCGTTGGATTCTGTATCTCTCCCCTCTTTTCCAGACTCTGGGACCTTAATTTCCAAATGAAATGCAAAATGTATTTTCATCTGCAAAGAGGACTTTGGACCTCTGAGCACCGGTCCAGTTCTTTGTCTCGTTGGCCCAGGTAAGTCTCTTCTGACATTGTCTCTGTCACTTCCCTATCCTCAGCCAAGTCCTTTAAACACATTTCCAAGCCAGCTGGGAAACATAATCCCTCCCGTGTACATGAACCACCTCAGCTGGTTCCTTTCAATGCAGTGAAGCAGCGGCTCTACTCAGAGTCCCTCCTGGATATTTATGCTCTCCTGCTGTCCAGGACTGTAAGCCCTCATACTCAATGGAGGAATCTCATTTCT
The DNA here is from genome assembly GCF_902500255.1 of Thalassophryne amazonica. Taxonomy (NCBI): domain Eukaryota; kingdom Metazoa; phylum Chordata; class Actinopteri; order Batrachoidiformes; family Batrachoididae; genus Thalassophryne; species Thalassophryne amazonica. The sequence continues at coordinate 6,008,886 of NC_047104.1, forward strand.
GCCACTTGTTTTTTTCAGTCATGACCCAAAGTTCATGACCATAAGTGAGGACAGCCGTGTAAATCAACTGATAAATCAAGAAGCTCTCCTTCTGGATCAGCTCCTTCTTCAGCTCGATCTGGTACAGTGTCCGTAAAACATCAGGCGCTGCCCCAAGCTGTTTATTGATCTCACGCTCCAACTTAGCTCCACTCATAAACAAGTCGCCCAGATACTTGAACTCCTCCATTTGGGACAGTAACTCTCCCCTGACCCAAAGGGGACAGTCCACCCTGTTTGTCTCAGATTTGGAGGTGCTGAGCCTCATCCCCTCATCCCCATTCACCCTCAGCCAGAAACCTGCTCACTCCACATTGGAGGTCCCTACCTGATGAAGATAACAGACCCACATCATCCACAAAAAGCAGAGATGCAACTCTGAGGACACCAAACTGGACACCCTCCAGTCCCCGACCGTGTCTTCAAATCATGCCCATGAACATCAGGAGCAGGATCAGTGACACGGGGCAGTCCTGGAGAAGACCAACACCCACCAGGAACAGGTCTGAAGTGATGCTGAGAATGCATGTAGAGCCGCTGTAAAAGGATCCGGATCATTCCGATTGGGGTTAACAGACTCTTTCAGTCGGAGAAAACCATCCTGTCCATCAGTACAACAGAGTTAAAGTAGTGCTGAAAGGCAGAAAATGAATAATAACAAATTTTCTATAAAAATGATTAAAACATTTTACCACCCGTATTTCTATTTTCAGCCTTTGTGAAAATGAGATTATTAGTCTTTGAGGAATCCTGGCAACAAACCAATAAAAGAACCAACAGAAAAGAATAAACTGTAATACCTAAACGTGAAGTCTGACCTGCTGCAGTTATTACGTTTGTCTGTTTGGAGGTACAACACGACTGTTTTCAGCACTCAGTGAAAGTTCTTGATATTTTTGGGGAAATTGTTCTCTCGGTACATCAATATTAAAAACCAATTACAGTGAGCAAACGGCTGAACGCAGCCTTATTCAGAGTTCTCACCCAAAGGGAACATAACTGAGCAGACTGTGAACGCTCGAGAGTTTGAAGAGACAAAAACGTTTCGATTTATACAGTTGTAAAATAAAATGCCATGTTTGTTTACTGTGGATAACAACTATTTTAAAATAGAAATCATCATTTATGGAAACAAAATGTGCTGATTTACTTCTTTCTCTATCAGCCACAGCATGTCGGGAGAGTTCAGGTACCATCTGGTTCTGGTCCATTCAAGTCACAAGAAAGTATTCTGTCTAAGATATGTTCACATTAACAGCAACCTGTTTCTGTTCCATTTGTAATCAAGAGTACTGACTTTGATGTCATCTTATGGTCACCAAACACCTTGTCAAAACAATGCCAAGTGAAATTTAAACAGGACAATGTTGTGCCTCATTATGGGGAACATCTGACACGGTCGAGTTGGAAAAAAAAAAATCTACTCATACAATCAAGCGAAAAAAAAATGCAATCAAATTTTACATTTGGGATATTTGCACTGAACCAAAATCATTATCATATTTTTGACCCCCCAAAAAACCCTTGACATTTCTGAGTGTTGTGTTGGAAGTTTGGGTCTGTGTATGTTCAATTTGTTACTTCAAATTGTGCCGTATGGAGGGTAATGGAATGACCTCTACTGGTGGTTGGCTCTCACTGCGGTATTATATCACTTCCTGTTCCGGAGCACAGCGGTGTTTTTCTGTATCTGTTAGCTGTTTAATCTGCGCAGTTAGATTGATCTAGATAACTAGATAACGATTTGTTTCACAGTGTAATCTCTCTGCTGAATCACCTCTAAATTATTTACACATTATTCACTTTGTGTGTTTTTAGGAATCCGCTAGCTTAGCGCAGCTACTAGCTCTTAGCCGGTTTAGCATGGCGGCTTCTCCTGTCTCTCCCGCACTTTTCTGCTCTGGGTGTTAAATGTTTAGTTATTCCTCGGCCTCCTTTAGCAGTAATGGTACTTGTAATAAGTGCAGCTTATTCGTAGCTTTGGAGGCCAGGCTGGGCGAATTGGAGACTCGGCTCCGCACCGTGGAAAATTCTACAGCTAGCCAGGCCCCTGTAGTCGGTGCGGACCAAGGTAGCTTAGCCGCCATTAGTTCCCTTCCAGCAGATCCCAAGCAGCTGGGAAAGCAGGCCGACTGGGTGACTGTGAGGAGGAAGCGTAGTCCTAAACAGAAGCCCCGTGTACACCGCCAACCCGTTCACATTTCTAACCGTTTTTCCCCACTCGGCGACACACCCGCCGAGGATCAAACTCTGGTTATTGGCGACTCTGTTTTGAGAAATGTGAAGTTAGCAACACCAGCAACCATAGTCAATTGTCTTCCGGGGGCCAGAGCAGGCGACATTGAAGGAAATTTGAAACTGCTGGCTAAGGCTAAGAGTAAATTTGGTAAGATTGTAATTCACATCGGCAGTAATGACACCCGGTTATGCCAATCGGAGGTCACTAAAATTAACATTGAATCGGTGTGTAACTTTGCAAAAACAATGTCGGACTCTGTAGTTTTCTCTGGGCCCCTCCCCAATCGGACCGGGAGTGACATGTTTAGCCGCATGTTCTCCTTGAATTGCTGTCTGTCTGAGTGGTGTCCAAAAAATGAGGTGGGCTTCACAGATAATTGGCAAAGCTTCTGGGGAAAACCTGGTCTTGTTAGGAGAGACGGCATCCATCCCACTTTGGATGGAGCAGCTATCATTTCTAGAAATTTGGCCAATTTTCTTAAATCCTCCAAACCGTGACTATCCAGGGTTGGGACCAGGAAGCAGAGTTGTAGTCTTACACACCTCTCTGCAGCTTCTCTCCCCTGCCATCCCTCATTACCCCATCCCCGTAGAGACGGTGCCTGCTCCCAGACTACCAATAACCAGCAAAAATCTATTTAAGCATAAAATTCAAAAACAAAAAATATATAGCACCTTCAACTGCACCACAGACTAAAACAGTTAAATGTGGTCTATTAAACATTAGATCTCTCTCTTCTAAGTCCCTGTTAGTAATGATATAATAATTGATCAACATATTGATTTATTCTGCCTTACAGAAACCTGGTTACAGCAGGATGAATATGTTAGTTTAAATGAGTCAACACCCCCCGAGTCACACTAACTGTCAGAATGCTCGTAGCACGGGCTGAGGGGGAGGATTAGCAGCAATCTTCCACTCCAGCTTATTAATTAATCAAAAACCCAGACAGAGCTTTAATTCATTTGAAAGCTTGACTCTTAGTCTTGTCCATCCAAATTGGAAGTCCCAAAAACCAGTTTTATTTGTTATTATCTATCGTCCTCCTGGTCGTTACTGTGAGTTTCTCTGTGAATTTTCAGACCTTTTGTCTGACTTAGTGCTTAGCTCAGATAAGATAATTATAGTGGGCGATTTTAACATCCACACAGATGCTGAGAATGACAGCCTCAACACTGCATTTAATCTATTGTTAGACTCAACTGGCTTTGCTCAAAATGTAAATGAGTCCACCCACCACTTTAATCATATCTTAGCTCTTGTTCTGACTTATGGTATGGAAATTGAAGACTTATTGTACTTAGCCCCACAAATCTTAGAAACATGGTGTCTAACCAGATCCTTACTCTGGATGGCATTACCCTGACCTCTAGTAATACTGTGAGAAATCTTGGAGTCATTTTTGATCAGGATATGTCATTCAATGTGCATATTAAACAAATATGTAGGACTGCTTTTTTGCATTTGCGCAATATCTCTAAAATTAGAAAGGTCTTGTCTCAGAGTGATGCTGAAAAACTAATTCATGCATTTATTTCCTCTAGGCTGGACTATTGGTAATTCATTATTATCAGGTTGTCCTAAAAGTTCCCTGAAAAGCCTTCAGTTAATTCAAAATGCTGCAGCTAGAGTACTAACGGGGACTAGAAGGAGAGAGCATATCTCACCCATATTGGCCTCTCTTCATTGGCTTCCTGTTAATTCTAGAATAGAATTTAAAATTCTTCTTCTTACTTATAAGGTTTGAATAATCAGGTCCCATCTTATCTTAGGGACCTCATAGTACCATATCACCCCAATAGAGCGCTTCGTTCTCAGACTGCAGGCTTACTTGTAGTTCCTAGGGTTTGTAAGAGTAGAATGGGAGGCAGAGCCTTCAGCTTTCAGGCTCCTCTCCTGTGGAACCAGCTCCCAATTCAGATCAGGGAGACAGACACCCTCTCTACTTTTAAGATTAGGCTTAAAACTTTCCTTTTTGCTAAAGCTTATAGTTAGGGCTGGATCAGGTGACCCTGAACCATCCCTTAGTTATGCTGCTATAGACGTAGACTGCTGGGGGGTTCCCATGATGCACTGAGTGTTTCTTTCTCTTTTTGCTCTGTATGCTCCACTCTGCATTTAATCATTAGTGATTGATCTCTGCTCTCTTCCACAGCATGTCTTTTTCCTGGTCTCTCCCTCAGCCCCAACCAGTCCCAGCAGAAGACTGCCCCTCCCTGAGCCTGGTTCTGCTGGAGGTTTCTTCCTGTTAAAAGGGAGTTTTTCCTTCCCACTGTCGCCAAGTGCTTGCTCATAGGAGGTCGCTTTGACCATTGGGGTTTTTCCGTAATTATTGTATGGCCTTGCCTTACAATATAAAGCGCCTTGGGGCAACTGTTTGTTGTGATTTGGCGCTATATAAATAAAATTGATTTGATTTGATTTAATGAAACCCAGCTCATGACACGCTCTGACGTTTCTTGTCCATCACGTTGGCGTGTTGTGTCATGATGTAGTGGTGTGTTTTGGTGGTTTTGCGACAGCATGTTACTGAAACGTGAGTCTTCCTGGTGATCCACGAGGAGAAAAAAGTGGCCATGACAGCAAGCTAAAGTTCACCAGACGTCGCCCAGAAACCACCAAGACATCGTCGTGGATCAGGTGGCAGCCGGTGCAGCAGCAGGTTTTCTAATAACGGTATTAAAAGGAGATGTTGGTGCACTTGGTATGTTGTAATGTCACCATAACATATCTGTGACATTTGGTGTCGATGTGGGGATCAGTGCTGTCGTTTTGTGAGGTCTAGAAGAGGTCACGGCCATGTCTAGAGACCCCACTGCGGTGTTACTCATGATATCGTGGTCATGTTATGACATCGTGGCACCTGAGGCACTTTTCATGATAAAAAAAACAAAAAACACCGTGAACCTCAGCTCACATCAATAAAAAAAGCATGTTATTGTCCACACGTATATTTGGCACAACTTTGATGCCTGACGTAACTTCAAATGCACAAGAATGGGCAAGTTTGGCCTCAAGGAGGGGACTTTTTTTTTAATCAAACGTAGTAACCGCAGGTACCACAGGGCACAGCATCCTCACCAAACATGTGACATGACATGAAACGGTTTTATTTCAAACAGTGACCTGCTGCCACGTATCAACTTGTTTATTTGACCTCTGAACTTATTTTCATACTTGAGGTTGTGTTTGTAATCTGAATGTTTGCCATCAGTAAAGTTCACTCACCTGTCCAACCAGCGAGACAGCGACACATCCCCGTCACCGGATCACAGCCATCAGCGTTCACACAGTCACATCGCTCGTTGCAGTCTGGCCCAAACACTCCCTCCTAACAACAACAACAACAACAACAACGTCATTCATTCTTTCATATTGTAACTGCGCTTGTAATCGTAACAATAATAAAGCCGAATGAACTGATCGTACGTCCAAGTGTGAACAACTGATCTGGCCACCGTTCCACTCACCGGACAGGGAACGTTGCAGTACTCATCCCTCCAGCCGGGGGAACAGGAACAGGTTCCGTTGACCGGGTCACAGGCGGCGCCGTTGGCACACTGGCACGTCTGGTTGCAGCCGAACCCCCATGTTCCACTGGGACACGGGATGGAACAGTCCACGCCCTGCCAACCTGCACCGCCAAAACACCACACCCACACACAGTGACATCATCAACACGTCCATCATGTGGGCAGAATGACTTAATAAAAACTTACTCTGTGCTACAGATGTACACTACAGCGGCCCATGCGCCTTTGAGCAAACACAAGCTTACATTTCATGGTTCAAGTCCTTCTGTGTTACAACCCCAATTCCAATGAAGTTTAGGAACATTACACAAAAAGATGCACTGTGCACAGCTTCTGCAGTAACAGCCACTGACGCTGGAAGCTCCTTCAGGGTTGTCTCTGGGTATCTTGGTGGCTTCCCTCACGCTAAGGGTTTTATCTCACTGGGCTGCGACAGCCTGCGAACAGCAATTCTGATGGAAATTGCTCTACTTTGGGCGATGTTCGCTGGGCGGCACTCTTCACTCACTTGACTCGCAGGGCATCACACACGAGCTGCCCAGGGAGCATGCTAAAACAGTTGAGATGATCAGAGAAAGACAGCACTTCTGGAAGCAGCCAAGGGAATGCAGCAGTCATAGCTCAACTGCTGACCCATGTGTGGGCTAGACAAACCTGTCCACAGTAGCTGGGATTATCTTTAATTTTTATATAGAGGATACTGTTGGGCTTCAGCGCAGCACTGGATGAATACTGGCCATTCCAGAGAACCGAGGAGGACATCTGTTCACAAGAGGCCATCGTGCTCAATCCTTGTTTGACATTGTCAACCAAGAGCTTTCCAATGCGTTGGACTGATGGACATTGCATATTTCATCCTGCAGGAAATCATTCTACAAGTGGGCAAGTGCCTTGCTCACAGGTTTCTTCTTGTATTTTTTCTCCTCCGTGGAGCCAACAGGCCTCGTTATTATTACTATTTATTAATTATTATTTCATTCTTTATTATTTACAGGGCTGTTCCTTACTGAGTACAGCTGGGGGGATTTCCACAGCCTCTAATCACATAATGGGAGGATAATATTAGCTGAACACTTTGTGTGCAAACGTGTCATCATTTCAGCCGAGAGTGGCATTAGACATCCCTAAGAGCGCAACACGGCATTCGCATGTAAATCAGCGGATGCGTGCATCTGCAAAGGCTGTGCTCAACATATGTATCGCAACATGTTCACCGCGAGTCTGTGTGGCATTTGGCTGATATTCAAATGACATGCGCTGACGTGTCGATTGTACCACTTCACTGAGATATCAAATGTGAATTAGCCGCTCATTTGCATGATTGCTCCATAATTTACAACTACACTCTGCCAGCCACTGCCCAGTGAAATAGGACCCTAAGTCTGTTTTTTGAGGATGAGCTGGTCGACACAGTTACTGTACTACATATATCATAATCTTTACAATTGTTAACAAGTGATATAACTGAACATTAAAATGTTTGGTAACTTGGAAATGTTTCATCCCCAGTTTTTTTTTCTTTTATTAAAGATTAGGTCTTTAAACCATAGTCATACTAAAACAATGTAGCCTCTGATTGCTCTTCTCACATTTAAAAATTACTTAATTTGTGAGAAATCCTCTTTTGGGCAGCACAAATGGATTAGTGGTTAGCACTGTTGCCTCACAACGAGAAGGTCATGGGTTCAATTCCTGCCTGTGGCCTTTCTGTGTGGAGTTTGCATGTTCTCCCCGTGTCTGTGAGTGTTTCCTCCAGGTGCTCCGGCTTCCCATGACATCCAAAGACATGCAGGTGAGACTGATTTGAATCCTTAAATTGTCCGTAGGTGTGAATGTGTTTGTTTGTCTGTTTGTGACCCTGCGACAGACTGGCGTCCTGTCCAGGTGAACCCCGCCTCACACCCTATGACTGCTGGTATAGGCAGAGATAGGCTCCATCCCCCATTCCCCCGTGGTCCTTAATGGAGTAAGCGGGTGAAGATGAGTGAAGATCCAGCAGTTACAAAAATCTACTGTACATTCAAAATTACCTTCAAATAACTCAAAAATACATTTTTTAAAGAAAATAAAGTCATACCAAACAGCTAGCTGAGCACATTTCTTCAAATAGTCACATTTTAATAATTAAAAGGTAAAGCACAGTAAAAATAAAAAAAAATAAATAGCCAATATTAATTTAATAATATCACCAGAAATAACTGCTAACTCAAACTAGGTCAGATAAATGATGAACAACATATTTAAAATCCTCTGGTTTTGCTATTTCTAACGGACCCGGCGCCACGAGGGGGCGTTTGGGGGCAACGCCCCCTCACGTCATTAACCTCGCCCCCTCGGATGTGAGAGTTATCAAAAATAAAAATAAAAAAGAAAGAAAAAGAAATACTGGAAAATATAGCGCCTTGCAGTTTTGCGGATTTTTTTAGTCCAATTTTGCATGCTTTTTTTTTTTTTTTTTTTTTTTAATATAGCGCATTGTGCTCTGCGTCCTCATCAAGCAGGCCAGTATTCTGTTGAGATGACGGGACAGCTGTTGCGGCACTGCGAAGGGAGAGTACGCGCATTGTGTTCTGCGTGTCTGTTTATAAGAATCTTCTCGCCCAGAAGAAAAAAAGAGCACCAACAACTACCCATAACTGTGTTCTTCACTCGGAAAAAGACACCTGCAGAGAGGTCTTCAGCGGAGTGGCGCCGCGACGAAGAGGCGCGACCAGAGGAACTGTGAAATACTGGTCAGTCACTATTAATAATTTCTTATGTGTCCAACCTCGTAGGTTGATTGTTAAAATTAAATTCATTAGTTCTAAAAGACAAACAAATGTTTGGGCCTGAGAAAAAGTGAGAAAATGTTAATGCCTGTTTGAGAAAAGTGTATAAAATGTGTAGTGAGGGGTTTTACAGCCTTAAAACATCTATAATAATAGTAAAAAATAACGATGTCTACTTCGTGGATTTCGCTTATTGCGGGCTATTTTTAGAACATAACTCCCGCGGTTAATCTACTGTCTCGTGTCGTTTCTCAGATCAGTTGTTGGTTTGGTTTTGTGGTATGCAGGAGATCACTTGACCGAGGGTAAATATGTTCAAATAATAATTAAAAAAGTCTCTTACAACGGTGTAGCCTAAATACACAAGCTTTCTAGGAGCGCACCCAATTCATTACGCACACTCAGAGGCAGGTACCCTCCGGTGCGCACTTTTTTTTGAGGGGGGGGCGACCCCACCCCCTGTGATCAACTCCCTTAATATTTTTTTTCTGGCGCCGGGCCTGATTTGTAATAAATAAATACACAGAATATTTTAGGGCAATTTCAAACTTTTTTTTTTAAACAAAACTCAAAATGAAAGATGCTTTGCAGCACGTTTATGAACTTTGAGGGGACTGCGGCCCACATGTTGAAAATCACTGTTGTATGTTATAAAGAGAAGTGAACCTGTGAGTTAGCTCTGGCAGACTCACAGAACTACCACATACTAAAAGACCACGTCATTTAACATTCCCTCTAAACTGGGCGGGCTATTTAAGTCACAATTTTCCCAGCTGCTGTTACTCCTTCTCCACCCCGTCATGCACCCGTGGGCTCCGATCGGGGAGAAAATGTGTAGATCATCGGCCCCTTCATCGCAAGCAAACATCTATAGGGATGTGATGTGTTCGGAGCCGAACTCTGAGCAATGTGCGAGTTAATGTTGCACCGTGTTAGGGCTGCAGCTATCGATTATTTTAGTAATCGAGTATTCTATTGATTATTCTGGCGATTAATGGAGTAACTGTTTAAAAACTACTTTTGCATTTTTAAACAACATCAATAGTGCAGGTCTCTCCCAAAGCAATGGCACAATGTCGCTGCGCCATCACAGATTGTCAAATTTAGTGTATCCCTTTATGGGTAATCATTCAGCACTCCCCTGACACCGGACCGTAAGTGCAGGTGGTCGGTGTCATCCTCAGTCAGTCAGGCTGCACCTGACCGTGAGCACAGCGGTGCGACGATTTACCCAAACTGACTAAATCAAGTACTTTTATTTATTTTCGGAAATGCATTCCGTTCTCAAAGCAGAACATAAAGTGCTCTTTCTCCCTCCCTCCATCTCGCTGTCTTTTTAGAATGCTGAAACAATAAACAAGGGATGTGTAAGTACGTTTGTGTGTACAGTGGTCCCTCGTTTATCGCAGGAGTTACGTTCTAAAAATTACCTGCGATAAGCAAAATCCGCGAAGTAGTCAGCGCTATTTTTTGCAATTATTAGAGATGTTTTAAGGCTGTAAACCCCCTCACTACACACTTTATACACTTTTCTCAAACAGGCATTAACATTTTCTCACTTTTCTCTCCTGTGTAAACACTCTCTTTTTTCTTCTGTGCGAGAAGATTATAAACAGACACACGCAGAACACAATGCGTGTGCTTTCCCTTCGCTCACTGCCTCCAGAGGTACGGATGCGGGACCCACAAAGAATCCAAGTCATTAAAAAGAAACAAACATCTCTCAGTGGCCACGGAGCTCTGCGGCTGCGGTTAGCGAGACCATGCAGCGCTGCTGAATTCTATCCTTGCGGGCTGCTGGAGTGCTCTGCATCAAAACAGCGAGCGTAGTCTCTGGACCTGTTGCCAGATTTGGTGCAGCTCCGCACAGCAGACAGGAGGGCGGTGTGAGTGGCCCGCTGCTGCATTTACCGAGCCCACAGAAAGCACATCAGAAGCAGTGAGAGCAATTGTGGTGATGCCGACGGGTGCCGCGACCGGCCCGCCTGATAAGGACGCAGAACACAATGCGCTGTTTAAAAAAAAGCATGCAAAATTGCACTAAAAAAATCCGCAAAACGGTGAGGCCGCGAAAGGTGAACCGCGTTATAGCGAGGGACCACTGTACTCACATTTTTTTTTGGGGGGGGGGGGGTGGGGGGGGGGGGGGGGGGGGGGGGGGGGGGAGACATACAATGGACTGTGAACTTTATATAGAGGACCACTGAGCTGAGCGCCGGCCGCCATTTTGAATGTGTGTAACTGGGTGTTGCTATAGACGCACAATGACAGTCTTTGTGTCACTCTAGAGTCGTATTAGAGACAAAGTTTCTGTTTATGTGCATTTTTCATGACCATGGATCATAACTATCATACCAGCAACATCAAGATCTAAAGGAACTGAGTGTTCAGCTATCAATTGCACCAAGTACACTAAAACAAACAAGGAAGTGGCATTCTACTCCTTTCCAAAGGACAAAACGAGGTGAGCCATGTGCTTGTTTAGTATTGACTACTAATCAGTGCTATTCAGTACTCGGGAAGGGTATCGAGAACCAGTTCCTTTCGGGTATCATTAAGAAATGATTCGATCCACCAACATCAATAACCTTTTTGCTGAACGATTCCCTTATCAGTCCTTCAGAGTTGTTTTGGGGGTGTTTGATTACAGACCCTGCAGCGGGTCTGTAATCAACTTTCCTGCAGCGCGGCTTTGCTTTGAACCTTGAACCAATCGAAACAGTGATTCACAGATCGAAGCAGTGCTTTGATCTACTGCTTTGTTGAGTCATTGTTTTATTTCGCTTTATCTTAATTTTCCCCCGCTAAAACCCTAAAGAGCATATGTCTGTGAGTAATACTTACCTTTTTTATGTTAAACCGACCTGTTATGGTCTTCTGAAACAGTTGAGAGATGTATTTTATAACTTAAATACGGGACGGATGCTAATGCGTTAGCATGTCTATGGCGTTTTCAATGTAAAGCATTAAGCTGTTGCAGCTGTCAGCACGTCTGTGTGCATTTGTTTTCTGTATAATAATTAATGGCTCAGCGTTTGTTGTTGTAAAAGAGTCAAATGTATTACAAATTAATATTTAAAATAGATTTTTGTTTATATATTAACAATAATAATAGCAACAACAACAATAATAATGCTACAATAAAATTTTAGAGAAAGAGACAAAAAGAAGCTGATTAAAAACACAACAGAAAAGATAAAACCAACTAACAATGAACATAGATAAATACAGTATATAAACAGTAGCTTGTCATCCACTCAAGAGAAGTTGTTTACAAAACGTCACTCCACTGCAGCAGCCAAGTAGAGGATGACATTTTTCGGGAATTCCCGTGGGTCACGTGATTCCTGCGGGATTCCCGCGGGATGGGAGTCAAAACTTTATCAATCCCGTGATTGGGATGGGATGGGAATAAAAGTGAACGGGAGAAGGCAGGAGTGGGAATGCCAACAATAGATGATGATTTTCATCTATTTAAAACAACCAAAATTACACCCGTCCATTGTTATGCCGCGTTCACACCGGGCACGATCAGACGCAACAAATTCGCAGGGGTCGAGTGGCGACGGACGCACCTCCTTCGCCCGGTGTGTCACTCTGCTTTTGCTGCGAAAATTCGCCCCGGTGTGTCATCAAATAGGAGGAGCTTCCATTCTGCTTGCCAACTCCGGTTGTCAGTCAAGTTAACATGATGGACCTGATCACACGGAGCGAGTTGTTGTGGAAAGCTCCCGATACAAGGAGTATCATTATTTGCTGCAGGAGCTGTGTCTGGGTGACGGCCGCTTTCAGCGGTCCTTCCACCTCTGCAGGACCCAGTTTGAGGACCTCCTGTCCCGTTCACGCGCGCACATGTAAACAATAAAAAAAAAAAAAAAAAAAGAAACTCTGCTGCCTGCTGTGGGACTGTAGCTTGCTCCTCCCCCAAAAACTCTGTCATAATTGTGTTTAGAAACCAGTCACCATTTGTTTTATTATACATCTGTGTAGTTAATAAGTAAAATAATCTCTCCATGGAGGATTTGCTCACGCGTGTGCACGTAAAATAAAAATAAAAAGAAACTGCTGCTTGCTCCAGGGCTGCTCCTCGCTCTTTCCCAAAAACTCTGTCATAATTGTGTTTAGAAACCATTTGTTTTATTATACATCTGTGTAGTTAATAAGTAAAATAATCTCCATGGACAATTCGCTCGCGCTCGCACGTAAAATAATAATAAAAATAAACTCCGCTCCCCTGCTGCTGCAGGACTGCTTGCTCGCTCCATGCGTTTACCACAGATCTGTGGTTAGAAGAGAGAACCAACACAAATTACATAATGGTCACCGCACACTACATCCACAATTGGGAGATGTCAAACCGCATTCTAGCCACGAAGACATACAGGAGTGGGATGGGAGTGGGACTGATTTTGAGTGGGAGCGGGATGGGATTGGGAATCATCTTTACAGGAGTGGGACGGGATGGGATTTATTTTTTTACTCCAGTCCAGGATTGGGACAAGATGGGATTTTTTTTCTGGGAGCGGGATGGGACAGGAGTGAAAATCCACTCCCGTGTCATGCTCTACAGCCAAGCTGCCCCAGTTACACACAATCAAAATGGCGTCCAGATGACATCATTTTGTGGGAGTCGGCCCTCTCTATGTTCTTTATGTTTAAGATTTGATGTTATGAGCCCTGATGAGGCAGCACAGTGTCCCACTGTATGTCTGCAAAGGCGAGTGCTGTTTAAACAACAGACTGCGGGTCGTTTTAAATGCGCACTTGGTATTTAAAACGAACCGCAGTCAGTCTATTTCAGATGATCAGTGTTGACCGTCTTTGTCTTTAAAGGCTTTATTTTACTCTGTGTGTCGTGTTGGAAAGCTGTAGCTTTCAGTGCTACATTGATTGCACAGCTTATGCGCATGATCTAGTCTTCTTCTGTTGTTTTCTGGGGATGTTACAGCGCCACACACAGGCTTGGTATATGTACTACAGAGCTTCGAGGCAGAGAATTTGCCTCAAACATTCTTTGTAATTGAATTATTCGAGTTACTCGACTGATCGTTCCAGCCCTACACCGTGTCCAAAAAAAGAAAAAGTGGTTCTGAATTAATTTTGAGCTCTGCTGCAGGTGACCTATTGACCGGCGTATAATTCCTTTTCAAAATCTTTGCGAAAATGGAATTTCTCTCTTAAACTAAGTGTCAGAGATGAACAGAGTGCTCAGAGGGCAAACTGGCAACATGACTAATGTAAAAAAAACAAAAACAATCCCTTTAAAGGGGGTCGAGTAATTAAGCAATCCATCATTTGTATTTACATTTAAATTTAATTTAGATCGTGTACAGATTTGTTCCCCCTGAGATTAAAAAGCATATATATAACAATAAAAACGAGTACTTTTAACAGAGGATGCACTGATAACTGTAGACAAGCCTAAAGTTTTTGAACTGTACAGTAAGTTTTCCTCTCAGGAGCTTAAAAAGAAAAATAAATAAGGGTTTAAAGGGTGATGACACACACCCACAGGCTTTAGCCAAAGCTCTCAGGCCCCTGGCGCCGCTTCAGATGTTCCTCCACTTTAATTATCCATGTGCCCCACGAGGTTCAGTGGCGCATAAATATTTAAAAATGCTGATATTGAGAGATAATAGGGAGCAAAGCCGAGAAACAAAATACGAAACAAGGAAAAGTTGTGGAGATGGTGGCGTGTGGAGGGTCGGGAGCTTTGCAGGTGAGTTTGGTTTTCTGGCTGAAGATGTCAACAAAACAAGCTTCATCGAGATTTATGAAGTGGAACAAATTCGCAATTTGTCGGAGAGTTGCTCAAATTAAAAGGGGTTAATAAAAGGAAATTGTACATGAACCTACCATACCTGTTTCTCAAGACCAGGCACCTGAGTGGCTCTGTGTTCTGGCATTGAGCTACACCGTGTCGGTACTAGGTAGTATCCACGTGGCATCATCATCACGCCGCACGACGCAACTCAAAGTGGGCCCGGCATGAAAGGGGCTTAAGCAATTTTTCACTCTCCATCGGCAGACAATGAGCTAATCATCAGCGTGCGAACAAGCCATTAGCTTACACAGAGCGCCGCTAATGTCAGCACTAATTACGCACAAAAAAGAAAAAAGAGAAAATGGATCAAAATGCATCACGGAATGTACGGAATTCTGTAAAAGTTGTTAGGAAACAACCAACTGAAGTTTATTCAATTTCAATTTATTTTCATTTATATAGCACCAAATCACAACAGAGTTGCCTCAAGGCGCTTCACACAAGTAAGGTCTAACCTTACCAACCCCCAGAGCAACAGTGGTAAGGAAAAACTCCCTCTGAGGAAGAAACCTCAAGCAGATCAGACTCAAAGGGGTCTGATCTGCTTGACCCTCTGCTTGGGCCATGATACAGACATAAATTACAGAACAATTCACAAAACGAATATACAGGAAATGCTGTTGGCGCACAGGACAGGAGGGTCGCCAACACAAATACAATACCCATCTCTGGATGGAGCTGCACCTTAAACAGAGAGAAAAAACAGAACCAGGCATCAGAAAGACAAGAATTACAGTATAATTTGTCAGCATTAAACAACAAGAAAAAAACAAAAAATACTAAGATGATCGCCGGCCGCTAGCCCTAAACTTCACTAAAAGACACAGTATTTAGGTAAAACTGAGGCTGCGGCACGCTCCAATTACTAATAAAATGAATTAAAAGGGTAAAAAATGTAAAACAAAACTATATCAATATGCTAGCCATATGAAATGGAAAATAAGTGCATCTTAAGTCTGGACTTGAAAGTCTCTACAGAATCGGACTGTTTTATTGACGCAGGGAGATCATTCCACAGAACAGGGGCACGATAAGAGAAAGCTCTGTGACCCGCAGACTTCTTATTCACCTTAGGGACACAAAGTAGTCCTGCACCCTGAGAACGTAAAGCCTGGGCCGGTACGTAAGGTTTATTTAGGTCAGCTAGGTAGGGAGGTACCAGTCCGTGAACAATCTTATAGACTAGCAGCAGAACCTTAAAATCTGATCTCACTGGGACAGGAAGCCAGTGAAGAGACGCCAACATGGGTGTAATGTGGTCGAACTTTCTGCTTTGTGTCAAAAGTCTGGCAGCAGCATTTTGAACCAATTGGAGACCCCTAATGCTGGACTGCGGTAAACCAGAAAATAGAACATTGCAGTAGTCCAATCTAGAAGAGACAAATGCATGGATCAGGGTCTCAGCATCAGCCATAGACAGGATGGGACAAATCTTCCCTATATTTCGCAGGTGGAAAAAAGCAGTCTTCGTAATATTTCTAATGTGGAGGTCAAAGGACAACGTAGGATCAAAAATTACCCCAAGGTTCCTCAGTTTGTCAATGTGATGCAAGACACGCGAGCCGAGGCTGAGCGTTAACTGGTCAAATTGATGCCGATGTCTCACTGGACCAAGAACCATCATTTTAGTCTTATCAGAGTTTAAAAGTAGGAAGTTTCTAGAAATCCAACTTCTCACTGCTGCAAGGCAATCTTCTAAGGATTTTATGTGATCAAGATTACCAGCAGTTATCAGCATGTATAACTGAGTATCATCAGCATAGCAATGAAAGGTAATCCCAAAATGCCGCAATATGTGCCCAAGGGGTGCTACATAAAGGGAGAAAAGCAGGGGGCCTAAGATGGACCCCTGTGGAACCCCAAATTTCATGTCACTAAGGTTAGAGGTAGTGTTACTGTACAAAATACAGTGAGAACGACTGGTCAAGTATGACGTCAGCCATGCAAGGGCACTCCCAGTAATCTCAAAATGATTTTCCAGCCTATCAAGTAGAATATGATGATACATGGTATCAAATGCAGCACTGAGATCTAACAGCAACAGAACCGTAGTGGTGTCCGAATCCATTGTAAGCAGAAGATCATTCACCACTATAGTGAGAGCTGTCTCTGTGGAATGATATTTTCTAAAAGCAGACTGCAGTGGCTCAAAGAGATTATTCTCAGTAAGATAGTCTACAAGCTGCCGTGACACCACTTTTTCCAGAATTTTAGAGCAAAATGATAGATTTGATATCGGCCGATAGTTTTTCAATACACTACGGTCAAGATTAGGTTTCGTAAGTAATGGTTTAATCACTGAAGAATTTGAAACATTTAGGAACAGATCCAGAAGTTAATGAGAGATTAATCATTTCCAGCACAGTCGGCCCAAGAGTGGGCCACAGATCCTTAAACGGTTTTGTTGGTATAGGATCAAATAAACAGGTTGTGCTTTTTGTTGATGTTACGAGTTTTGTCAGCACGCCTAGTGAGATACTATCAAATTCTGTAAATCTAGGTAATACCTCAGTAATGGCATCCACCTCAATAGCAGGGTGTAGTGGCTGGGTTAAGGCATGCTGGGATATGTTTAACCTAATGTCTCAAAGTAATCCAGGAAATCTTGTGCTGTAAAAGGAGAGCGAGCTGCAGGTGGTTGGTTGTCCATGCAAAAGTGTTGCCACCGTGTCGAACAAGAACTTTGAGTTATGCTTGTTTTTGTTGATCAAATCAGAGTAGTAAGTCTGCTTTGTAGCCAATAATGCATGCTTATAGTCTAAGATAGCATCAAATCAAATCAAAATCAATTTTATTTATATAGCGCCAAATCACAACAAACAGTTGCCCCAAGGCGCTTTATATTGTAAGGCAAAAGCCATACAATAATTACAGAAAAACCCCAACGGTCAAAACGACCTCCTATGAGCAAGCACTTGGCTACAGTGGGAAGGAAAAACTCCCTTTTAACAGGAAGAAACCTCCAGCAGAACCAGGCTCAGGGAGGGGCAGTCTTCTGCTGGGACTGGTTGGGGCTGAGGGAGAGAACCAGGAAAAAGACATGCTGTGGAGGGGAGCAGAGATCAATCACTAATGATTAAATGCAGAGTGGTGCATAGAGAGCAAAAAGAGAAAGAAACACTCAGTGCATCATGGGAACCCCCCAGCAGTCTACGTCTATAGCAGCATAACTAAGGGATGGTTCAGGGTCACCTGATCCAGCCCTAACTATAAGCTTTAGCAAAAAGGAAAGTTTTAAGCCTAATCTTAAAAGTAGAGAGGGTGTCTGTCTCCCTGATCTGAATTGGGAGCTGGTTCCACAGGAGAGGAGCCTGAAAGCTGAAGGCTCTGCCTCCCATTCTACTCTTACAAACCCTAGGAACTACAAGTAAGCCTGCAGTCTGAGAGCGAAGCGCTCTATTGGGGTGATATGGTACTATGAGGTCCCTAAGATAAGATGGGACCTGATTATTCAAAACCTTATAAGTAAGAAGACAAATTTTAAATTCTATTCTAGAATTAACAGGAAGCCAATGAAGAGAGCATCACGCCACACAAGGTGAAATACTTCTAATTTTGAACTATACCATTTCCGTTGTAGATCTCTTGCCTTATGCTTGAGGTCACGCAGATAATCATTGAACCAAGGTGACTGTGATTTGGGGGAGCGCCGTTTTAACACAGGTGGTGCAATCATGTCGAGTGTAGTTTTGAGCACTGAGTTTAAACTATCCACAAGTCTGTCTACTGACTGGGTATTTGCCAAATGTGAGGCTAAGACATCAGGCAGTCTAGCTTCAAATTCAGTCTTAGTTGAGGAGTTGATGTGTTGCCATAGTGATAAATAAGGTTGTTGTTCCACTAATCAGTGGTCAGTTAAACCAATAAATTTTAAGCCACGGTCACAGACAACAGTGGCGTGCAGGCAGGATGAATGCTGGTGAACCTTCTTTGCAGCTACAGGCGCCGTCGACGTGGCTGCAGGAGATCTCGTTGTGGCAGGAACAGGACAGGGTGCAGTTGGTGCCAAATAATCCTGCAGGACAGCTGATGGAGCAGTCGTCACCCTGAAGACATGGGACAGCCCAAAGACATCCATCAAATTCCGCCCACAAGAATTTCACAGCAAAGTGTTTGTGTTATTACCGATTTCAATGCCAAATCACGGCACGCGGCTGTGAGGTGCCACACACCACTACTACAAAAACAACAGAGGACGTCATGAACTCACTGTGTCTGTCAGCAGGATTCCTCAAAATGACGTGAAGAAATTTGTGTGTGGGTCAGATCGGCTCCTTTATAACCTTAAACTAAAAGACTGAAGGCAGCTTTAGAAGTCAGCAGTTGTAGTTAACGTGGCATAATAACTGTCCTCTGACAGAGCACCTGTAGTAATAAAAAAAAAACTCCTTTGCTCTGACTTGATAAAGGCTTCTGCAGAACAACATCATAAAGGAAAACTCTATGATTTTGCACCATGACATCTTACTCCAGTGACATTAAGTAAACTCACTATTTTTGCATCGTGACATCATAATACATCATTTTATTGCCCAAACAGATGAAATTAAGCCTAAGGTTTTGACCCCTGACATCACAAAGTAAAAATCTAATATTTTATGCTGATGACATCATGAAGAAAACGTCATACCAATAACCAGCAAAAATCTATTTAAGCATAAAAATTCAAAAAGAAAAAATAATATAGCACCTTCAACTGCACCACAGACTAAAACAGTTAAATGTGGTCTATTAAACATTAGGTCTCTCTCTTCTAAGTCCCTGTTGGTAAATGATATAATAATTGATCAACATATTGATTTATTCTGCCTTACAGAAACCTGGTTACAGCAGGATGAATATGTTAGTTTAAATGAGTCAACACCCCCGAGTCACATTAACTGTCAGAATGCTCGTAGCACGGGCCGAGGCGGAGGATTGGCAGCAATCTTCCATTCCAGCTTATTAATTAATCAAAAACCCAGACAGAGCTTTAATTCATTTGAAAGCTTGACTCTTAGTCTTGTCCATCCAAATTGGAAGACCCAAAAACCAGTTTTATTTGTTGTTATCTATCGTCCACCTGGTCGTTACTGTGAGTTTCTCTTTTGTCTGACTTAGTGCTTAGCTCAGATAAGATAATTATAGTGGGCGATTTTAACATCCACACAGATGCTGAGAATGACAGCCTCAACACTGCATTTAATCTATTATTAGACTCAAATGGCTTTGCTCAAAAAGTAAATGAGTCCACCCACCACTTTAATCATATCTTAGATCTTGTTCTGACTTATGGTATGGAAATAGAAGACTTAACAGTATTCCCTGAAAACTCCCTTCTGTCTGATCATTTCTTAATAACATTTACATTTACTCTGATGGACTACCCAGCAGTGGGGAATAAGTTTCATTACACTAGAAGTCTTTCAGAAAGCGCTGTAACTAGGTTTAAGGATATGATTTCTTCTTTATGTTCTCTAATGCCATATACCAACACAGTGCAGAGTAGCTACCTAAACTCTGTAAGTGAGATAGAGTATCTCGTCAATAGTTTTACATCCTCATTGAAGACAACTTTGGATGCTGTAGCTCCTCTGAAAAACAGAGCTTTATATCAGAAGTGCCTGACTCTGTGGTATAACTCACAAACTCGCAGCTTAAAGCAGATAACCCGTAAGCTGGAGAGGAAATGGCATCTCACTAATTTAGAAGATCTTCACTTAGCCTGGAAAAAGAGTCTGTTGCTCTATAAAAAAGCCCTCCATAAAGCTAGGACATCTTTCTACTCATCACTAATTGAAGAAAATAAGAACAACCCCAGGTTTCTTTTCAGCACTGTAGCCAGGCTGACAAAGAGTCAGAGCTCTATTGAGCTGAGTATTCCATTAACTTTAACTAGTAATGACTTCATGACTTTCTTTGCTAACAAAATTTTAACTATTAGAGAAAAAATTACTCATAACCATCCCAAAGACGTATCGTTATCTTTGGCTGCTTTCAGTGATGCCGGTATTTGGTTAGACTCTTTCTCTCCGATTGTTCTGTCTGAGTTATTTTCATTAGTTACTTCATCCAAACCATCAACATGTTTATTAGACCCCATTCCTACCAGGCTGCTCAAGGAAGCCCTACCATTATTTAATGCTTCGATCTTACATATGATCAATCTATCTTTGTTAGTTGGCTATGTACCACAGGCTTTTAAGGTGGCAGTAATTAAACCATTACTTAAAAAGCCATCACTTGACCCAGCTATCTTAGCTAATTATAGGCCAATCTCCAACCTTCCTTTTCTCTCAAAAATTCTTGAAAGGGTAGTTGTAAAACAGCTAACTGATCATCTGCAGAGGAATGGTCTATTTGAAGAGTTTCAGTCAGGGTTTAGAATTCATCATAGTACAGAAACAGCATTAGTGAAGGTTACAAATGATCTTCTTATGGCCTCGGACAGTGGACTCATCTCTGTGCTTGTTCTGTTAGACCTCAGTGCTGCTTTTGATACTGTTGACCATAAAATTTTATTACAGAGATTAGAGCATGCCATAGGTATTAAAGGCACTGCGCTGCGGTGGTTTGAATCATATTTGTCTAATAGATTACAATTTGTTCATGTAAATGGGGAATCTTCTTCACAGACTAAAGTTAATTATGGAGTTCCACAAGGTTCTGTGCTAGGACCAATTTTATTCACTTTATACATGCTTCCCTTAGGCAGTATTATTAGACGGTATTGCTTAAATTTTCATTGTTACGCAGATGATACCCAGCTTTATCTATCCATGAAGCCAGAGGACACACACCAATTAGCTAAACTGCAGGATTGCCTTACAGACATAAAGACATGGATGACCTCTAATTTCCTGCTTTTAAACTCAGATAAAACTGAAGTTATTGTACTTGGCCCCACAAATCTTAGAAACATGGTGTCTAACCAGATCCTTACTCTGGATGGCATTACCCTGACCTCTAGTAATACTGTGAGAAATCTTGGAGTCATTTTTGATCAGAATATGTCATTCAAAGCGCATATTAAACAAATATGTAGGACTGCTTTTTTGCATTTACGCAATATCTCTAAAATCAGAAAGGTCTTGTCTCAGAGTGATGCTGAAAAACTAATTCATGCATTTATTTCCTCTAGGCTGGACTATTGTAATTCATTATTATCAGGTTGTCCTAAAAGTTCCCTAAAAAGCCTAATTCAAAGCCTAGTTCCCTAATTCAAAATGCTGCAGCTAGAGTACTGACGGGGACTAGAAGGAGAGAGCATATCTCACCCATATTGGCCTCTCTTCATTGGCTTCCTGTTAATTCTAGAATAGAATTTAAAATTCTTCTTCTTACTTATAAGGTTTTGAATAATCAGGTCCCATCTTATCTTAGGGACCTCGTAGTACCATATCACCCCAATAGAGCGCTTCGCTCTCAGACTGCAGGCTTACTTGTAGTTCCTAGGGTTTGTAAGAGTAGAATGGGAGGCAGAGCCTTCAGCTTTCAGGCTCCTCTCCTGTGGAACCAGCTCCCAATTCAGATCAGGGAGACAGACACCCTCTCTACTTTTAAGATTAGGCTTAAAACTTTCCTTTTTGCTAAAGCTTATAGTTAGGGCTGGATCAGGTGACCCTGAACCATCCCTTAGTTATGCTGCTATAGACGTAGACTGCTGGGGGGTTCCCATGATGCACTGTTTCTTTCTCTTTTTGCTCTGTATGCACCACTCTGCATTTAATCATTAGTGATTGATCTCTGCTCCCCTCCACAGCATGTCTTTTTCCTGGTTCTCTCCCTCAGCCCCAACCAGTCCCAGCAGAAGACTGCCCCTCCCTGAGCCTGGTTCTGCTCGAGGTTTCTTCCTGTTAAAAGGGAGTTTTTCCTTCCCACTGTAGCCAAGTGCTTGCTCACAGGGGGTCGTTTTGACCGTTGGGGTTTTACATAATTATTATATGGCCTTGCCTTACAATATAAAGCGCCTTGGGGCAACTGTTTGTTGTGATTTGGCGCTATATAAATAAAATTGATTGATTGATTGATATTTTTCTTTTATGGTACCATAAAGGAAAACCTGACATTCTGCCTCAATGACATCATCACAAAACAAAAACCTAAATAATTCATTCTTGCAATGTAAGGGCTAGTGATCAGGGCTTAAATTAAAGGGGGTTCTGGAGCCTTGGATAATTATAGTGGGTGATTTTAACATCCACACAGATGCTGAGAATGACAGCCTCAACACTGCATTTAATCTATTATTAGACTCAATTGGCTTTGCTCAAAATGTAAATGAGTCCACCCACCACTTTAATCATACCTTAGATCTTGTTCTGACTTATGGTATGGAAATTGAAGACTTAACAGTATTCCCTGAAAACCCCCTTCTGTCTGATCATTTCTTAATAACATTTACATTTACTCTGATGGACTACCCAGCAGTGGGGAATAAGTTTCATTACACTAGAAGTCTTTCAGAAAGTGCTGTAACTAGGTTTAAGGATATGATCCCTTTTTTATGTTCTCCAATGCCATATACCAACAAAGGGCAAAGTAGCTACCTAAACTCTGTGAGTGAGATAGATTATCTCGTCAATAGTTTTATATCCTCATTGAGGACAACTTTGGATGCTGTAGCTCCTCTGAAAAAGAGAGCCTTAAATCAGAAGTGCCTGACTCCGTGGTATAACTCACATACTCGCAGTTTAAAGCAGATAACCCGTAAGTTGGAGAGGAAATGGCGTCTCACTAATTTAGAAGATCTTCACTTAGCCTGAAAAAAGAGTCTGTTGCCCTATAAAAAAAGCCCTCCATAAAGCTAGGACATCTTACTACTCATCACTAATTGAAGAAAATAAGAACAACCCCAGGTTTCTTTTCAGCACTGTAGCCAGGCTGACAAAGAGTCAAAGCTCTATTGAGCCGAGTATTCCTTTAACTTTAACTAGTAATGACTTCATGATTTTCTTTGCTAATAAAATTTTAACTATTAGAGAAAAAATTACTCATAACCATCCCAAAGACATATCGTTCTCTTTGGCTGCTTTCAGTGATGCCGGTATTTGGTTAGACTCTTTCTCTCCGATTGTTCTGAGTTATTTTCATTAGTTACTTCATCCAAACCATCAACATGTCTATTAGACCCCATTCCTACCAGGCTGCTCAAGGAAGCCCTACCATTAATTAATGCTTCAATCTTAAATATGATCAATCTGTCTTTATTAGTTGGCTATGTACCACAGGCTTTTAAGGTGGCAGTAATTAAACCATTACTTAAAAAGCCATCACTTGACCCAGCTATCTTAGCTAATTATAGGCCAATCTCCAACCTTCCTTTTCTCTCAAAATTCTTGAAAGGGTAGTTGTAAAACAGCTAACTGATCATCTGCAGAGGAATGGTCTATTTGAAGAGTTTCAGTCAGGGTTTAGAATTCATCATAGTACAGAAACAGCATTAGTGAAGGTTACAAATGATCTTCTTATGGCCTCAGACAGTGGACTCATCTCTGTGCTTGTTCTGTTAGACCTCAGTGCTGCTTTTGATACTGTTGACCATAAAAGTTTATTACAGAGATTAGAGCATGCCATAGGTATTAAAGGCAATGCACTGCGGTGGTTTGAATCATATTTATCTAATAGATAAATCTAATCTAATAGATCCCAATTCGGATCAGGGAGACAGACACCCTCTCTACTTTTAAGATTAGGCTTAAAACTTTCCTTTTTGCTAAAGCTTATAGTTAGGGCTGGATCAGGTGACCCTGAACCATCCCTTAGTTATGCTGCTATAGACTTAGACTGCTGGGGGGTTCCCATAATGCATTGAGTGTTTCTTTCTCTTTTTACTCTGTATGCACCACTCTGCATTTAATCATTAGTGATTGATCTCTGCTCCCCTCCACAGCATGTCTTTTTCCTGGTTCTCTCCCTCAGCCCCAACCAGTCCCAGCAGAAGACTGCCCCTCCCTGAGCCTGGTTCTGCTGGAGGTTTCTTCCTGTTAAAAGGGAGTTTTTCCTTCCCACTGTTGCCAAGTGCTTGCTCACAGGGGGTCGTTTTGACCGTTGGGGTTTTTCCGTAATTACTGTATGGCTTTGCCTTACAATATAAAGCGCCTTGGGGCAACTGTTTGTTGTGATTTGGCGCAATATAAATAAAATTGATTTGAAATTGAATTGATTTGATTTAGATTACAATTTGTTCATGTAAATGGGGAATCTTCTTCACAGACTAAGGTTAATTATGGAGTTCCACAAGGTTCTGTGCTAGGACCAATTTTATTCACTTTATACATGCTTCCCTTAGGCAGTATTATTAGACAGCATTGCTTAAATTTTCATTGTTACGCAGATGATACTCAGCTTTATCTATCCATGAAGCCAGAGGATACACACCAATTAGCTAAACTGCAGGATTGTCTTACAGACATAAAGACATGGATGACCTCTAATTTCCTGCTTTTAAACTCAGATAAAACTGAAGTTATTGTACTTGGCCCCACAAATCTTAGAAACATGGTGTCTAACCAGATCCTTACTCTGGATGGCATTACCCTGACCTCTAGTAATACTGTGAGAAATCTTGGAGTCATTTTTGATCAGGATATGTCCTTCAATGCACATATTAAACAAATATGTAGGACTGCTTTTTTGCATTTGCGCAATATCTCCCGAGTGACCGAGCTCCTCACCCTATCTCTAAGGGAGCGCCCAGCCACCCTGCGGAGGAAACTCATCTCGGCCGCTTGTACTCGCAATCTCATTCTTTCGGTCATGAGCCAAATCTCATGACCATAGGTGAGGATCGGAATGTAGATCGATCAGTAAATCGAGAGATTTGACCCCCTACTCAGCTCTCTCTTCACCACGATGGTCTGATACAGCGACCGCATCACTGCAGATGTTGCACTGATCCGTCTATTGATCTCACGCTCCATCCGTCCGTCCGTCACTCGTGAACAAGACCCCGAGATACTTAAACTCCTCCACTTGAGGCAAGGACACTCCACTGACCTGAAGAGGGCAAAGCACTTTTTTCTGGTTGAGAACCATGGCCTCGGATTTGGAGGTCCTGATTTTCATCCCGAACGCTTCACACTCGGCTGCAAACCGCCCCAGTGCACGCTGAAGGGCCTGATTTGACGAAGCCAACAGACCCACATCGTCCGCAAACAGAAGAGATGACATTCTGTGGTTCCCAAACCAGATCACCTCTACATCCTGGCTGCGCCTAGAAATTTTGTCCATAAAGATAATGAACAGAACCGGTGACAAAGGGCAGCCCTGGCGGAGGCCAACGTGCACTGGAAACAGGTTTGACTTACTACCGGCAATGCGAACCAAGCTCCTGCTGTGGTCGTACAGGGACCGGATAGCCCTTAGCAAAGGACCCCAGACCCCGTACTCCCGGAGCACCCCCCACAGGGTGCCCCGAGGGACATGGTCGAACACCTTCTCCAGATCCACAAAGCCCATGAGGACTGGTTGGGCGAACACATCTGTTACTTCAAATCCACACAA
The DNA here is from genome assembly GCF_902500255.1 of Thalassophryne amazonica. Lineage (NCBI taxonomy): Eukaryota > Metazoa > Chordata > Actinopteri > Batrachoidiformes > Batrachoididae > Thalassophryne > Thalassophryne amazonica. Next base: position 6,034,773 of record NC_047104.1, read on the forward strand.
AAATCCACGCCCAACCTTTCCCCAAGATAAATAAACATGAATTAGGTAGTATATCGCCGAGCACATGATGTGGGTAAGAGTCTGCGGTCACGTTGGTCTTGTAGCCTTCATGAGGACTGGCTCAAATACGCCCCCGATACAGATGAAGTGACGGACAGGAAGCGTTCTCGATCCTGCAGCTGCTTTTTAAATGAATTCAAGCCGTGTTAGATGTGAAGGTGGAGATGCAGCGAGCATCCTGCGTGACATTAAGGAAGGGAAAGCTGATGACGGCTGCTGGAGCTCCTGCAGAGAAACATGATGTCTGTGGGTGTCCAGTCGATAGAGGACACAGTGGGAACAGTGTGACATCCAGCCTGGCATTACCTCGAAGTGCTCGCATGCTGTGGGAGCCGCCGCCGCCGCCACCATACCTGAACCTGCTGCATTGATCAGGACCTTCAACATGTAAACTGTGCTAATTAAAGTGCCCTGCTTCCAACCTGCTGCCTTTAAATTGCTATTAATTTAATATTCACAAAGCGAGCCAAATGTGCAGAGAGAGGGGAAGAGAGGAGCCTTATTAAAAAGTTGGGGAATTAAGGACTTTGTTAATAAATAAAGAGTGCAGCAGTAAAGAAAAATCATCAGAATTTCGCAGTGGGAAACACAGTTCTACAAAGTCACATCAGAAATAACGAATCTCTGTGGATCAGCACAATCTGAAAGTTATCACACTATGTGGAACTTAAAATGAGAGGAAACTTTTTTATTTTTGATGTTTACCAAGAGGTCACATGATCAAACCTGCCAGGAATACACGTGTGTTGAAATGTTTCATTGCTTTCATTCTCTCCCTCCGTTAAAAGGAGGAGGGTCGAGGTTAAGTGAGTGTTTATGCGTTTGTTTGTCTCTCTGAAGCAGTGGGCCCTATCTGTCACCCGGCTCAAAGCGGTACACTGTGCAGCATGTGTCGCTGTTTCCAGCTGATGCAGATGCCATTTTCACACCCACCTGTGTGCATGTGGGCAGGTTGGGTATTAAAAAGAGGTGTGGTCTATGGTGAGGAAGCAGAAAGTGATTACACCTAACCAAAGAAAAACCCTGGCCTAACATGGAGCCAGAGCTGCTTCTGCTGCTTACAGTTTCTACACACCTTGATGATTAGTTAAGTCATTAAATACAACTCATACTTTGGATTTATATTACTTGCCGTGTAAATAGTAAAGTGAAGTTAGGACACGCCCAAAATGCACTTTCACTATGTGCTTTAGATCGTGTGCTGCAGGCCTTCAAAGCAGGCTCAAAAAGGTGTGAACAGATTGTGTGCAGAGATGGTTCATGGGACAGGGAAGCCTTGCTTAAAGCTGTATGGCCTCTGGGGTTTTTAAGATCTAAGTCATAAAATAATTTTCTTTGGCACCATTATAATTTAATAATTTTAATAATTATTAAATAATAATTTAATAATATTATTTTGCCAGTATGATCAAAATTCACACAGTCTGGAACCAATTTAGAATTTCAACCCCTCATGGGTAGAATTTCAAGTGATCAGATGCCATGACCTACGTACCTGGCGTCATAGAGCACGGGGGGCGGGGGTCCCCTAGGCTCCACGAGGGACATCAACTGGCTGCTTGCTTGAACAATATAAACCAAGATGGCGGAAAATGCTCTGAAACATCTTATTTCTGTATAAATCTCTTTCTCACATATTTTGCAAATATTAGCTTGAAATAAACACTTCAGAATCTGAAGATGCTGTTTTTAAAACATACAGCTTTAGGTTTGGGTGGTGAACTGGATCCATTTTATTCCCAGACCTGACCTGGATTTGCCTCAGAATGTGACTTTTTTTAACCTCTTTAACACTGTTGTAACATTTCCTTTATGACACCACAAAGATCTGTCCTCTTCTGTTGGTTGGTCATACTGACTGATTATTGTTAGCATTATGCATGATGTGACTTTGTCTCCAAAACAAAACAAAAAAGCTAATAACTAAAATGCACATGAGAAATCTTGTCGACAGCGTAACCACTAAACTAAAAATTAAACTGGAGAATTTGCCTCAAAGCAGAAATTTTGTCACAGCGTAACCGCTAAACTAAAAATTAAACTGCAGAATTTGCCTCAAAGCCGTGTCAAAAACATATGACATCATACCCATGTTAGCTACCTGCCGACCGACATTTATTTCAACTCAGAAATTAAACTCTCACGGGCTCTGTGTCACTGATGTACTGTAACGTGTTGTCCACAATGACCTCACGCTACAGAAACCTGCTCCCGCTGAAGCTCGCACGTTCTCCTTCAGCGTGACCTACATGACGAGCTGCACACCTGCAGCAGCAATGCTACGAGTCAACAGCACATGATGAATGAACTGCGCCACCTTATCTGCTGCAGAGCTCCAGCCGCACCTGCAGGAAGGCGTCACACTGGCGAGCAGCTGAGACGCATCAGCCTGTGTGTTTTTTTGGTGTTGTTGTTTTTGACAGAAAATCAAGAGGCTGTCTCACGAACACACTGCAGGACACGTTTAGCTGTCAAACCCACGACACGGAAAATAAAAATATCCATAAATTAAAACCTTTAAAACAAATAAATAAAAATAAAAACTGCTCGAAGGGGATCCTTGTCCATTTTTTTGGGTGATGTCGGACAGAGCGGATTTGATTTGTGCTGATTTCATTTATCTTTCAGCTCTATAGTTTTTGGACTTTAAACTTTGAGACGTTGTTTCCTGAATTTAACACAAGTGTCAGAAATTAAGAGACCGTATGAGCACACCCACACACACATATGCACACACATTCTAACATTCCTCATGCACATAACTGCCACAGGCCTCCTACTAAAACTCTGTTTAAATTATCCTCTAAAATACACCTTCTAAGTGGGCGGGTTATTTAAGAAGCAACAATTTCCCAGCAGTCCCTCTGTCTGTCAACGCTTCTGGCTGCCACGCCTCTGCATCGCCCCGCCTCCACCCCAGCATCGACCTCTGACCTCTGACTGGGTGAGAAAATGGTGCCTCATATCTCAAACAAGCATGGGACGGGAATGATGGCGATGGGATATTATTTTCTTTTAGAATGAACAAATATGCAGTTTTGGACCGTGCAGGTAAACACTTTGAGCAGGATGTGAAAATCACCTTTAAACTATTCACTCACGTCGTCTTCACGCAGGCTCGGCTTAGCCGACTCAGCAGCCTAACCAATGAACAGACCAATATTTATATAAAACTACGTCGCAGGAATCCCGATCAGCACTCTGACGTGTTGTCGTATTCCAGCCTTGTCCTTGTTTTGTGGCCGTTTTTGCTGCATTTTGTCTCAAGTCGCGCAGCCTGTAATTTAGCATCATCTTGGCCGTTAAAGTAACTGTGGCTCAACCTGAAGTTTTGTTTCAGGGGGATTATGATTGCCTGATCCCATCAGATCTCGGAAGCTAAGCGGTGCAGCATCTGGTTCGTACTTGGATGGGAGACCTCTTTGGCTGTGTGAGTTTCTTCAGGTGAAACTGAGTTGCGCCAGGAAGGGCATCCGGCGTAAAAATACCAATGCAGATCTGGCTGTATCCACTGTGGCGACCACAAACAATAATGGGAGCATCTGATCTGAAACAACGTCAAAATCTACTTACACAAACAACAGCAGCCTCTAGTGGTGAACAGGACAACTGCAATTAGCACCAAGGTTTCACGCGCCAACTTAACAGACCTGTCTGTATTTAATTTATTTTGTATTTTAGCTGACTGGTTGAATGTGCAGTAATTTTCTGACGGAGTTACCTGTGGAATTTTTGCAATTCCACTCACTGATTTGCAGACTAACTCCATCAATCCTACATGTGTCCTGCTAATCACAGGTAATACGTGTTACGCTTCAATGCAGGATTCAACGACAGTATTTTGTCACAGCTGCTGTCAACAGGAAGTGACAGTGCACGCCCCTCGCCAAAGGGCATGCTAACAGGCTAATCTGCTAGAATGCTAGCATCTCCACCACCATCACTGGATTCTTCTCCCAGATCAGCCAACATGTTATTTCGATACATCTAAGGGTTAATACACAAAACAAGTCTGACCATTTGGTTTTGTTGGCTCTAATGCCACCTGCTGGTAGAGTAGGGGACTGGGACAGGTTGTCCACTCGTGCAGTCAACATTCTGTGCTGATTTTATCTGAGTGTGTTCAGACTCACAATATATCCTGGTGCACACGTGCACGCGCCGTTGATGCTGTCACAATCGGCTCTGTTCGCGCAGACACACCGCTCTTTGCAGCCCTCGCCATGGTAACCCGGTGGGCACGTCTCATTGCAGTAAAGCCCCGCCCATCCTGCTGCACAGGCGCACTCCCCTGACAAAGGGTGACAGCTGAGAAGACAACGTGTAAAGTCTGAGGAATCAGTCTCACAGCTATAAAATCAAACTTACACAATAATTAATAGTAATAATAATAATTTATGTTTCACCACTTGTTTAAGTGACTTCAGTTCTAAAAAATAAGAAGAGCTTATTTCTCACGTACACTCTGAGGGGAAAGAGTCTACAATAAAACAAAGTCAATCAACTCTTCAAGACCAATCAAAACAGATCGTTATAATTACATCTGGAAAGTATTCACAGCACTTCACTTCTTCACATTTTGTTATGTTCCAGCCCTATTAATAAACTGAGAAAAAAAAAAAAAAAAAACTTTTTCCTTGTCATTATGGGGTGTTGTGAGTAGAATTTTGAGGAAAAAATAATAATTTCACCCATTTTGGAATAAGGCTGTAACATAAAAAGTGGGAAGAGTGAAGCGCTGTGAATACTTTCTGGGCACACAGGCTTTATCTGTCTGATATGGTACCGATACTGATCCCGATACCCGTTTTCACAGTTTTAAAACAAAACAAAACATCAACTCAAGCTGTCAAAGAAATATTCCACTCCCCCTCAAAGAGAACATCCAGAGCCCACAACTCGACTCAGACGTGCAACAGAAGACTGGGACTGGATTTTTATTTTTTATTTCTGAAATCCAAACCAATAAAAAGTTAATGGATCAAACCCCAAGTGTTCCTACATGTCAAAATGCCCTTGATAAAGAGTCTAAACCCCACATGTTTAAGTCCAAAACCCATCGACTGGCTGCGAGAACATTTGAATTTAGATGACAGGCTATGATGAACATGTGCAATATTGATGAAATATCACATCCCTTCAGCCTAAGTCAAGTTTATTCCAGAGGGCTGGTCTTTCCCGTTTAATCCTGCATAGCGTGTTGCAACATCACAGTAATTTCTTGATTCATCTTCGTCAAACTTGAACAAACTGGACATACGTAGTAGTTACAGCTGTCAGCGCCACCAGATTTGAAATCAGGATCCAATTTTTGAACTGCTGAAAAAAATGAATCCCGAGTAAATTGTTGAAAGTTTGCGGTAAGTTCTGGGTATTTGTAGTTTTAACGGCTTATGTTCGAATGTCTTTACACGGGGTATTCATAGTGACTACGGGTGGAAACATGTTTGTGCTCCATCAGGGTAAAAAATTGTTGCAGTTTCTGTTCAAACTTGAACTTCATGTCCGACCGAGGGCGGAGCTCCTTTCTTTCATTTTCAGGCGGGTTGCCAGGTCTGCACTTTATAAGCCAGCCTGTTAGGAGGCAAGCCAGATTAAGTCGTTTCATCTCGTTTTTGCCCTTTTTGGATCGTGGGTGATCACAGTAGAGCGGCGCCCTGTGGAACAGCCCTGATAAATAAAATAACTACTAATGCTTGAATTTTTTAAGTTTACTGAATGGATTTGTGATAATCAGTTCCATCAAAATGTTTGAGTCATAGACTCCTTGCTTGCTCAGTTGAGTACCTGAGTGTGTTTGAAGTGTTGCAGGGGCAGTATTTGTCACAGTTGAGACCGTACAGGCCGCTGGGGCAGAAGCGGTCTTGGCAGCTGGGGCCCTTGAATCCTTCGTTGCACAGACACGCCCCGTTGATGTGGTAGCATTTAGCGCCGTTCTGGCAGTCACATTTGTGAGCACACTGTGGCCCATAAGAGCCCACTGGACACTCCTCTTGGCATCTTGAGTTGGTATAAAGACAAAAACATAGAGGAAAAAAAAAGAAATATCAATGTAAGAAATGTGGATGGGTAAGAATCGTGGCTGAATGAGCTGGCCGATGGACAATAGCTAAAATCAATCCACAGGTATAATTTTAGCCTGTGATAAGTAGAGAGGCTCATTATGTAACTGGAGTATAAGAACTGTGTTGATGAACGGTGGCGCCGTATGCAGCCTGCGGGCCTCCAGTTGACCACACTTGGTTTCAGAGCACATTTTCAATTCATCGAGTGATTAACGACGGATTACAGAAAGACCTCGATGCCCCGCCTTCAATTAGGACAACAGAGCTTCAATTCTGAATCAACGAGAGGTTTTCAGGGTTAAACCATCCAAAGTGACCACACGGAGGAAAATAAGCACACGGGAACGAGGGGAAAGTGTTCGAGATGATTGAACATCTACGTTCGGCTGATGTCTGGCCGTCATTCCCAACACGTCCACAACTGAAAGCATTAAGAAACAGACAAATCACTCCATTAAAAATGGCTCAGTGAGGACTTCTGCTCAGTGTCACGTTTAAATCATCCAGACTTTGTCACCACTCATCTAATTCCATTAGAACTCCATCTCAGAATTATTCCGTGTAGTCTAATTCACCTGTCCGGAGCCAAAATGACTCGAAGTAATTTGGCCCAATTGAGAATAATGATGGGGAAAGAGAGGAGGGGGGTGAACTTTAACTTAAACATCAGCGGTGTACGAGTAACGCAACTATTATAAAGTCGCCGTGTGAATTGAGGATATTAATGTGTAGGATTTTATTCTAATGGTGCAAAAGTGCTACAAATGTTGCACCTATTATTTTGGTCTGACGACAGCGAGAATTTGACTACACCAAAAGCGAAGCAGCCTGAAACAGCAGGAAACCCGTCAATTCAGGACCGGTGTTTTGTTTTTGTTTTTTCCTTTAATTGTAAAGCTGCAGCTTCATTATGAACCTTATTAGTTCTGACTGAAAACTGCTTTTGGCAGCATTTTCATCTAATCTGACCTTCAGTGTGACAAACTTCAGGCTTGAATTATAGGGTGGAAAAAACCTATTTCACCACGTTTAAAGGTCAACGATAACATCAGCTCCGTTTCAATCTTCCATACAGTCTGCACTAGTTGTCAATAAATGTCAAAATTATAAGATGCCCATCTGATAGTTACAGCGAGGGTGTGAGTCCTACACAGGCCCAGAGGAGGTACAGTGGATTAGACTCTACAACTCCCCTGCTCGGGGAAAACCAGTCCGTGTGGGTCTATATTTGTACTCGGGGTCAGCACAGCAAATCCGAGGTGGATCTGCATGTTGAATTGGCACAAATTTTACACCAGAAGCTCTTCCTGACACAACTCCACAATACTTGGAGAAATGATACTGGGGTGGGGTTTGAACCAGGAAGCTTCCGCACGGAAACCAAGTGCACTAACCACTTGGCCACCACCCCTGCAATCATAACCTCAGTATGAACAGCATAAAATACAATTAAGAGATGCTTTCCTCTAAATCTGATCTTGACCGTGATGTCAGAGAAAGTAAGTTATTGTTTTTGTTAAACTTATAAAAAACAAAAAAAAAAAACATACTTTTCTCATTATGTTGTCTTCAAATGTTCTACACTGAAAAAAGAGAAAACTGGATGAAACTGCTTCAACTGGTAACATTAATTAATTAAGTTGCTCCAAACTCTTCATTGAATTTGGATCAACTTAACTCATTTGAGTGTTACCAATTGAACTTTCTTTTTTCAGGGTTGATCAATACGATTTATCACAGTTAAGGACATTTGTCACGACAGACAATAAAAGACTATTGCGGGTATTTGAATGAAAGAAATATCAAGACAAAAACCTGCAAAAAGGCAGAATTCATGGAATTAGCTAAGAAGGAGGATAAGTTTGGCCATGAGAAGGTGATAAATCCAAACAGTGGCGATAAATGAATTGCATTTATATCACGCTTTTCCATCTGCATCAGACGCTCAAAGTGCTTTACACATCAAATGCCTCACATTCACCCTGATGTCAGGCTGCACCCACTACACACCGGGAGAAACTAGGGGATTAAGGACCTTAGTGATTTTCTGGTCAGGCTGGGATTTGAACCGAGGATCCTCTGGTCTCGAGCCCAACGCTTAACCACGAGACCATCACCTCCCCGTGATCAGTTTTATGTGTTGGTAAGATTGTCCAGATTGTTTGGACAACTGATGTTTTGCTGAGAAGACCCGACTTCCCAGATGTATAACGGCAGTGAGCGACGTTCATTTCTGAAGATGGCAGTGTGCGTTCCTCAGGCGGTGAGCGTACGGGGTCAAGTGGTGCGAGCTATGAAACAACACTGTCAGAAGTGTTAATGATATGACTGCAAACACTGAAACTGAATCCAGGTGTCTCCAGACTAAAGGCCTTTTTATGTTCTACTGCTCCGTAACTCTGTGGCCACGCAATCACATTGACGCAGTCGTCAACCGTTCGATGTTCTCCATCGGGGCTCTTGGGTGTTGCAATGCAATTCACTGCCAGAACAGCAGGGGGCGTGATGCTTTTCGTGAGGACTGGTCTACTATCTCATGAACTCATGACACTCATTGATGATGAAACCAGAAAAGTGAAATGTCATTGTTAGTGGACCAATCACATCCCGTGTGGTCTCCCTCGTCTCGACGTCTAGTTATAGTTTTTGGAGATGTGCTCGGATGGGGTTACCCATGATGCAGAGGGCTCTGCGTGGCTACGGAGTAGCATAAACTGGGCTTAACGTGTTGTAATGCGAACCACGATAGGTGCCATTATGGACACAAAAACCAAAGATAAAAGTGACAAGTCAGATCTTTCTGGCACCTGAGACTAAAGTGTTCACATGATTTTCTTTGTTGATAACTTTCATAATTTCCTAAAAAAAAATCTGACCTCTGACCTCAGATTAAGTAGACTGGAAACATTTGCTTTGTGGTTTGGTTGCTGTCACTCAGAAGAAGTTGAAGTTAGAGGGTCTGTGATCAGTGACCTTCACCTTCGTCACATCAATCAGTTCTGTGCACACTTTTCTCTTAAACAATAGAAATGTATTTAGTGCTTTTAACATGCAGAAGCCAATAATGAGCTGAAACAAACCCCGTATTTGCGGTTTCTTAACGAGTCCGCAATGTTCTTATCTTTGTTTTTCTCCGTGTTGAACTGCATTAATATCCGCGGAAGCAGCGGCTAATTCCCTGCGCGTCACAGTCCAGCTCCAGATAATCACGCCGTGCACGTTACCTCTCTCCGATGTAGCCGGCGGTGCACTGGCACTGACCGCTGATGTGGTCGCACAGGCCTCCGTTACGACAGGTGCACTCCTGGGAGCAATTAATGCCGAAGGATCCAAACGGACACGGCTGTTCGCAGACCAGACCCTGAGGAGGAACCACACACACACACACACACACACACACACACACACACACAAAGGTCCCACAAACATCACATCAGAAAGACTCACAGAGCAGGTCCACCACTTGCACACAGGGACGCACAATCAGACAAAATGTGTGGACGCACAACCACACTGAACCAGCTGGACCTCGGTGGCAGCGGAGGCCACTGGTGTTATTCCAACAGTTATTACAGTTACGGTAACTTCCAGCGTTATGTCTCTTCTGCCAGCTGATTCCATTCTGATGCACTTTTTGTTCTGTTTTTTAGCAATGCACCAGGTTCCAGCTATTAATGGGAATGACAGGTGATAATATGATCTGCTGGAATTATTTTGCTCCCACAACACACCCATGATTTAATGTGGAGCACTAATCCACTCACTCTGTTCAGAGCGTGTGTGATGTCATGCAGAACGTACCACCCAGCCAGCGGGACACGAGCACTCGCCGGTGACATGATGACACGTTCCTCCGTTCTGACAGGGGCAGCGCTGTTCACACAGGGCGCCATATTTACCTGGAGGACAAGACTCCTCGCAGCTGCACAGAAAGAACAAAAAATAAATAAACACAAGAGGCCATTCGTGTTTCCTGCTCTCGCGACAAAAACCTATAGATTATATCATTTAAAATTCTTTAAAAAAAATTAATACTTATATGTTGACATCATATTTTCTTCTAAAAGTTGTCTTGCTACTGCCAGGTTTTAATCCAAAATAGTATTTCATAAGAGACACGATAGCTGCAAGGTGGATTAGTGGTTAGTACTGCTGATCTCACAGCAAGAAGGTCCTGGGTTCGCTTCCCACCTGGTCCTTTGTGTGTGTGTGTGTGTGTGTGTGTTTTCTCCCACTTCCAAAGACATGCAGGTTCGGAGAACTGGAAACTTTAAATTGACCACAGGGGCGTGTGTTTGTCTGTCCATCTCCAACAGACTGACATTCTGTCCAGTGTCAAGTTCTCGCCCAGTGGATTGGCTCCAGCCCCCCAGTGACCCTTAAATGGAAGAAACAGGTGTAGAAAATGAATGAAGACAGAATCTGGACATGATACAATTCATTCCCACATTCTGATTACTTAGTTCCCAGTTTTTCAATAATTTGTGGACACAGGATGCAATTTTTCCATGTACTGATGAATTCTTTTGCATATTATTATTATTATTCTTGTTATATACATATACATTCAAACACTGACTTAACAAGAGTGCTCTGACAGCACAATATTCCCCGCTAGCAAATGCTCATTTGGTGCTTGGTACATTCTGATAACATTGGAAGGTGTCTGAAGTTCATCCTGAATATGTGAGGAGTTGAGTTCAGAATGCAGGCACCCACTCGTGAAACTGACAGAGTCTAGATTTGTTAATCAAGGACCATAATTCTAGTAAAATAGGCCCAACTAAAATGATATTAAAATATGTGTATTACCAATCTATAACAAGGACTTGTACCAGATTTCATAATATTCCTACTACAAATGTGATTGGAGTTGCTTATACCATTTTTGGGATGAACAGACAGATGGATGGAAATCACCACGACATAATCCTCCTTCGGGCCTTTGGCCAGCAGGGGACAATAACAACAACAACAACAACAACAAAACCCTTTTCTTTGGAGATGAAACCTTTAAGGATTCCCGCACAGAGTGAGCCTGACTAATACCACAAGACACTTCAATCTGTTTTACTGCAGAATTTAAGAAACATTTCATTCAAAATTTCCCACAAAAATCAAGACATATCCTAACCCTTGTACACTTTGCATAGAGGAGGGTACATCTGGAGAAGGATGCTGAGGATGGAGTCACCAGGCAGGAGAAGAAGAAGGAGGCCAAAGAGAAGGTTTATGGATGTGGTGAGGGAGGACATGCAGGTGGTTGAGACAGAGGAAGATGCAGAAGACGGGATGAGATGGAGACAGATGATCTGCTGTGGCGCCCCCTATTGAGAGCATTCGGAAAGAAGAAGATAACTAACATTTGGATAATTTTCCTAATATTAAAAAAAAAAGCTTCACCATATGACATTCCAAGTAATTTGACTGAAGAAAAAGGTGTGAACATATTACTTTTTCATTCAGGTTTCATGAAACATGGCAAAAAAAAATTTCCACTACATTTTGGGACCTAAAATTTCAACATGGATCAACAAAAAAGGGGTGGGACAAAGTATTTTTTTTACAACCATTGAAGTTGGTACATTGTGTGAAATGTAAATAAAAACAGAATACAATTATTTGCAAATCCTCTTAAACCTATATTCAATTGAATACACCACAAAGACAAGATATTTAATGTTCAAACTGATAAACTTTATTGTTTTTGTGCAAATATTTGCTCATTTTGAAATGGATGCCTGCAACACATTTCAAAAAAGCTGGGACAGGGGCAACAAAAGACTGGGAAAGTTGATGAATGCTCAAAGAACACCTGTTTGGAACATTCCACAGGTGAACAGGTTAATTGGAAACAGGTGAGTGTCATGATTGGGTATAAAAGGAGCATCCCCAAAAGTCTCAGCCGTTCACAAGCAAAGATGGGGTGAGGGTCACCACTTTGTGAACAACTGCGTGAAAAAAATAGTCCAACAGTTTAAGAACAATGTTTCTCAATGTTCAATTGCAAGGAATTTGGGGATTCCATCATCTACAGTCCATAATATAATCAGAAGATTCAGAGAATCTGGAGAACTTTCTACACGTAAGCGGCAAGGCAAAAAACCATCGATCCCTCAGGTGGCACTGCATTAAAAACCAACGTCATTGTGTAAAGGAGCTTACCGCGTGGACTCAGGAACACTTCAGAAAACCATTGTCAGTTAACACAGGTCATCGCTACATCTACAAGTGCAAGTTAAAACTCTACCATGCAAAGTGAAAGCCAAACATCAACAACATCCAGAAACGCTGCCGCCTTCTCTGGGCCCGAGCTCGTTTGAAATGGACAGACACAAAGTGGAAAAGTGTGCTGTGGTCTGATGAGTCCACGTTTCAAATCATGGACGTTGTGTCCTCTGGACAAAAGAGGAAAAAGACCATCCAGATTGTTACCAGTGCAAAGTTCAAAAGCCAGCATCTGTGATGGTATGGGGGTGTGTTAGTGCCCATGGCATGGGTAACTTACACATCTGTGATGGCACCATCAATGCTGAAAGATACGTCCAGGTTTTGGAGCAACGCATGCTGCCATCCAAGCAACGTCTTTTTCAGGGACGTCCCTGCTTATTTCAGCAACACAATGTCAAGCCACATTCTGCACGTGTTACAACAGCGTGGCTTCATAGTAAAAGAGTGCAGGTACTAGACTGGCCTGCCTGCAGTCCAGACCTGTCGCCCATTGAAATTGTGTGGCGCATTATGAAGCACAAAATACGACAACAGAGACCCCGGACTGTTGAACAACTGAAGTCGTACATCAAGCAAGAATGGGAAAGAATTCCACCTACAAAGCTTCAACAATTAGTGTCCTCAGTTCCCCAACACTTATTGAGTGTTAGAAGGAAAGGTGATGTAACACAGTGGTAAACATATCACTGTCCCAGCTTTTTTGAAACGTGTTGCAGGCATCCATTTCAAAATGAGCAAATATTTGCACAAAAACAATAAAGTTTATCAGTTTGAACATTAAATATCTTGTCTTTGTGGTGCATTCAATTGAATATAGGTTGAAGAGGATTTGAAAATCATTGTATTCTGTTTTTATTTACATTTTACACAACGTCCCAACTTCATTGGAATTGAGGTTGTAGTAAAAAGAACTCTGAGAGACTGTTTTGAGCCTTGGCATACTGTAGGTCCCCATTTTAAATAATGCCTCTGCAGTTGATAAAATTCTGACATAAAATATATTTCTAATAACTTAATTTGGCAAATTGCTCCATCCATCCATCCACTTACAAGGTTCCGTGGTACCCGGGTGTACAGAGGCACTCGCCAGTCTGATGGTGGCACGTGGCACCATTGAAGCACTGGCACTCCAGCAGGCAGTCTTTGCCGTACAAATCTGGGTCACAGGTTTCCTCACAGCGCCAGCCCTGGAAGCCATCGGTGCAGACGCACGCTCCCGTTATCGGGTTGCATTTGGCCCCGTTCTGGCACTGACAGCGGTTCGTGCAGTGGGGTCCCCAGAAGTCACTTTCACAGCCTGAACCAAAAGACACAAAAAGGCAAGAACTGTTTTGACTGTGCGCACTGAACAACATCTGCAGGACTTCAAGGTCTGTGAATGATTCATGAACAGAACAAAGTAATACAGTCACTGAGGAGAGGAAGGGAGAACGAAGCAAAGAGTGAAGAAGGAAAGTTAATTTTCCTTCAGGGAAAATTCTTGGACTTGGCTGTTGTTTTTAAAAGAAACATTAAAGAGTCGTTAATAGATCCAGAAAAAAGAAAAACAGATTAGAAACAGACAGTGAAAAACTACAGTCAGCACACATAAAATACAAATAACTGAGGTGAGTGTGGACAACCGGCAACCCGTGGGCCAGAAAGGGCTCGAATTCAGCCCGTCTGAGACGCAGTTCAACACATTCATCTCTGTTTTGGTTTTGGTTAAGGTTATGGTTAGCGTTTCCCTACGTGCCACACAGCGATGCCACAGCAGACACTTCATATGTTGACGTTCGGACAAAACGAGCCACTTTACATCAAAATGTGACAACCTGGGTGTGAAACTGGATTTAACAAATGATTTTTTGATAAAGGCTGTATCATGTTTATGTGAATTAAATTACAGACTGTTCATTTTTTTAAAAACATTTCCCACCATGGACTGCACACATTTTAATCTATGCAGAAATGTATTTTTGTACTTTAAGATTCAAGATTTCTTTATTGTCATTTCACTTTGTAAAAGGCACAAAGTGGAACAAAATTTCGTCCACGCAAAAACAAAGATGTGCTGGTTCCCATTTTTAAGAACAAGGGTGATGTGCAGAGCTGCAGTAACTACAAGGCAAAAAGGTGATCAACCACAGCTTATAGGAAAGAGTAGTAGAAGCTAGGCTTAGAAAACAGGTGAAGATCTGTGAGTGAAAAATATGGTTTCCTGCTGAGAAAAAGCACCGTAGATACAATGTTTCATTTCATTTATATAACGCCAAATAAATAGACACATGCCAGACTCATATTCACAGACTTTTCCTCAGAATTTAATACCATCCAACCCTTTCTGCTTGCTGATGGGATCCTCCATCATTTTAAATGTGATCCTCACCTGATTAGTTGGATAACTGACTTTCTAACTCACAGGTCACAGTGTGTGAGAGTTAACAGTGTTCTTTCTCGTATGATCTCCTCTTCCACTGGCTCTCCTCACGGTTGCTGCTCTTTATTTTGTACACTAATGAGTGCCGTTGCAGTTTCAGTCACAGACACATCTTACAGTTTGCTGACGATACAATTATTGTTAGTCTTCTTCAGGGAGATGAGCAGGACCATGGGCCTGCTGTTGATGAGTTTGTTTCCTGGTGTGATGAGTCTTTTCTGGAGTTGAATGTGCCAAAAACTAAAGATATGAAATTGATTTTAGGAAGTCTACCTCTTTCCCATCACTAACTGTTATTAAAGGTGCTGATGTTGAGATGGTGGAGAGCTACAAATATCTGGGTGTGGTCCTTGATAATAAACTTTGCTTTGAACCTCATGTTGATGTTACTTCCAAAAAGGTTCAGCAAAGATTGTTCTTTTTGAGGAAGATAAGAACCTTCCATGTTTCTTCTGAGATGATGACTCTCTTTTATAGAAGTTTTAATGAATCTGTTTTAACTTTCTGTATTGTTGCATGGTTCGGAAACTTGAACTGCTAAAGTAAGCGTCGTCTCTGTAGTCGTGTCAAAACTGCTGGAAAAATCTCAGGAAGTCAGCAGGCCGGGGTAATGTCTATCTATAACAGACAGGTCCTGAGAAAGGCTAATGCTATTCTAGATTGTCCTAATCATCCACTGAAAAAAGAGTTTGAGCTTTTGCCCTCAGGCTGTCGTTTTAGGGCTCCTATGAGATTTAAGGTCTTGTTTATTCCCAGTGCAATTTTATGACTTAATGGCAATTAGCCCTTAGGTGTTCTTGTTTTTCTGCACTACTACTGCTTACTTGCACATCCACACATTGCACTTTTGCAATACTTCATAGTGTTCTGGCAAGAATTCTGGATTGATCATTTGACATTTGTATGTGTATGGTGCTTTTTAATATGGTTGTTTTTATTATGTCTGATTTTAGACTTTTAATTGGGTCTTATTTTCACTGTTAATATTGTTCTATTATTGTTTTTGTGTACCTCGTCTTTTGTGTGCTCCTGCTGCAACACTAATTTCCCTTTACGGGACAATAAAGAAATTCTTATTCTGATTCTACAGATACAATGTTTCATTTCATTTATACAATGCCAAATCACAACAAAGTTCTGTCAAGGCACTTCACAAAAGTAAGATCTAACCATATCAACCCCCAGAGCAAGAACACAGGCGACAGTGGTAAGAAAAAACTCCCTCTGATGATTTGAGGAAGAAACCTCAAGCAGACCAGACACAAATGGGTGAACCTCTGCTTGGGCCATGCTACAGACACAATTGACAAAACGAATATACAGGAAATGTTGCCGGTGCACAGGACAGGAGGGTTACAGAAACAGACACCACACCCATCTCTGGATGGAGCCGCACCTCAAACAGAGAGAAAAAAAACAGAATCAGGCATCAGAAAGACAACAAATACAGTATAATTTGTCAGCATTAAACAGAAGAAATACTAAGGTGATCACCGGCCACTAGCCCTAAGCTTCACTAAAAGACCCAGACTTTAGATAAAGTTGAGGCCGCAACACGCTCCGTTTACTAATAAAATGAATTAAAAGGGTAAAAAGCATAGTAACATACTATACCAGTATGCTAGCCATACGAAAGGGAAAATAAGTGCATCTTAAGTCTGGACTTGAAAGTCTCGACAGAATCTGACTGTTTTATTGATGCAGGGAGATCATTCCACAGAACAGGGGCACGATAAGAGAAAGCTCTGAGACCCACAGACTTCTTATTCACCTTTGGGACACAAAGTAGTCCTGCACCCTGAGAACGCAAAGCCCGGGCCGGTACGTAAGGTTTAATTAGATCAGCTAAGTAGGGAGGTGCCAGTCCGAGAACAATTTTCTAGGTTTGTAACAGAACCTTAAAATCTGATCTCACTGGGACAGGAAGCCAGTGAAGAGACACCAAAATGGGTGTAATGTCATCAAACTTTCTGCTTCGTGTCAAAAGTCTGGCTGCAGCATTTTGAACCAATTGGAGACCCCTAATGCTGGACTGCGGTAAAGCAGAAAATAAAACACTTCAGTAGTTCAATCTAGAAGAAAGAAATGCATGACTCAGGGTCTCAGCATCAGCCATAGACAGGATAGGACAAATCTTCGCTATATTTCACAGATGGAAGAAAGCAGTCCTTGCAATATCTCTAATCTGGAGGTCAAAAGGACAATGTAGGATCAAAAATTACCCCAAGGTTCCTCACTTTGTCAGTGTGATGTATGACATACAAGCCTAGGGTAAGCCTTAGCTGGTCAAATTGATGCCAATGTCTCACTGGACCAAGAACCATCATTTCAGTCTTATCAGAGTTTTAAAGTAAGTTGCTAGACATCCAGCTTCGCACTGATGCAAGGCAATCTTCTAAGGATTTTATGTGAATGAGATTACCAGCAGTTATCGGCATGTATAACTGAGTATCATCAGCATAGCAATGAAAGGTAACCCCAAAACGCCGCAATATTGTTGGGAAAGTGTAGTGACACGGACCCACAACAGGGGGCGTAAATGAACGGACAATGGATAAGCCAAAATATAACAATTTAATGTTGCGAATTGTGCACAATGGAATACAGACAAATGCAGTTTGAGAATGATAGTCAATTATACGAAAAGTGACGTGTGGGCAGGCTCGAGGATAGAAGATGTCCGTCCAGAGAAGAGCTGGGTCCCACACGGCTTCCACCGCCAACGGATCTGAAGAACACCGGAGCCGCCAAGTCCTGAATCTCCAGGTGGCCACCGTTTCCAGCTGTCAGACCTGGTACTACTGGCAGGAAGCAGAGACAGTTAATGGTGGGTGTGTGGATACACACCCAGTAAATCCTCACACACAGATACAGTTCCTCCGGGAGGGAGCACCTCCACCTCCGCAGTAGGAAACACAATAGCAGCTCCTGTTAAACCACTTATCTGGTTGGAGTGAGAGGCGAGGACGTCGGTTCTCTCACTGACCGCCAACCCAGCTGAAAGGGCACCACAGGACAACGGCTGCAAACAGATCAGACGTAAGTCACAGTTTAGATACTGCAGAGAATATTACCTAAGTGGTAGATGATATCTCGGCAGCGAGGTGGAGTTGCTGCCCGGCTTTTATGGTGATGTGGTGATGATGAGTGACAGCTGTCACTCCCAGTTGCTCCGACGCCCTCTCGTGCCTGAAGCCCGCACTTCAGGCAGGGCGCCCTCTGGTGGTGGGCCAGCAATACCTCCTCTTCAGCGGTCCACACAACAAATATGTCCCCAAGGGGTGGTATATAAAGGGAGAAAAGCAGGGGGCCTAAGACAGACTCCTGTGGAACCCCAAATTTCATGTCATTAAGGTTAGAAGTAGTGTTATTGTACAAAACACAGTGAGAACGACTGGTCAAGTATGACATCAGCCATGCAAGGGCACTCCCAGTAATCCCAAAATGAATCTCCAGCCTATCGAGTAGAATGTGATGATCCACGGTATCAAACGCAGCACTAAGATCTAACAGCACCAGAACTGTAGTGGTGTCTGAATCCATTGCAAGCAGAAGATCATTCACCACTTTAGTGAGAGTTGTCTCTGTGGAATGATATTTTCTAAAATGTTTGCTCTGAGAGTACTGATGGATATACTCGTATATACTATAGAGAAGGTCAGAAGGAGTTACATTGCATGTTTGTGGATTTAGAGAAAGCTGATGACAGGGTGCCAAGAGAAGAGCTGTAATATTGTATGAGGACGTTGGTAGTGGCAGAGAAGTATGTGAGGGTAGTGCAGGACATGTAGAAGGACAGTGTGACAGAGGTGAGATGCGCAGTATTAATGAAAGATTAATTCAAGTTTGAGGTGGGATTACACCAAGGATCAGCTCTGAGCCCTTTCTTGTTCACAGTGGTGATGGACAGGTTGACAGATGAGAGCAGACAGGAGTCCCCATGGACGATGATGTTTGCAGATGACACTGTGATCTGTAGTGAGAGTAGAGAGCAAGTTGAGTCTATCCTGGAGAGGTGGAGATATGCTCTGGAGAGCAGGAGAATGAAGGTCAGTCAGAGCAAGACTGAGTACATGTGTGAATGAGGAGGAGCACAGTGGAATAGTGCAGTTACAAGGAGCAGAAGTGGTGAAAGTAGATGAGTTTAAATACTTGGGGTCAACTGTCCAAAGTAATGGAGAGTGTGGTAGAGAGGTGAAGAAGAGAGTGAAGGCAGGGTGGAGTGGGTGGAGAAAGGTGGCAGGAGGGATTTGTGACTGAAGAATATCAGCAAGAGTGAAAAGGAAAGTTTACAAGACAGTAGTGAGACCAGCTATGTTGGACGACTTACAGACGGTAGCACTAACAAAAAGACAGGAGGCAGGGCTGAAGATGTTGTGATTGTCTTTGGAAGTGACGAGGATGGACAGGATTAGGAATGAACATAGAGGGACAGCTGAGGTGGGAAGGTTTGGAGACAAAGTCAGAGAGGTGAGACTGAGATGGTTTGGACATGTGCAGAGGAGGGACCCAGGGTATATAGGGAGAAGGATGCTGAGGATGGAGCCACCAGGCAGGAGGAGAAGAGGGAGAACAAAGAGGAGGTTTATGGATGTCCTGAGGGAGGACATGCAGGTGGTTGGTGTGACAGAGGAAGATACAGAGGACAGGGAGAGATGGAAAACATTGATCTGCTGTGGCGACCCCTAACGGGAACAGCTGAAAGAAGAAGAAGAAAAAGGAGGCGGTCACACAAGACCTGGTTGGTTTGTGATTTAAACATATAAAAAAAACGATCTACAGTGAGGAAAATAAGCATTTGATCCACTGTTGATTTTGGAGGTTTTCCCACCTACAAAGAATGTTGAGGTCTGTAATTTTTATCGTAGGTACACTTCAACTGTGAGAGACAGAATCTAAAAAAAAAAATCCAGTAAATCACATTGTATGATTTTTAAATAATTACTTTGCATTTTATTGCATAAAATAAGTATTTGGCCCCCTAGAAAAACAGAGCTTAACAATTGGTACAGAAACATTTGTCTGCCATTACAGAGGTCAGACGTTTCCTATAGTTCTTGACCAAGTTTGCACACTGGAACAGGGATTTTGGTCCACTCCTCCATACAGATCTTCTCTAGATCTTTCAAGTTTGGAGTTTCAGCTCCCTCCAAAGATTTTCTATTGAGTTCAGGTCTGGAGACTGGCCAGGCCACTCCAGGACCTTGAAATGCTTCTTACAGAGCCCCTCCTTAGTTGCCCTGGCTGTGTGTTTGGGGTCATTGTCATGCTGGAAGACCCAGCCATGACCCATCTTCAATGCTCTTACTGAGGGAAGGAGGTTGTTTACCAAAATCTCGCGATACATGACCCCATCCATCCTCCCTTCAATAAGGTGCAGTCGTCCTGTCCCCTTTGCAGAAGAGGACCCGCAGAGTATGATGTTTCCACCCCCATGTCTCATCTGACCACATGACCTTCTCCCATGCCTCCTCTGGATCATCCAGATGGTCACTGGTGAACTTCAAACGGGCCTGGACATGTGCTGGCTTGAGCAGGGGGACCTTGCTGCCCTGCAGGATTTTAAACCATGACAGCATCATGTGTTACTAATGTAATCTTTGTGACTGTGGTCCCAGCTGTCTTCAGGTCATTGACCAGGTCCTCCTGTGTAGTTCTGAGCTTTCTCAGAATCATCCTTACCCCACAAAGTGAGATCTTGCATGGAATCCCAGACTGAGGGAGATTGACAGTCATCTTGTGTTTCTTCCACTTTCTAATAAATAATCATAACAGTTGTTGTCTTCTACCAAGCTGCTTGCCTGTTGTCCTGTAGTCCATCCCAGCCTTGTGCAGGTCTACAGTTTTGTCCCTGGTGTCCTTAGACAGCTCTTTGGTCTTGGCTGTGGTGGACAGGTTGGAGTGTGATTGATTGAGTGTGTGAACAGGTGTCTTTTATACAGGTAACAAGTTCAAACAGGTGCAATTAATACAGGTAAAGAGTGCAGAATAAGAGGGCCTCTTAAAGAAAAATTAACAGGTCTGTAAATTCTTGCTGGTTGGTAGGTGATCAAATACTTGTTTCATGCAATAAAAGGCAAATTAATTATTTAAAAATCATACAATATGATTTTCTGGACTTTTTTTTTTTCGATTCTGTCTCTCTGAGTTGAAGTGTACCTACGATAAAAATTACAGACCTCTCCACTCTTTGTAAATGGTAAATGGACTGCATTTATTACGCGCTTTCCATCTGCATCAGACACTCAAAGCGCTTTACAAAATGCCTCACATCCAGCCTGATGTCAGGCTGCTGCCATACAAGGTGCCCACTACACACCGGGAGCAACTAGGGGATTAAGGACCTTGTCAGGCTTTGATTTGAACTGAGGATCCTCTGGTCTCAAGCCCAATGCTTTAACCACTAGACCATCACCTCCCCGTTTGTAGGTGGGAAAACTTGCAAACTTGACAGTGGATCAAATACTTATTTTCCCCACTAATGGTTTTCTCTGAAGCAGGTTCACTTCAGAGTGCCTTCACATAAACATTTCTAAAAGCATTTAGAGCTTCCATGAGCGTTTCTATAGTAACCCCAGTGCCCATGAGTCTCTAACAGGTTTACAGAAGTAAGAAATGAGGTTATTTTTCTCAAATGAGGAAAAAATTCAATTGAAAATGTGAATTCACAGCAAACTTATTACAAAATCATGTGTTCAAATTCTTTAATATTTTGCACACTTACAGTGAAGTTAACAGCCACGTGCATGTTTACCTGAAATAAAAAATTGTGGTTTTGCATCTAAACTCTTCAAATGAAAAGCTGGAATCAGATCAGGTGGTTGTGGAGGTGTCCACTCCACGGCCCTCACCGCTGGCTTAGTTTGTGGTCCGCTGCTCCTGCGGATGATGACTTTAGGGATTTTTGGCATTATCTGTCTTTGGGCAGATGTCGGCTGGATGATACTGATGTAGCAAGTGTTTTTGTCTCACACCACATGTACTACAATATAAATGCATAAGATTGAAGGTATCAATGCTGACATCTCTGCAAACATGAACATATGGGCGGGACTGCTAATTCCTGTCAACACTGGGCTAAAGGTTCAGACGGTTCAGTATCAACACGTCAAGATTCAGAAGTTAGCTTGGACAGAAACATACTGAAAAGACTGAACATTTAAAAATGCAGGATAGTGGTAAGACCAGGAAGTTGGGCTGCCAATATAGACCTGAGTTTGATTCCTGGTCACATGACCTGTCTGTGTCTTTGGACAAAACCCAGTCCACCCAGTTGTAAATCGTACTGTCCTTAGGTGGACTGGTGTCCCATCCAGGGGGAGTGGTAGACTTGAATCTGATTCGCGCTGTGGACTCCGGTGATAAGACCAATGGGCCTCATGGGTCATCTTAAGGACTCCTTTGAGTACAGAGACTGTGAAATGTCTGATTGAGCCCAAGTCTAAAGAGTGCGGGTCAATCCAAATCAATTTATTCAAACAGTGAAAAAATCAAACATAAATGGCTCCACACGAGTATGGTTTCAACTAGAGTCTTGCGCGGGTCTGTATTCTTTGTCCCGCTCTCGCTGAAATTTGGATCATTACCGCCTGCACCCGCAACATGTGTGTTATACTCCCACCCATTCCCGCAATGTGTACCATTTCCAGTCCCGACTGCACCCGCGAAACTCTGAGAATTTATGCCCACACAGTAACGCACATGCATTGATTTTGTGTCTCCTCCCGTCCCACTGGTGAAAAAACTACATTTAGGCTTTTAATAAAGAGATTCATGGGCTTATTTGTTGTGTTTCACTGGTCAGTATGTCTTTTGATGCACTGGTCAGGAATACTGCTCCTATTCCGTTGTTTACATTTAGTTTGAAGACGGTTTCATATATGTCTGCCATATATGGGCATGCAGTGTTGCTAAGGTAACTCTTGCTGTGTCTGTGTACCTGTGTTGCTGTTCCTGTTAAATTAAAGACATTCTATTTCTACTGAAAGTAGTGTGTGGACACCACATACTTTTACACTATTCTTCTTTGTTGACTGAGTGATCCTGTCACTTCCAAACCCGCAGTGTTTTTCTTTTAGCTGCCTGCTTCTGCACGCAGCAAAGTTCTAAACACCCGGTCCTGCCAGATTTGCATTGGGTCCCGTGGGACCCAATCCCAAGGCAGCCCTCTAGTTTCAACCTCCCCCAGCCCATGAGCAAAAACACTAGCAACAGTGGTAAACTACCTCAGGTGTTTTTGAACTATGGGAAGAAACATCAAGCAGATCAGATTTAGTTCGGTGACCATCTGCTTTGGTCATCCTAACAAAAACAAAACAATGAAATAAAACAAAGAAAAAAACAACAACAAAAGCACACCTGTAGCTAAGCAACTATAGCAAATGGCTCAAAAGACAACCAAGAGGTGAAGAGCAGAGTCCTAGGAAAATGGGCTACAATTGTTGAGTCATTGTTTTCAAGATATCCCCTTTTTTAAAAATTACATGGGAGGCCCCAACAGCTCCCACAGACCCCACACATCCTAGTCCTGGATGGAGTCTTGGGTGGATGGACGGACACTGGTTCATGGCTTCACAGACAGACAGCATGTGTGCAAATAATGTTTCTATAATGCAACTGGTGCAAAAGCGAGGGTGAAGAAGAAGAAGAAAGGCTTTTTACACAATGGTGCCAACAAAAAGGTCTAAATGGAGAGATGAAGAGATCTGGAAACCTCTGTTGATAAAGACAGACACCAAAACTCTCACAAATCCAATTAATGGCATCGTTTCCATGGGATAACCAGCAACTTTTCATGATTTGGTACCACTCGGGGACAAAGCATCATATGTTTTTTTTTTTTTCTGATAGATATAAGTCTGTAGATAATAAATTGGGGTGATAGCCCTGCATATTGAGTAGCTTTCTTCTATTTATACCCCAAAAACTATTTCATGGTCTGAAGAATTTCAGAACCCAATTTTAGGGGTGGGGAAAATTTAATGTGCAATAACTTCCCACAGAATAGTCCAATTATGACAATCTACCACTTAAAATGTGTGTCTTGAAGCCCTCTAGTGATTAGAAGTAGCCATAAGCCATCCACTGTCAAATGTAGGTCAGCAGAGGTCAAAAGGTTAAAAAAGGTCAATTTAGGTCTTGCCCTAAATTGATGGTTTTTAGCATTACTAATGTAATTTCATGGACCCATCAAGGCAAATACACTAACAAATGACACTACACTCTACCAGAATGCTTCTCCAACATTACCTTTGTTCAACAAATCTGAAAGATATGCAAATTAGAACAAGTACAACAAGAAGGGTTTTTCTGGACGTTGACATTTCTCATCAACATTTTGCTGCATCACCACTGTTATTATTCATTTGTATTCTACCTTTTCACTGAATGATTTCATATTTCAAAAGACTTGTAAAGTCGGGTATGTAATTCAATAGAAGCAATTAAAAAATGAATGCCCCCTTGGCCCACTTGCCAAAAGATGATACAAGTATTAGTTGACTTCCCACAGCAAGGCTGGCAAAGAGGAAGTACTGCAAAATATCTTAACTTCAAAGTATATTTGCAGCTT
Organism: Thalassophryne amazonica; assembly: GCF_902500255.1. Lineage (NCBI taxonomy): Eukaryota > Metazoa > Chordata > Actinopteri > Batrachoidiformes > Batrachoididae > Thalassophryne > Thalassophryne amazonica. Next base: position 6,059,119 of record NC_047104.1, read on the forward strand.
TTGCTGCATCTACCTTGTAGAGAGTAGAGAGCCCTTAAACACATCGATGATGCACATCGTAGATTCAAAGGCAAAAATTTGAGCTTAAAAGACCAACAGGAGACTAGTCCTCTTTGCTGGAAGTTCCAATTAGGCTGTCTATTGCTCCATTCAATATGTCCATGCCTATTGGTCTGGCCACTGGCATCATCCCAAGATAGAGCACCTGAAGCTTCTGGACCAGCTCAGTCTCTGGTGTGGGGAACTCTTGTAAAGGAAGATCTAGTCCTGCCTGCATCCTGTCCTGAAGAGGAGCAACCAGCCATCACCTTGCATTCTTTCCTCTCCATCATTATCTGGGAGCAGATCTCCTGCTAGGCTGGTGGTGACGGCTTTGGCCAGTGTGTCACAGCGGAACACATGACATTTCGAATCCTGGTGGTTTATCTTACACCAATATGTAAACTCCCCTGATATTGTCTCAGCCAACGACCCAGACCCGGATACTTGCTTGTTGGCTGAGAGTGAAGCACACTGTGATCCACTGGGTCGACAAGCTCAACATATTATTCCCAGCATAAGGTACATGTCCTTCCCCCCTCCCCAGATGCCCACAGTGTCTCTTTGCAGTAGGAAAGCAGTCGGATGCAGTCGTTCACAGCAATGCTACTCTTACCCGAAGCCGAGTCCTCCTCTGCATCTTTACCCATCCCAACAAGTGCACAGCAAAACACTTCACTTCTGGATCATTGTTAATACTGTTGGACTCCTCTTCTTCCACTACTGGATGGTTCCTCAGCTTGAGTGATGCTATAACAAGCGTAGCACCCTCAAACTCCTTCAGACTGGGGTCAGTGTTCACAGTGGCTGCCCTGCACCGTCCCTGTTCTCATTTCATGATGCCGAGAGTGCGCACTCTTGATCAGACATCCCCTGTAGAGATGTGGAACGAGGAAAGTAGCAGCTGTAGACAAATCACATGTGGGGAGTGGAGATTCATAAGAGGAGAGAGGTTCCACTGAGCTGTTGGGGTGGTGCTGCTAGAACGGGTCAAGGTCCTGTAAAAGACCTCTGCCTGGCACAACTCATGGTCAGGAGTAGTGATGGACTGAGTGAACCCAGGGAGTGTTGCGAGGTGGTGTCCTGTGTGGGCACCCAACATTTGGACTCTGTGTGTCCAGTGGCGTGCCGAGCAATTGGCTGGCCCTTTCCCACTGGGTGGTGCCTGTAGGAATGTGCTAAAGTAGATACCAGCCATGTCGTAATCTTCTTCCATCCTGGAGGCAGATCAGGATCTGTCTGGAATGACTGCTGATCCAGATCTCTGTCTCCTCTGAGGTGTTGCTCTCTGGGACAGAGTTGTCCAACTCAGCTCTTCATTACTTGGATTCAGACTTCTGGATATGGTTCAGAGCACAATTTGTCTTTGTGCCAGTTCTTCTGTCCCTTCATCTCTGGAGAGGAGGAAGAGCGGGATGCCACAGAGAGCAGAGGCGTGTCCCTGGGGCTGGTTTGCCCTGAAAGAGAGGGGGAGGTTGACTCCCAGCACTCTCCCTCCCATGTGAGGACAGTCTGAAAGAACACGTACATCGAGCTAATTACCAAGCAGGAGTGTGGAGCAGGGCACTGGAGCCTATGCCTGACATTCCCCCAGCAACTGGCAATTGCTGGGTTTTGACTGCTCGTGGAGCACTTGGGATTGACTGGATGCATGGACAGCTCGCACCCAATGCTGTCCTGGATCTTCTTGTGTGTCACTGCAAGAGGAAATGTGTACCAGAGGACTACCCTTGTCTGCAAAATGGCTTGCAGTGCACCTCCATGTGCCAGCTGCAGACTTGTGAGAACCAAAAACCACAAGAGGACAGTGAAACTGTTCTGATTGATTGAGACTGTTTGGATGTGAAATCCGGTGAGGAGGAATAGGTAGGGACAGACTAAAGGTATTAGATTTATGGATTAGATGACTATGCATCAGTGTTAATTCCTTATGGGAAAAATCCCCAAATTTAACCATAGGGTATAATCTGGAGGGGGTTAACGCCTCGGGAACTCTCTCTGCCAGCAGTCGTAGGTCCTGCCATATGGTATTTCCCATAATCCCTTAGTCCAATCAATACATCTTTGCTTTTAAAAGATTCTTTGACCCCAAAACCTCAGGAAAGACACCAAAGGTGTATCTGCAGCTGACCTGGTTGATGAGCTTTTTCACCCCCATCCTGCAGGGTTGAGGTTTTTCCCCTCTTTTTTTGGGTGTTTCTTGTAAAGGCCCATTTCCGTTAGTTGTCAGTCATTCAAAATTAGATGAAATGCCATAAGGTGGGGTTAAAATGATGTAGAAATGCCAGGACTATGGTTTCCAGTGGGGGGGTTAAAAAAAAAAAAAAAAAAAAATCGGTGTTTGGCCGACAATCAGCAGTTTCTGGCCTTTTAATGTTCATCTAGTCGGATTTCAAGCAAGCCAAAAAAAATGTGACCTTTTGACCCCTGATGCAGTAGATACTTAATCAATCAACATGCATTTGATAATATCTGCTAGACCTCCTTTCAATTAATATTCATCAAAATCCATCTATTTGTTGCAAAGTTATGGTCATTTTAGTTAACGCTACCCCCCAAAAAACGGTCTTCAAATTGACTGATGGTTCTCACGTTCCTTGGCTGAAAAATACCAGAAAGCTACTCATTTGTAAAGGTTGTCACCCATTTTCATTATCTATAGGCATCAGTCTATTAAAAAATATGTGAGGCTTCTCCCCCAGATGGTCCAATACCTGCTCTGTCCCATGGACTACATTGTTCTGCCCTCTTGCACACTTGTCAACCTGTCACGATCGCCCCGTGATGGTTCTATGATGACCCTGACTTCTAGCAGACCTCAGTGATTGTTTTATGAGGCCATCAGGGGAATAAATGACATCTAATCCAGCTTGTTTTCTCTGATTCTTCAAGCTGACCTCCTAGAAGTCCAGAACCTAGACCGCCGCTGCCGCCACGGAGTAAAACGTTCCACAGTAGAGCTCCTCCGACTCATGTTGGGGTCGATACTCGAGGAAATGAATGACACCGTAGATTTAACTTATAATGTCATCATCATCAGCGTCGGTGAACTCCTTCTAAAGGTTCGAACGTTTGCCACTCTGAAGCTCTAGTTCCCACATTACAGGTGCGACTCTTTTTACTGAGAGAGAGGAAAAGAAGAAAGAGTGAACCTCTTCAGGAAATTTTATTTTTGGCAAAGGCGCGGAGTGTGGCACAGACAAACTTGGAAATATTCTTTAAGGCGTTTAAGCCATGACAAAGTATATTATGCAGCACTTAATTTAGTGCAGGAAGGTTCGGCGGCGCGCCAGCGAGCTGCTCTTGATCAAAGTCATTAGTCACTTGATTTGGACTCTTTGCTGCTGCATAATTGAGGCTGTGAGAGGATAAAGGATTTGACTCACTAGTTAAGAGAAATAAAGAGAACTCCCCTCTCACGGAGAGGAGGAGGATGAGGAGGAGGAGATGAAGAATGAGTCGACGACCAGAAGTGAGGAACAGAGGCGCAGCCAGACAGTAAATGAGAGGATGAGTGTGTTCATGCTGATCAAACATTTAGCACTGTGATATCTGTGAAACCGCCGCCTACGTGAGCGGAGAGAACGCTCTCACGTCTGTCCTCCAGCCGTTCATCCAGAGCTCCCTGAGCCCCGGGGACTCCTGGGGACTCCGGAGGAGGGCGCGGCGGCGATGTCAGCATATATCAAAGCAATAACGTGCGCTGATTCCATGCTGTCTGAGGCGACGCACGGTGCAAAGAGACGCTCCCGCTTCACGTGATTTGTGAGAATGTGTGAGGCTTCTGATTTATACAAGCAGTCCCTTCACAAACAATGTGCTTTCTAAAGAGGAAGGAGGCAAGTTAAAGAAAGCAATTTTTATTTACACAATGCGTCAGCATTATGTGGTGGAGTTCCCATAAATCCACAGCAGCGCTCAGAGATGCTCATTTCCCGCAGTGCCACAAAAAAAAAAAAACATTACGTTTGAAGAACTGTTTTCTACAACAGCTTCATTAAAGGTGCATGTTAAAGATTTTGTATATATGTTATCACTGTTAAACATTTGTACATTTGTCTTCTTTCTCATGAGAACGGTGTTGTGCTGTTTTGCACTTCACCCTGAGAATGTACGTGTTATTCAACCTTGTTTTAGCTTTGTCTTCTTACTCATGAGAACGGTGTTGTGCTGTTTTGCACTTCACCCTGAGAATGTACGGTTATTCAACCTTGTTTTAGCTTTGTCTTCTTTCTCATGAGAACGGTGTTGTGCTGTTTTGCACCTGTCTTAACGCAATCCTGAGAATTAAATTTTGTTTAGCACTCTGGGTCAATCTGAGCTGGGAATGAAGGGCTGGATGTACTTATTATTATAATATAACTTTGTTTTCGCAGCCTCTAACGACTGGGAGTAAGAGAACGTTTGACTGTTGTGATGTGGTGCTTAGTGTGAAGGAGTGTGAAGGACAGGACACTTCAGGCAGATGCAGAACAGCTGATAACTGCAACAGACAAACGAGATGTGCTGACCTGTGTAAAGAAAGTGTTCTTCCTTACAGCTGCACTTATTGACGTATGCGTTATTGTTACGGGAAGAAACTTGTCTTGCGTCATCACCCCCACCCTTAGGACAAGTTTTTTGTTATGTGATGAGGGGCGTCTCTTAATAAAAAGAGCGGAAAAGCAGGCCAGACTTTAGTGTAGCCTTGGTGTACAGCCTGACTGCACTCCGCGCGTAAATTTGACTTTCTGTCTCACTGGTGTTTTCTTGACTCTGTTTGTCTTGTTAAAGGTTTTAAAAATGTTTGGAGGAGAAAATACCAACATTGACTGGGGGCTCGTCCGGGAGCTCAACAACACCGGAGGTGTCCGGCGGAGGTCGTCAAGTCCAGACGTAAATCCTTGGCCAAGGTCCGATCGATCGATTGATCGTGTCTGCAATTGTCGACCACCGTTGGCATCGTCTGGTTGACGAGATTTTCCCGAAGAAGACAGACAGGAAGTCGAGTCAGTGAGTAAAATTTCTTTGTAAACAGTACTGAGTGAGTGGTGATCAGATCGCATAAAACAGTAAATTCCGCAAGCGATGATACAGAATCGTCTGTTAATGCAAGCAGTTAAACTCTGTAAGGAGGGTGCGGACTCCTCTGTTTATATACGCGTACCGGGAGGGGGATAAAAGTGATCACATAAAACAGTTAAACTCCGTAAGCGATGATACAGAATCGTCTGTTAATGAAACACAGTTAAACTCTGTAAGGAGGGCGGACTCCTCTACGGTTGCGAGGGACGCACGTAGTTAAATTCCGGAAGGAGGATACGGACTCCTCTGTTTTAATACGTAAAGGAAATCCGGGTAGAAATACGTGCACTGGTAAAAAAGCAGTTAAATTTGGCAGGGACGGCGGAGTCCCCTAATGCAGGACATAGTTAAATTTCACGGGAGGGCGAGCTCCCTGCATAAGAATACCGCGTACGATTATTAAAAGTGTTTCTATGTGTACATAGTGTTTTGTGTAAGTGTAAATAACTGTGTGAAAGTGTAATACTTTGGACAACGTTAGTGACAACCGTGCGTGTGGAAGCAGAGGCAAGTGATTCCGCTTCCTACGGGGAGGTGAAAGGAATCAACCACACGACGGCAAATTAATTGTCACGTCCAAAGAAAGTGTGAAAACTTCAGATTTAGAACACCCTAGGTGTGCCCCCGTCTGAAGTCCAATTATAACAAGGGATAAAAAATATAATAAAAATGGGGGGTAAGACGTCTAAAAATAAGGAAAATTTATCAACTGACTGGAAATTTATGGAAGCAAAAAATCCAAAAGCAACAAAGAAATTGGAGACCTGGATAAATAAACATGACTTTGACGGACGACTGAACCTGATCAGCATACAAAAGCTGAAGAAGGAGTTAGAACGGAAACATAAAGGTGATGAGAAAAAGATGCAGAAAGTAGGGGCAGATTTAGTGGCATTTTGGGAGGAAGAAGCAGAGAACAGACAGAAAGGAGCAGAGAAGCGACGATTAGAGAAAGCAAGGAAAAAGAAAGCTGTAGGTAAGGCAGAAGAAGATGTGATAATTCAGCACAGAGAGCCAGAACAGCCTCAACAATCACCGCCGGCTGGATCGTCGGTGACAAAGAGACCTTTATCTCCTCTACCAGAGGATGACGATGTACCGCCACCACAGTATGATTTGGCAGTAAAACCTAAGGTAAAAAGAGAAAAACCAGAAAAACCACAAACACGCAGTCAAGCGAAAGTGCCTACAGCCCCTCCCATGGTGGAACATAGTGATCAGGGAGGTGCCTATCCTATGATAGAAGTACCAAATCCTCGTGCAGGAACAGCAGGACAGCTATCAACCATGCTCGTTTATCGGACATGGAATGCTGATGATATCAAAGCAGCAGTCGACATGATACCATCGCCACATGTCGATATCGAGGGCTTTATGCAGGATATAGAAAACATTAGAACATCTTACCACCTTAATGGACCTGAAGTCCAACAGGTGTGGATGAAAGCATGTGGCCCTAAATGGAGTCAGGTACGCGGAGACTGGAATCCTGCAGATCAACAAGGCGTACCACTGACACATGATGATCTAGTCTTAGAAACAAGAGTGGAAGCTATGATTACACGTGCAAAAGGATGTGTAGGACCAAAGATAAATTATACTGAAATTACCAGGACACTCAGAAAGAAGGAGAGCCATGGACAGAGTTTAGATGCAGATTTGAGAATGTATTTAGGGTCCATAGTGGCATATTGCCAGGAACACCTGTGTATGAACAACAATTGAAAAACGCTCTGATCCAACATTCCAATAAGGATATAAAAGCTTGGATACAGAAACATTGGATTGGATTGCCTACAGGCACATTGGAAGAAACACATACACACTGCTGTCATGCAGAAGAAGTCTTAAAGCAGAAAAAGACAAGAAACAGCGACAAAGGAGTGTATGTAGCACATGGAGATGATGAAATATATTACCAGCAGGGTAACTTAAGTATTACCAGCAGGGTAACTTAAGACAGCAGAAGCAGTGCAAACGCCCCAAAAAGCCATGGCAAAATAGACAAGGTGGACAGCCACAACATCAAGGACCCTGGCAACCACAACAGCAGCACAGACAGGGAGGGCCACCACGTGGTCCCCTGATTTGTTGGAACTGTGGAAGAGAGGGACATATGTATAGAAATTGTCCGAATCCACCTACTGATGGAGCAGCAGGGAGAATTCCACAACGGAATAATCCTCCGCAGCCACAGTATCCACAATGACTAGAATCCATAATCCATGATTCCACATCAGATAGGCAGTCTGATTGTGATATGGATCTGTGTGCCTTGCTGGGAAATCCGGTACCAAAACCAGAAGTGACTTTGTTGGTAAATGGACGACCAGTGACATTCCTTTGTGATACAGGAGCATGTAGAACCACATGTAATGACAACATACCTGTCCATCAATTAAGCAACGAAATCTTTAGGGTTCGCTCTGCAAATGGACAAACATCAGACGTCCCTATCACCAAACCCATAACGTTGACAGATCCATTTGGCCTGACGTGTACTATGTCAGTGTTGAGCATGCCACAATGTCCAGTTAACCTCCTAGGACGAGACGGATTGACTGCATTGGGCTTGTCCACAATTATGGACAAGGGAAATTAGTTGTTGAACGCACAGGAGGCGTTAACATGGTAAGAGAAGAAAGCGCTGACCCCACATTCCACTATTACTATACATTTGACATCTCAGAAGAAGATGCTGCAGGATGGGGTAAAGATGTCGTCTTGCAAGCGACAGCCTACTAAAAAATCCTGAACAACAGATGTCACCCACCTGACCTGCATGTCACAATGTGGCATAAAGATCCTCCAGGTCGGATGGTGACTATGAAACTAAATTGAAAATGTTTCACCTGTGAAGCTGACAATGACCGATTTGATTCATGATGGCAACTCAACAGCTGTCATAACAGTAACAGGCGCCACTGAGATGTATCAAAATTGAGATTTACAGGTATGCCATTACATATGTCACTTTGTAAGCCATATTTGACAGAATGGCAAGAATTGGGACTGACAGTCATAACAGCTTTGTCAGCCTCTGATTGGAGCAGAGTTGGACCCGAACGGAGTTCAGTCCATCAACCAAGTTGTATAAAGTGCCAGTTAATGTCTCATTGGTGCTGACAGCTGGAACACACATTGATGTGTCCACTTCACAATCCTGAGTGTTTCAGTTGAGTCCTGAAGAAGATGCTCTTCTCTCTTCAGTACCGTCAGGATTGTGGACAACAGGTCCTTCAGACGTAGGACTGATTAAAAATGCACAACCTGTAGTTATAAGACCAAAACAGATACAGACCATGTGCAAGACAGTATCCATTGAAACTGATGCAATTGACGGAATCAGGCCAGTATAGAGGATTTATTAACAGCAGGAGTAATAGTGCCATGTCCAGATTCACCATGTAACACACCCATATTTCCTGTAAAAAAGGCTCCGCCCTCAGTGGGGTGGAGAATGATTCAAGATCTGCAGGCAGTAAATGCTGCTGTGATTAAAAGAGCACCATGCGTCCCAGATCCACACACCTTGTTAAATTCGCTGAGACCAAATTCTAATAGTTTCTCAGTAATTGACATAAGTAATGCATTTTTCTCTGTGCCAGTACATCCAGATAGTCAATTCTGGTTTGCGTTTACCTTTAAAGGACAACAATATACATTCACCAGATTACCGCAGGGTTACGCAGAGAGCCCAACTATTTATTCTCAAGTCATGTCAGCATGTTTAGCCAATTTCGTTCCACCGGCAGATAGCCAACTATTAGTGTATGTTGATGACATTTTGATTGCCTCTGACACACGAGAAAACTGCATAACTGACACAGTAGCATTATTATGTTTCTTATTTGATAATGGCCACAGAGTGAGTAGAAACAAAGTTCAGTTGTGTAGGGATAAAGTAAAATATTTAGGACATGAATTATCAGCCACAGGGCGCACGATCCTGTCTGACAGGAAGGAAGCTATTTTGCACGCTCCAAAACCACAAACCAAAAAGCAGATGATGTCATTTCTTGGATGACAAATTACGCAGGGCATGGATTCCTTGCTATGCAGAGTTGACTAGTCCACTTTCTGATTTGATGTACAAGATGATATTCAATGTCAACCGTGTTGGAATGGAACAAAGATGCTGAGGAAGCCTTTGTAAAAGTAAAACAAACATTAGTGTCATCCACAGTTTTGGCACTACCAGATTATAGTAAACCATTCATTCAAACAGTTGATTGTAAGAATAAGTTCATGACTAGTGTTTTGGTTCAAGTGTATGGCTCAAAATTGAGGCAGTTGCCCTACTACTCATCTAAATTGGATGCAGTAGCAAGTGCTTTACCACCATGTGTACAGGCTGTTGTTGCAGCCTCTATGGCTGTTCAAAGTAGCAGTAATGTTGTTCTATTCCATCAGCTGACATTGAAAGTTCCACATGCAGTCTCTGCACTTCTGTTGCAGACAAACATGAGCCTTTTGTCCCCAGCAAGACATCTTTCGTGCATGTCCTTGCTATTATCACAGCCACACCTTACGGTAGAGCGATGTACAACATTGAATCCCTCCACATTGATACCTTTACCTGAGGATGGTGAGCCGCACAATTGTCTTGATGTAGCAACAGTCTGTACGAAAGCACGCCCAGACCTCCGGGACACACCCATCCCAAACAGTACAATCGTGTATGTGGATGGTTCTTCCACTAAAAATGCTTATGGACAAACGCAATCTGGATATGCTGTCGTCACAAATTCAGAAGTATTAGATTCTGCTTCATTGCCATCGTCATTTTCAGCACAAGCAGCTGAATTAGTTGCTTTAACTGCAGCTTGCTATCTGTTTCAAGGTACGGCTGTATCAATTTATACAGACAGCCAGTACGCTTTCAGCACAGTGCATGTGTTTGCAAAACTGTGGGAGGAGCGTGGAATGGTGACATCATCTGGAAAGCCAGTGACTCATGCCACTCTCCTAACTGCCCTACTGCAAGCTGTGAAGTTGCCTCAACAAATTGCTATATGCAAATGTGCGGCTCACACCAATGGCTCTGACAGTGTTTCAAAAGGAAATGATTTTGCTGACAGAGCAGCAAAAGAGGCAGCAGCAGCTTCTTCTATTTTTGTTGTACAGGAAACTACTCCAGATTTGCATTTAGGTCATACACTGCTTGCTGACATGCAACAGCAGGCAACTGACAGAGAAAAACAAATGTGGATAGCTAAAGGAGCTACGTATGCAAATGACTTGTACGTATGACCACAAAAGAAACCCATATTGCCAAAAAATATGTTTAAATGGGCAGCTATTATGAGCCATGGCATGACGCATGTCTCATCAGGGGGTATGATATCGCAATTGCAATCTATTTTTTGTCTTTATGGGTTCGATGCATATGCAAAACAGCATTGTAGAGCAGGCATGATATGTGCAAACACACACTCACAAGGCAATTTGAGACCCCAAAGAGGTAAATTTCCAACACCACAATATCCCTTTCAAGTGATTCATATGGATTATATACAGCTGAGTAAACATGAAGGGAAGGAATTTTGTTTAGTCATAATTGATGCCTTCTCAAAATGGGTAGAATTGTTCCCCACAAAACATGCAGATTCACTTACAGTGGCTAAAGCATTATGCAAAGACATCATCCCACGATTTGGAATACCAGAAACAGTCTATTCAGATAATGGAGCGCATTTGTTAATACAATAGTGCAATACGTAGGAGAAGCGCTACAGGTTAATCTCAAAAATCATTGTGCTTATCATCCACAAAGTGCCGGATTAGTGGAAAGGATGAATGGAACAGTAAAAAACAGACTTAGAAAGACAATGGAGGAAACAGGCAGACCATGGACGCATTGTGTAGATTTGGTAAAAATGTATATAAACATAACTAGTACCATGGGGTTGACACCGTATGAAACATTGTTTGGCAGAAAATATCGATTGCCATATTATGGACAATTTGGGATGTACCTGAGGAAGCCAATTTGGCGGATTACATGAGAAAAATGTTAGAAGGACAACGAGGGAGAGTTCCAAACACTGATGATCCCATTTCTCCACAGGAGGACCCTAAGTGGTACCTGGAGACTGGGTGTTGATAAGAAGCATCAAGAGAAAACACTGGCATTCACCTAAATGGGAAGGGCCCTATCAAGTACTACTCACAACACCCACAGCTTTGAAAATTGGGGAAAGAAGTACATGGATTCATTTAACTCACTGTAAGAAAGTCATTTCTGCAGACACAGACAAACAGTAAGAACAGTAGGACAAGACTAGTAATAGTGTGTGAGCTTGGTGTTAAGATCCAGGTTAGACACGAAAGCTAGCAGAAGACATTAAGAAGCCACTGTTCTGAACATAGGTGTGCTGTAGTGTGCAGAAATGGCGAAAGAAAAAAATAAAAAGAACGAGGGTTTCTGGACCCCACGGACAGTCCTTGTTATGCTACTTTTCTTTTTTGAATTGGGATTATTATTAAAAGCCATGAGCACGGGACATGATAATAAGGATCACATCCGCAGATTGCAGAGACCAAAAAGAAGTAATGAAGACCCCAGTCCGATAATAAATGCCACAGTACATAGCTGTGATGGGAATAATGCGTACCGATTTGGTGTACAAGCCTGCATTCCTAGAAATACTTCTGTGATCATCTCTGTACCATATAGTGCTCTTACCCATGGAATGCCGGATGGCGACAGAGGGACTAATTACGGAAATAGTTTCTCATGGTATATGACCAACGATCAACAAGATAGGAGATGGGAAACGTTGGTAGCCGATGAATGGAGTAGATGGACACCAAGATGGGCACAAACCGAGTGGGCTAAGTACCAGAGTCAAATTCTCAAAATGTATCAAACAGATGATAAGCTGTCTATAGTGGTGAATACCACAGAAAAAGGAACCATATTCCCACCTGATATAGAGGGAGACTGTTGGTTGTTCCTCCTTTGGGTATACAAACAAGGAAAAGATCCGTATTTCCATTTTTTCCTCTGTGAAACAAATAGAGTACAGCAACCAATATTGACCGAATTAAGTACGTCAAAGGGGGTGTCCATACAAGCAAAGGGGTGCCCATACAAGCAAAGGGGGTGTCCGTACAAGGCACAAAAGACATGAAGGCAGATGACTGGTTCCTAGTAACTACAGGAATTAGTGGACAAAATAACAATTGGCTTTTAATGGCAGAACAAGCAGGACTAGCAGCAAAGAAGGACTGTGTTGTATGTATGGGACCCAGACCTATATTACAGGTAATACCGGCAGCATTACCCAAAGACTGTCTACTGACTGCTATGACACAGACATACATTGCGGCAAACAACAATTGTTCTAAGTGGGACAAGATCTATCCAGTGACCAAATTGACTAAGATTAACCTTTATTCTCAAGCAAAGTTGGGCATGCTAACCATACATGTGTACACTTGACAGGGACAAGTAAGACTTTGGGTACTTAAACCACACCGCCTGTGTAAGAATGTGGTCCATAGTACTCCCACATTCAAACCTGTCGGGAGGAGTGACGTATGGTGGTGGTGTGGGGATAACAGAATCTTTGACAGACTGCCACGGAATGTGTCAGGTTATTGTGCATTAATATCATTATTGTTACCAGTTGAAGCCATACCCATGACCCCTGAAGACGTTACGACATATGCAGCCTCTCTTATTCCTGAAGATTGGCAGAAAGGCATAGCCAGACAGAGTAAAAAGAGATTGGAAAGGAGTGGGAAATCCAATACGCAATAGGAGTCCCCAGGGGAGTGCCTGACGAGTATAAACTGGTTGATCAAATAGCAGCTGGATTCGAATCTTCCATCTGTTGGTGGTGTTCAATTAATAAAAACGCGGACAGAATAAACTACATCCACTACAATGTACAGAAATTAGGAAATTGGACTGAGGAAGGATTTAAGGCTGTCCATTCACAGTTAGAAGCCACGTCCCTTATGGCCTTCCAGAATCGTATTACTCTGGATATGTTGTTGGCAGAGAAAGGAGGTGTTTGTGCCATGTTCGGAGAACAATGCTGCACATTCATTCCCAACAACACGGCTGCAGACGGCAGTCTCACTCAAGCCATTGACGGGCTGAGGACGTTGAACAGGAAGATGAAAGAGCACAGTGGAGTAAACACCGAAGGCTGGGATTGGTGGCTGGAAGGGATGGGAAAATGGAGGTCTTTGATTTCTTCACTATTAGTGTCTATAGCAGTATTTGCTGCAATTCTAACATTGTGTGGATGTTGTTGTATTCCATGTCTCCGAGGCCTTGTAAATAGAATGATAACCACAGCAATAAGTCCAGGACCAGGAGGGGGTCCGGCATCATATCCACTTCTGGGGACAGACGACGACGAGGAGGACGATGGCTCTCCTGACCTGTACCCAGACCAATGGAAGTATGATGACCCAGACACCGATGATGGTGACAATGATGACATCACCTCTGGGGTGTAAGCCTATAGAGAGAACATACCATGATGAACCTCTTAGTGAAAATCTCAAAAAGAAGTGCTAAGCTGAGTGATGCCTACTGTATGTTTAACAGGCGATAAACAGGAAGGGAATGTTAAAGATTTTGTATATATGTTATCACTGTTAAACATTTGTACATTTGCCTTCTTTCTCATGAGAACGGTGTTGTGCTGTTTTGCACTTCACCCTGAGAATGTACGTGTTATTCAACCTTGTTTTAGCTTTGTCTTCTTCCTCATGAGAACGGTGTTGTGCTGTTTTGCACTTCACCCTGAGAATGTACGTGTTATTCAACCTTGTTTTAGCTTTGTCTTCTTTCTCATGAGAACGGTGTTGTGCTGTTTTGCACCTGTCTTAACGCAATCCTGAGAATTCAATTTTGTTTTAGCACTCTGGGTCAATCTGAGCTGGGAATGAAGGGCTGGATGTACTTATTATTATAATATAACTTTGTTTTCGCAGCCTCTAACGACTGGGAGTAAGAGAACGTTTTGACTGTTGTGATGTGGTGCTTAGTGTGAAGGAGTGTGAAGGACAGGACACTTCAGGCAGATGCAGAACAGCTGATAACTGCAACAGACGAACGAGATGTGCTGACCTGTGTAAAAGAAAGTGTTCTTCCTTACAGCTGCACTTATTGACGTATGCGTTTATGTTACGGGAAGAAACTTGTCTTGCGTCATCACCCCCACCCTTAGGACAAGTTTTTTGTTTATGTGATGAGGGCGTCTCTTAATAAAAAGAGCGGAAAAGCAGGCCAGACTTTAGTGTAGCCTTGGTGTACAGCCTGACTGCACTCCGCGCGTAAAATTTGACTTTCTGTCTCACTGGTGTTTCTTGACTCTGTTTGTCTTGTTAAAGGTTTTAAAAATGTTTGGAGGAGAAAATACCCAACAGTGCACACTGACAGTTTGCTGTTGTTGAGATGTAGTTATTATAAAATACCTTTATTATGCTGCCGAGTTCACGGGTGGCATTTATTTGGGGGGATTCCGTGGCTCATACAGCGAGTTTGCTCCATGTGATTTTGCAGACGATATGAAGGAGGAAGTACATTTGTAAGGTCAAAGGTAGGGCTGCACAATATTGGAAAAAACTGAAACTGCGATTTTTTTCCCATAACCATATATACTGCGAGTCTGCGATACAAGAAAATCTTGCAGGATCAGTTTTTATGTATCAAAAAATGCTGTAGTACATATGCCAGGCCTGTATGTGGTGCTGTAATGCTTCCAAAAAAGGGAAGAAGAAGACATGTAAGGAGCTAATCAACGTAGCAGCAGAAGCTAGAACTTCAAAAAGTGGCACACTGGGTAAACTAAAGTCATTTAAAGTCCAACAAGAAGAAAATAAGATATTTTAAAAGCTGAAAGTCTTTTCTGCAGTTATTAGCGAAACAGCACTCCATTTATTCACAATCAGCGCTAGGGATGGGTATCGAGAACCGGTTCCTTTCGGGTATCGTTAAGAAATGATTCGATCCACAGACATCAATAACCTTTTTCCTTAACGATTCCGTTATCGGTCCTTCAAAGTGGCCGTTGTTTTTGGGGGTGTTTGTCAGGAAAATTATAATTTCTGTACATTGATTACAGACCCTGCAGCGGGTCTGTAATCAACTTTTCTGCAACGCAGCTTTGCTTTGAACCTTGAACCAATCGAAGCAGTGATTCGCAGATCAAAGCAGTGCTTTGATCATTGCTTTGTTGATTCATTTTTTGTTTTGCTTATCTTAATTTCTCCCCGCTAAAACCCTAAAGAGCATACGTCTGAGAGTATTATTTACCTTTTTATGTTAAACCAACCTGTTATGGTCTTCTGAAACAGTTGATAGATGTATTTTATAACTTAAAAACGTGACCGATACTAACACGTTAGCATGTCTAGGGCATTTTCAATGTTAAAATTAGCATTAAGCTGTTGCAGCTGTCAAGCGTTTGTTGTCGTAAAAGAGTCAAATGTATTACAAATTGTAATTATTTTTTTAAATTTATTTTTGTTTATATATTAATAATCTAATGATTAGTTATTATATACAATTTTAGAGAAATAGACAAAAAGAACCTGAATAGAAACACAACAGAAAATATAAAACCAACTAACAATGAACATACATAAATAAAAAAATACATAAATACATACACACCTCCACTTTATCCCTGTCTTATTTAAGTTTAATGACAGTTTGTTTCAGTCAAACCATATTTTCAATGTGTTAATTTCTTCAGTGATTTCCTCCAGAACTATCTGCCAAACTAGAAAACTGCTGCATCCTAGTAAGAGCAGAATACTACTGGAATGAATTTGAATAAGGAAAGTTGTTTTTTTTTCTCTCACTAAATGGATGCTGCACTCACTGCAGTTTATTGTCTGGAATAGTCCCAGATTACATTTCAGAGCTTCTAGAATTCAAACATTTCCGTGCAGGTGGTGTTGGGGGGTAATTTTGGGTTTCAGCTTTTTTTGTTTTTCATTACTTTCATCCCTGAATATGTCAATCGTGAGTCACTTTTGTGCGAATTAAAGTTACTAACTGGGACTCCTGTCTTGTTGGGAGAAAGAAACGAGAATCGTCCTCCATTCTGTTCACACAGCTCCAAACATTGCGCGGCTCTCTGACGAGTCAAGTTAGAACAATAGAATCCAGTCGGAATTAATAACTTCAAAGTGAAACACCGTTTGTTTATTTTTATTTATGTCCAGAGATCAAGGATACAGTGACCAATTTCATATTTATTTACTTTAAGACTCAATGAAATACATAGAAAACCTGTAAAGCCTACTTTTAGTACAAAATTCACAAGAGGTATCGATAAGAGCGCTTCACTCTCAGACTGCAGGCTTACTTGTAGTTCCTAGGGTTTGTAAGAGTAGAATGGGAGGCAGAGCCTTCAGCTTTCAGGCTCCTCTCCTGTGGAACCAGCTCCCAATTCAGATCAGGGAGACAGACACCCTCTCTACTTTTAAGATTAGGCTTAAAACTTTCCTTTTTGCTAAAGCTTATAGTTAGGGCTGGATCAGGTGACCCTGAACCATCCCTTAGTTATGCTGCTATAGACGTAGACTGCTGGGGGGTTCCCATGATGCACTGTTTCTTTCTCTTTTTGCTCTGTATGCACCACTCTGCATTTAATCATTAGTGATCGATCTCTGCTCCCCTCCACAGCATGTCTTTTTCCTGGTTCTCTCCCTCAGCCCCAACCAGTCCCAGCAGAAGACTGCCCCTCCCTGAGCCTGGTTCTGCTGGAGGTTTCTTCCTGTTAAAAGGGAGTTTTTCCTTCCCACTGTAGCCAAGTGCTTGCTCACAGGGGGTCGTTTTGACCGTTGGGGTTTTACATAATTATTGTATGGCCTTGCCTTACAATATAAAGCGCCTTGGGGCAAGTGTTTGTTGTGATTTGGCGCTATATAAAAAAAATTGATTGATTGATTGATAAGGGAATCGATAAGGAATCGGATTGATAAACAGAATCAATAATGGCATCGATATCGATAAAATCTTATCAATACCCATCCCTAGTCAGCGGTCACATCACACATCGTCTCTTCAGCTTTCTGCTTGTGATGAAAATAAAATGAAATAAAGATTAAAGTCTCCAACTCGGAGCTGCATGTAGATTTTCCACAGGTTTTACACCGGATGCCCTTCTGACCCATCTCCATATTACATGGAGAAATGGGGTTTGAACCAGAAACCTTCCGCACTGAAACCAAGCACGCTAACAAGTTGGCCACCAACCCCTAAGAAAATAAAATTAACAAATAAAAATAAATCCCACAAATGATCAACCAAGACAAAAACAAAAAGTATGTTAAATTACACTATTAACATCAACAACATGTCATTAATTATGAGCAGTTGAGGTTACAGAGGCAGGGCTATGACATCATCGTTTCAGAAATGTTCCGTATGGCTTGTCTGCATGGAGCCACAAATCCAGTGTTTTCAGATTCATCCACTTTGGGAGCCGTGTTCAAAGATTATGTTTTCCTCCACCGAACACAAGACAAAGTGTGAGGGAGCTGCCGGGTTTTTATTTTTACCCGAGGCCATCAAATATGGCCATCAGGTATTGCAAAGGCTTTGTGTCCATCCACCTGTCCGTCTGTGCTCAGCATAACTCCAGTCCGATTACTGCCAGAGTCTTCAAATTCACAGGGAGCATTCTTGGGACACAGACCTTGGACAAGTTCAGAGATGGCTAACCTGGACCTATTTTAAGAGGCAAAAAGTCACATTCTGTTTCAATCTGTTCTGTTTTGTTTTTGAGTGGCATGGGGTGACAGCCAAACAGAGTACAGCTGCACCGTGACGTCAGTAGCTGCTCTCCCCAAAACCGCTATGTTTTGTGTGTTTATATACATGTTTCTCATATATAACGTAAAAGCCAGAGAGAAATAAACACTTCTAAAACCGAAAAACACTGTTTTTGGAACCTGATAACACCTCTGAACTTATTTCGTGGGCGTTAGCATGGTGACGTCACAGGTTGGTAGCTAGCTGCAAATCTCTATCGTTTGTGTGTAAATATAAACGCTTTGTCCTACAAATCCAATTCCAATGAAGTTGGGACGTTGTGTAAAATGTAAATAAAACAGAATACACTGATTTTCAAATCCTCTTCAACATATATTCAATTGAATACACCACAAAGACAAGATATTCAATGTTCAAACTGATAAACTTTATTGTTTTTGTGCAAATATTTGCTCATTTTGAAATGGATGCCTGCAACATGTTTCAAAAAAGCTGGGACAGTGGTATGTTTACCACTGTGTTACATCACCTTTCCTTCTAACAACACTCAATAAGCATTTGGGAACTGAGGACACTATTTGTTGAAGCTTTGTAGGTGGAATTCTTTCCCATTCTTGCTTGATGTACGACTTCAGTTGTTCAACAGTCCGGGGTCTCCGTTGTCGTATTTTGTGCTTCATAATGCGCCACACATTTTCAATAGGCGACAGGTCTGGACTGCAGACAGGCCAGTCTAGTATCCGCACTCTTTTAGTATGAAGCCATGCTGTTGGAACACGTGCAGAATGTGGCTTGGCATTGTCTTGCTGAAATAAGCAGGGACATCCCTGAAAAAGACGTTGCTTGGATGGCAGCATCCAAAACCTAGATTGCGTGTGTGTTTGGATGTACCTTTCAGCATTGATGGTGCCATCACAGATGTGTAAGTTGCCCATGTCATGGGCACTAACACACCCCCATACCATCACAGATGCTGGCTTTTGAACTTTGCAACTGGTAACAATCTGGATGCTCTTTTTCCTCTTTTGTCCAGAGGACACGACGTCCATGATTTCCAAAAACGATTTGAAATGTGGACTCATCAGACCACAGCACACTTTTCCACTTTGCGTCTGTCCATTTCAAAATGAGCAAATATTTGCACAAAAACAATAAAGTTTATCAGTTTGAACATTAAATATCTTGTCTTTGCGGTGTATTCAGTTGAATATAGGTTGAAGAAGATTTGCAAGTCATTGTATTCTGTTTTTAGTTTACATTTCAAACAACGTCCCAACTTCATTGGAATTGGGGTTGTTGAGAAAAATACTTTGTCTCACCCATTTTTTTTTTATCCATGTTGAAATGTTAGGCCCCAAAATGTAGTGGAAAAACTTGACTTGATATAACCGACTCTGATTATTGACTGTGACTTGACATTCTGGCCACAAAAATCAGACAGAATCTGTGACAAGGGAGAAGCTTGATGATTTTACTGCCCTTTGAAGAAAAACCCCACCAAGACCACAAACTGCCAACAATGGCATGATGTTTTCTCACAGCACTTCCAAATCAGCAGGAATAATGGTCTGATTTTGGACAATGTGACAAAAAATATCCACAACAAACAAAATAGCTGCATTATGTTCCATTTTCCCTGGAACCCGCTGCCGAGTGCATCGCTGCACAGACACCGAGCACCTTATGCATAATTTGACTTCAACGAATGAGTCCTCTGAATGAGAACAGCAGGGACAAAGACCGAACGTCCAACGTCTACAATCAAAAACACATCTGGGCAGAGAGGAATGTAAAAGGACACTTCACAGTCAACTCAGGCTCACATCTTCTTTTCCCTACAAAACTGTAATAGTTGAAATATTAATAACATTTCATATTATATATATCGGTAGTTCTGTGCAAAGGTTTCAGACACAATTAACGCATCATAAAAGCATTAAAAAACATGAAAACCTGATAAATATTCATAAATAAATAAAATTTCAACTTTGGTAATCTATATGAAATTTGGGTTCTATTTACGTGTGATTTTTCAGTATATAAGTGATACCAGAGTAGAACTTGCAGGACATCAAAAACTGTTTAAGAAAAACACGACTTAAAGTTTGACAAACGGTGTTTAACAATCATTTGCACGATCATTTGTAACTGTGCTTGTGTGAAATTCAAATCTATAGTTCAAATATTCACTTTTTTGTTGACATGTTAATAACAGGGTAATTCCAGAGGGCGCTGTTCTACTACGATCACCGACGATCCAAAAAAGTGCAAAAACGTGACCAAACGGCTCAATCCGGCTTGGCTCCTTACAGGCTGGTTTATAAAAAACAGACCTGGAAAACGAAACAAAAGACAGGAGCAGCACATACGGCCAGACAAGATCAAAAACCACAACAAACACAGCTTCTAATTTTTACCCCGCTGGAGCATCAAACACGTTTCAAGCCGTAGTCACAATGAATAAAGACGTTCAAACATGACTGCAGCCATGAAGACCACGAACACCCCAAGTTACCACGTGCTGTCAACGATTTCAAGTTTTTGAACAGTTCAAAAACTGCATCCTGATTTTCAATCTGGTGTCACAGCCGGACGTAACTACTATGTAGAACATGTCTGTTCAAGATGGACAAAGATGGATCAAGACGCTGTTATAATGCTTCTAAACACACCCCGATTTGCTTTTTGGGATTAAACGGGATGGAACGGCGCTCTATGGAAGAGCCTCATAAAAAAAGGGGGGATCAAACACTACATTTATTATAAATCTGGGATGCCTAAAACTTTTGCACAGTAGAGTATATATCTAAAATACTGTGTGTTTGAGGAGCGTTTTTTTTTTTTCTTGCCGTTTGCCGTCCGGTACGTGCGAGCGGCTGGGGGTAACGTATGCACACACACTGGCTGACTGATGTGGTCATTAAAGCGTTTGCTGCAGCTCCTTTAAATGCTCTTCTTCTCTCTCATCTCTCCAGCCATTCGTAAAAGCCTTAAAGGTTGCACTGCAACAATTTTTCACAAGACCAGCAAAAAGTTATGCAAATGTAATAATCATTCATTAGTCATTATCAAACACAAGTCAGCCGGTTGAGCTGCTCTCACAAAAACGCTACGTGGCCTCAAAAAAAAAAAAAAAAAAAAAAAGGAAAGGAAATAAAAGAATGAATATTTGGAGTGTAGTGAAGCTGCTAAATGATTTGTATTCAGGAAGGTTTAATACAAAAAAAAAACAATCTGTTGTTTCTTAGAACAAACAAAGAGAAAAAGAAAAGTTGAATTTAATCTACATTTGCAGTGGAGAGGAGCGTCTCTCCCCAACACCGGAGGCAGTTCGACTTCGACTCCCCCCGTTAGATCTTAATGACATCATAAGGTGATACTGTTAAGAAAAGAGATCAAAGGAAAGAAAAGCGATCAAAGGAAAACAATCTGAGACATCAAAGAAAGAGATTAAAAAAGAGATTGTGAAGCAGATCCAGAGCACAAACACACTTAAATCCAGTCCTAATGGACCCGAGAACTGGAGCTGATTCCCAAAGCAGTTGAGCTGTTAAGCAATTTTTTTCTCTTTGCTGTTTTACTTCGGCGCATCGACACAATGGATCAGGATGTTCCTGTAGTGAAAACTTTCAGCCTGAATTCAATTGCTCATGTCTTTTTTTCTTGTTATTGATTTGTGTGTGACTCTAACTGGTCAAACTGTGCCCGTCTATCTGACGTGGCATCAGTGGGACGGCTTCACGGTGGAGAAATACAGGAAACATCAGCTACAATTTGCCAGAAGGCACATGGGAGACTCGAGCCTCGATTTGATCTGATCAATCTGGCTGCTGCTCTGCCATTAGGCTGGACAAACAGACAGACAAACAGGCAGACAAACAGGCAGACAGACAAACAGGCAGACAGGCAGACAAACGTGCAGACAGACAAACGTGCAGACAGACAGGCAGACAGACAGGCAGACAGACAGACAAACGTGCAGACAGACAGGCAGACAGACAGGCAGACAGACAGGCAGACAGACAGGCAGACAGACAGACAAACGTGCAGACAGACAGGCAGACAGACAGGCAGACAAACGTGCAGAGAGGCAGACAAACAGGCAGACAGACAGGCAGACAAACAGGCAGACAGACAGACAAACGTGCAGACAGACAGACAAACGTGCAGACAGACAGACAAACATGCAGACAGACAGGCAGACAGACAGGCAGACAAACGTGCAGACAAACAGGCAGACAGACAGACAAACAGGCAGACAGACAGGCAGACAAACAGGCAGACAGACAGACAAACAGGCAGACAGACAGACAAACAGGCAGAAAAATCAGATTCTAAACCACTGAATTCAAAAGAGAAGAAAAAAGTTGAAAATGAAAGAGTTGTTTTTGGGGCAGCACAGTGGCTTAGTTGTTAGTACTGTTGCCTCACAGCGAGAAGGTCATGGGTTCTATTCCCACCTGTGTCCTTTCTGTGTGGAGTTTGCGTGTTCTCCATGTGTTTGCGTGTTCTCCCCGTGTTTGCGTGTTCTCCCTCCGGGTGCTCCGGCTTCCTCCCACATCTAATTACATGCAGGTTAGATGGACTGGAAACTTTACATTGTCCGAAGGTGTGAATGTGTTTGTTTGTCTCTATGTGTCCCTGTGACAAACTGGCGTACAGTCCAGGGTGAACCCCGCCTCGCGCTCTATGACTGCTGGGATAGGCTCCACCCCCACGACCCTTAACTGGACTAAGCGGTTGAAGATGAGTGAGTGAGTTGTTTTTATTTCTGAATGAGTGAGTCAGAATAAAATGGAGGAAAAGTAAAACCTCACCACACAGTCCACCATAAAGAGCAACACGGGTCAGAATTCACACGTTCATCTTCATACACCCAATCAGCAGCCAATCAGAGAGAAGACGCCAGACAGCCAGCACCAAAAAGTGATGAGACGAAAAGAAGCAGCACCGAGACGACGCAGAAGGTTCAAGGACCCAACCCCCTCAACCCCCCCCCCCCCCAAAAAAACAACCAAAGCATCAATCAGATCAATACGTCATTGTAGTTCGCTCAGAAGAAATACTAAGGTGATCTCCGGCCACTAGCCCTAAGCTTCATTGAAAGACCCAGAATTTAGGTAAAGTTGAGGTCGCGCCCGCTCCGTTTACTAATAAAATGAATTAAAAGAGTAAAAAGCGTAGTAACATACTATACCAGTATGCTGCCATACGAAAGGGAAAATAAGTGCGTCTTAAGTCTGGACTTGAAAGTCTCCACAGAATCTGACTGTTTTATTGACACAGGGAGATCATTCCACAGAACAGGGACATGATAAGAGAAAGCTCTGTGACCCGCAGACTTCTTATTCACCTTTGGGACACAAAGTAGTCCTGCACCCTGAGAACGCAAAGCCCGGGCCGGTACGTAAGGTTTAATTTGGTCAGCTAAGTAGGGAGGTGCCAGTCTGAGAACAATTTTATAGGTTAGTAGCAGAACCTTAAAATCTGATCTCACTGGGACAGGAAGCCAGTGAAGAGACGCCAAAATGGGTGTAATGTGGTCGAACTTTCTGCTTCATGTCAAAAGTCTCGCTGCAGCATTTTGAACCAGTTGGAGAGCCCTAATGCTGGACTGCGGTAAACCAGAAAATAGAACATTGCAGTAGTCCAATCTAGAAGAGACAAATACATGAATCAGGGTCTCAGCATCAGCCATAGACAGGATGGGACAAATCTTAGCTATATTTCGCAGGTGGAAGAAAGCAGTCCTCATAATATCTCTAATGTGGAGGTCAAAGGACAACGTAGGATCAAAAATTACCCCAAGGTTCCTCACTTTGTCAATGTGATGTATGACACACGAGCCTATGCTAAGCATTAGCTGGTCAAATTGATGCCGATGTCTCACTGGACCAAGAACCATCATTTCAGTCTTATCAGAGTTTAAAAGTAAGTTGCTAGACATCCAGCTTCTCACTGACACAAGGCAATCTTCTAAGGATTTTATGTGAACGAGATTACAAGCAGTTATCAGCATGTATAATTGAGTATCATCAGCATAGCAGTGAAAGGTAACCCCAAAATGCCGCACAAGGGGTGTTATATAAAGGGAGAACAGCAGAGGGCCTAAGATGGACCCCTGTGGAATGCCAAATTTTATGTCACTCAGGTTAGCGGTAGTGATATTGTACAAAACACATTGAGAACGACAGCTCAGGTATGATGTCCACCATGCACTAGGGCAGGGGTGGCCAAGTTCGGTCCTCGAGAGCCACATTCCTGACACTCTTAGTTGTCTCAAAGCTCCAACACACCTGAATCCAATGAAAGACTCGTTAGCAGACTTTTAATGAGCCTTTGATTGGATTCAGGTGTGTTGGAGCAGGGAGACAACTAAGTGTCAGGAATGTGGCTCTCGAGGATCAAACTTGGCCACCCCTGCACTAGGGCACTCCCAGTAATCCCAAAATGATTTTCCAGCCTATCAAGTAGAATATGATGATCCACGGTATCAAATGCAGCACCGAGATCTAACAGCAACAGAACCATAGTGGTGTCCGAATCCATCGTAAGCAGAAGATCATTCACTACTTTAGTCAGAGTACTTTCCGCCTCTGTGGAATATATTTTCTAAAAGCAGACTGCAGTGACTCAAAAAGATTATTCTCAGTAAGGTGGTCCATAAGCTGCTGTAAAACCACTTTTACCAGAATTTTAGAGCAAAATGATAGATTTGATATCAGCCAATAGTTTTTTAACACACTAGGGTCAAGATTAGGTTTCTTAAGTAATGGTTTAATCACTGCAGATTTGAAACATTTAGGAACAGATCCAGAAGTTAAAGAAAGATTAATCATTTCCAGCACAGTCGGCCCAAGAGTGGGCCACAGGTCCTTAAACAGTTTTGTTGGTATAGGATCAAATAAACAGGTTGTGCTTTTTGTTTACATTACGAGTTTCGTCAGCACGCCTAGTGAGATACTACCAAATTCTGTAAATGTTGGTAATACCTCAGTAGTGGCATCCACCTCAATAGCAGGGTGTAGTGGCTGGGTGAAGGCATGCTGGGATATGTTTAACCTGATGTCTTCTATTTTCTTCTCAAAGTAATCCAAGAAATCTTGTGCTGTAAAAGGAGAGCGAACTACAGGTGGTTGTCCATGAATAAGTGTTGCCACCGTGTCGAACAAGAACTTTGAGTTATGTTTGTTTTTGTTGATCAAATCAGAGTAATAGGTCCACTTTGTAGCCAGTAATGCATGCTTATAGTTTAAGATAGCATCACGCCACGCAAGGTGGAATACTTCTAATTTTGAACTACGCCATTTCCGTTCTAGACCTCTAGCCTTAAGCTTGAGGTCACGCAAGTAATCATTGAACCAAGGTGACTGTGTTTTGGGTGTGTGTGGTTTTAATACAGATGGCACGATCATGTCGAGTGCAGTTTTAAGTTTAAACTATCCACAAGAGTGCCTACTGACAGAGTATTTTCCAAATGTGAAGCTAAGATATCAGGAAGTCTAGCGTCGAGTTCAGTCGTAGCTGAGGAGTTGATGTGTCGCCGCATTGATAAATAAGGTTGTTGTTCCACTAAACACAGCAGCAAAACTGTACACCTAATAAGTGAGTGATCAGAGACCACCGAAGCAAGACACATGATGTCAATATTCGTGACAGCAATATCACATGAACCAAGTCCAGGGCTGAAATCCTAATGCAACCACAATTTCCATAAATGATTTGCAGAGGGGATCAGAAGGCTTATTTATATGAATGTTAAAGTCACCAATAATCAGAATGTTATCTGCACTGGTTGACAAGTTACCAAATTCATCTAAGAACTCAGAGTATGGACCAGGGGGCTTATATACAGTGACAAAATAATACAGATGATTTTTATTCTTCTGATCTTGGCAATACGTAGCATTGTGGGCAGAGCGGAGAATCAGATGTTCAAATGAGTTATATTTGTGACCCCCAACAGCTGATAAGCTAAACTTAGATTTATAAATAAGAGCAACACCCCCGCCTTGCTTCGCATCACGAGGGATGTGACTAAATATTTATGCTGGTGGGCAGGCCTCATTTAAGGGGAGGACAGCTGTAGGTTAAAGCCAGGTTTCACATAACCCAATCATATCTAAGTGATGATCCATAATTAGATCATTAATCAACAATGATTTTAAGGATAGTGATATTATGTTCATGAGACCCAGACTAAGGACCTCAGTGCGGTTGACAGTTGGACTGTTTGGGCTTAGGGGTGGTTCCAGAGTAGCATATAGCAATTAATCTAATCAAATCAAATCAATTTTATTTATATAGCATCAAATCACAACAAACAGTTGCCCCAAGGCGCTTTATATTGTAAGGCAAAAGCCATACAATAATTACAGAAAAATCCCAACAGTCAAAACGACCCCCTGTGAGCAAGCACTTGGCGACAGTGGGAAGGAAAAACTCCCTTTTAACAGGAAGAAACCTCCAGCAGAACCAGGCTCAGGGAGGGGCAGTCTTCTGCTGGGACTGGTTGGGGCTGAGGGGAGAGAATCAGGAAAACGACATGCTGTGGAGGGGAGCAGAGATCAATCACTAATGATTAAATGCAGAGTGGTGTATACAGAGCAAAAAGAGAAAGAAACACTCAGTGCATCATGGGAACCCCCCAGCAGTCTAAGTCTATAGCAGCATAACTAAGGGATGGTTCAGGGTCACCTGATCCAGCCCTAACTATAAGCTTTAGCAAAAAGGAAAGTTTTAAGCCTAATCTTAAAAGTAGAGAGGGTGTTTGTCTCCCTGATCCGAATTGGGAGCTGGTTCCACAGGAGAGGAGCCTGAAAGCTGAAGGCTCTGCCTCCCATTCTACTCTTAAAAACCCTAGGAACTACAAGTAAGCCTGCAGTCTGAGAGCGAAGCGCTCTATTGGGGTGATATGGTACTATGAGGTCCCTAAGATAAGATGTGACCTGATTATTCAAAACCTTATAAGTAAGAAGAAGAATTTTAAATTCTATTCTAGAATTAACAGGAAGCCAATGAAGAGAGGCCAATATGGGTGAAATATGCTCTCTCCTTCTAGTCCCCGTCAGCACTCTAGCTGCAGCATTTTGAATTAACTGAAGGCTTTCAGGGAACTTTTAGGACAACCTGATAATAATGAATTACAATAGTCCAGCCTAGAGGAAATAAATGCATGAATTAGTTTTTCAGCATCACTCTGAGACAAGACCTTTCTAATTTTAGAGATATTGCGCAAATGCAAAAAAGCAGTCCTACATATTTGCTTAATATGCACATTGAAGGACATATCCTGATCAAAAATGACTCCAAGATTTCTCACAGTATTACTAGAGGTCAGGGTAATGCCATCCAGAGTAAGGATCTGGTTAGACACCATATTTCTAAGATTTGTGAGGGGCCAAGTACAATAACTTCAGTTTTATCTGAATTTAAAAGCAGGAAATTAGAGGTCATCCATGTCTTTATGTCTGTAAGACATTCCTGCAGTTTAACTAATTGGTGTGTGTCCTCTGGCTTCATGGATAGATAAAGCTGGGTATCATCTGCTTAACAATGAAAATTTAAGCAATGCTTTCTAATCATACTGCCTAAGGGAAGCATGTATAAAGTGAATAAAATTGGTCCTAGCACAGAACCTTGTGGAACTCCATAATTAACCTTAGT
This sequence comes from Thalassophryne amazonica, assembly GCF_902500255.1. Classification (NCBI taxonomy): domain Eukaryota; kingdom Metazoa; phylum Chordata; class Actinopteri; order Batrachoidiformes; family Batrachoididae; genus Thalassophryne; species Thalassophryne amazonica. Next base: position 6,086,642 of record NC_047104.1, read on the forward strand.
CTGTGAAGAAGATTCCCCATTTACATGAACAAATTGTAATCTATCTAATTAAAATCCTGCAGGGCAGCAAGGTCCCTCTGCTCATGCTAGTACATGTCCAGGCTGTTTGAAGTTCACCAGTGACTAGGGCTGAAACGATTGAGTAATTTGAATAATTTGATTACAAAAAATGTTTGAGGCAAATTCTTTGCCTCGAAGCTTCGTATAAAGCTGTAGTACATATGCCACGCCTGTAGGTGGCACTGTAACTCTTCCACAAAAAACCGAGAAGACCGTAGAGCATGCCCATAACTTATGTAAGCGCTAATCAATGTAGGAGGCGATGCTACAAGTTTACAAAGCCACATGCTGAGTAAAATAAAGCCTTTTAAGAGGGTCTGTGCTGATCATCTGAAACAGACTTATTATGCATTTAAAGTGAAGCAGTGTTTTATATATATATATATATATATTTTAAACGTGGTTTGGTCCACTGGCTGCTCTCCACCTCCGCAGATGAAGCGAAAGGAAGCGCACTTTAAATTAATCATGTTTAACTAGTTAACAAAATGCCTATATTAAGATTTGATAAGAGTTTTTATCAACAGGCTGTAGAGTTAATTTATCAGTGCAGCTGTTGTGGAAATGTTGCACTCCACAGTCGTTTTTTCAAACGCTTTGTTATTCACCAAGTATCCACAGAAAACAAGGAATTTGACTTTGGTTTGAGCTGCTCTGTATGGCATGTAGAAATATACACTAAACACTGAATAAATCACAGCAATAAAAAGTGCAAATGAAATGTGCAATAAGACAAAAAAGAGAATGTCCTGTCCGCAGACTGAAGATTTCAGAGTGCCTGGCCTTATGGTTTGGCAAAGCTCCAAAACTCTTAATAATGTGAAAAAATAAATAATTACCTAAACAGAGAGAGAGAGAACATCCGAAACTTAAAAAGCTGCATGATGGCACAGCGTTATTGTGCCACTGCTTAGGGAGAGCCCTGCCACTACTGATATTGTTTAAAAATACAAAAGTACTTTTTTATCCGATTACTCGATTAATCGATAAAATACTCGATTCCAAAATATTTGATAGCTGCAGCCCTACCAGTGACCATCTGGATGATCCAGAGGAGGCATGAGAGAAGGTCATGTGGTCAGATGAGACATGGAGTGGAAACATCATTTTGCAGGTGCTTTTCTGCAAAGGGGACAGGACAACTGCACCGTATTGAAGGGAGGATGCATGGGGTCATGTATCATGAGATTTTGGCAAACAACCTCCTTCCCTCAGTAAGAGCATTGAAGATGGGTCATGGCTGGGTCTTCCAGCATGACAATGACCCCAAACACACAGCCAGGGCAACTAAGGAGGGGCTCCGTAAGAAGCATTTCAAGGTCCTGGAGTGGCCTGGCCAGTCTCCAGACCTGAACTCAATAGAAAATCTTTGGAGGGAGCTGAAACTCCAAACCTGAAAGATTTGGAAAAGATCTGTATGGAGGAGTGGACCAAAATCCCTGCTGCAGTGTGTGAAAACCTGGTGAAAAACTACAGGAAACGTCTGACCTCTGTAACTGCAAACAAAGGTTTCTGTATCAATTGTTAAGCTCTGTTTTTCTAGGGGATCAAATACTTATTTCATGCAATAAAATGCAAATTAATTATTTAACAATCATACTATGTGATTTTCTGGATTTTTTTTTTTTGTTTGATTCTGCCTCTCATAGTTGAAGTGTCCCTACGATAAAAATGACAGACCTCTACATTCTTTGTAGATGGGAAAACCTGCAAAATTGACAGGGGATCAAATACTTATTTTGCCCACTGCAGTTTACATTCATTGCTTTTACTGTTCTTTATGTCTTTTATTCAGTCTTCTGAGTTACCGTGGTAACCTCAAGTATTTGTCTTGCTGTACCCTGAGTGTGAGCATTAGCACGCCTAGTGACCTTCAATCAGGACACATACAACATTAGTCTGTTTAACATTAAAGGTCTTGGTCTCAGGTCTGTGCGGTGTACATTAAAGGGTGTGGTCTCAGGGCCGTGCGGTGTACAATAAAGAGCGTGGTCTCGGGGCCGTGCGGTGTACATTAAAGGGCATGGTCTCAGGGCCGTGCGGTGTACAATAAAGAGCGTGGTCTCAGGGCCGTGCGGTGTACAATAAAGAGCGTGGTCTCAGGGCCGTGCGGTGTACAATAAAGGGCATGGTCTCAGGGCCGTGCGGTGTACAATAAAGAGCGTGGTCTCAGGGCCGTGCGGTGTACAATAAAGAGCGTGGTCTCAGGGCCGTGCGGTGTACATTAAAGGGCGTGGTCTCAGGGCCGTGCGGTGTACAATAAAGGGCGTGGTCTCAGGGCCGTGCGGTGTACAATAAAGAGCGTGGTCTCAGGGCCGTGCGGTGTACATTAAAGGGCGTGGTCTCAGGGCCGTGCGGTGTACATTAAAGGGTGTGGTCTCAGGGCCATGCGGTGTACATTAAGGAGCGTGGTCTCAGGGCCATGCGGTGTACATTAAAGGGCATGGTCTCAGGGCCGTGCGGTGTACATTAAAGGGCGTAGTCTCGGGGCCGTGCGGTGTACATTAAAGGGCGTAGTCTCGGGGCCGTGCGGTGTACATTAAAGGGCGTGGTCTCGGGGCCGTGAGGTGTACATTAAAGGGCATGGTTTCGGGCTGTGCCGTGTACATTAAAGGGCGTGGTCTCGGGGCCGTGCAGTGTTTGGGGGCACGGGAGCAGCCGTCATATTGAGGTCAGTTTGAGTTCTTGCCCTTGTAACGCACTCATCTGCTCCAGTAATGTCTATGTTTTGTTACTTCGTTCTGTCATTCATACTGTTGGTTAGGTTGGAGTGAACTAGCCAGCTAGCAAGGCCCACACATGATGACCGTCAATGCTAATATTGTTGATTTGATTTTGGCAAAGCTTGGAGTTAAACAGTAGATCAACACCTCAGACTGATTAGGTGCATAAAGTAGGGAACAGTAACAGCAACAGGTGTTCTCAGCTCTCCTGGTGTGACAAAGTTAGCTAGCAAAGAAAATGTGCCGTTGGCCTCTTGATGAAACCGTCTCAGGGTCGTCTTTTCTGGTCAAAACTGGGTTTTGGGGATCTGTCTAACTTTGACCGGGCATATAAAAGGCATGAAAAGAACAATGAACGTGTGAGTCCATGTGCCACTGAGAGGACACTGGTCAAGTCCCTGGTAAAGACGGTGACTTGGTACGACAGAGTCACAGACCATTCTCCTGAAAAGGAACAGAGGGCAGAATTTACGTATAAATAAATTGACAAATTGTCTGATGTAGGCCGACAGCGAGCTTCCCCTGTTTGAAGACCAGCAGCCGCCACTGCTTTGAACATAACTTTGTACCCGTGCTGTCACAGTTTTCCACATCACCTTCTGTGTGTCTCCACTTTGTCCACAGACACTATAAATACACATAATGCTCCGTACGGCACCTAAACATAACCACTGGGGCAGAATGTCCAGATCCGAGACTAATGAGTGTAGCTGCGGCTCCATAGATCAGCAGACAGGCTGCTGCCTTTGCAGCCACTCAGCACTATCCTCGGCTGCACTATTGGCAGGACGTTTCCCCGCCAGGCTGCCGTTGATCACTGTCTCAGGGGAACACATGCATCTTTTTTATTGGAAAGCTGTTTTCTCATCTTATTAGAGCTGATCGCTTCCACTTATTTTGTACAAATATGTTTACCAGAAGATTTTGAGGTCTGTGTTTAGACTTTTTGCAGTGTCCTTCTTGATCTACAGGGGCAGTTCCTGCTTTTTCCACAATAAATGCCCGTCAGCTGGAGCATGGGCCGACGTCACACACATCACATTTGAATTCTTATGTATATTTTATGAGGCTTTATAGTCGTACTCAAATGTTTAGAGGTTTCCTCTCGAGTCTGTGCAGGATATGAGTTTTGTGAAGGACAGTTGTCATATGAGGAATACGAGTTTCACTGATTTAGTTACCTCTGCCTGTGAGGTAATGTTTTCACTGGCATTTCTTTTGACTCTTTGCAGGATAACTTAAAAAGTGGATTTCAGTTAAATTTGGTGAGCTGACGGATAATGTTTTGGGAAATAAGTGAATCAATTTTGGAGATGATCTGGAAATACATTCTGGAATAGAGATCCAAAGAACTTTTAGCACGTAGCAACTTTTAACTCAAAAAGTTTGAGAAGTTGTTTCTAAAATTTGCTGAGCAGATGGATCACATCTTAGAAAACAAAGGATTTTATTTTGAAATTGATCTGCCACTTCTTTTGGATTCAGGATACAGAAATGTTTTGAAGCAAACAGAAACGCGTGGCCTTGGCAGAGTTATACGCTCTCTGACTGCCTGGTGATTTTTAATAAATTTATCAAACTGGACTGTTTGCTGTTGTGAAGCTCTTCTAATCTCTACATGGTTGTATTTGCTTATTTTATTTCTGTTTAACACTTCTTTTAGTTTTTAAGTGCATCTACAACCCCAATTCCAATGAAGTTGGGACGTTGTGTAAAATGTAAATAAAAACAGAATACAATGATTTTCAAATCCTCTTCAACCTATATTCAATTGAATACACCACAAAGACAAGATATTTAATGTTCAAACTGATAAACTTTATTGTTTTTGTGCAAATATTTGCTCATTTTTAAATGGATGCCTGCAACATGTTTCAAAAAAGCTGTGACAGTGGTATGTTTACCGCTGTGTTACGTCACCTTTCCTTCTAACAACACTCAATAAGCGTTTGGGAACTGAGGACACTAACTGTTGAAGCTTTGTAGGTGGAATTCTTTCCCATTCTTGCTTGAGGTACGACTTCAGTTCTTCAACAGTCCGGGGTCTCTGTTGTCGTATTTTGAGCTTTATAATGCGCCACACATTTTCAATGGGTGACAGGTCTGGACTGCAGGCAGGCCAGTCTAGTACCTGCACTCTTTTGCTACGGAGCCACGTTGTTGTAACACGTGCAGAATGTGGCTTGACATTGTCTTGCTGAAATAAGCAGGGACGTCCCTGAAAAAGACGTTGCTTGGACGGCAGCATGTGTTGCTCCAAAACCTGGATGTACCTTTCAGCATGGATGGTGTCATCACAGATGTGTAAGTTGCCCATGCCATGGGAACTAACAAAATCAATCTGGACTAATTGTGGTAACAATCTGGATGATCTTTTTCCTCTTTTGTCCAGAGGACACGACGTCCATGATTTCCAAAAACAATTTGAAATGTGGACTCATCAGACCACAGCACACTTTTCCACTTTGCGTCTGTCCATTTCAAATGAGCTCGGGCCCAGAGAAGGTGGCAGCATTTCTGGATGATGTTGATGTATGGCTTTCACTTTGCATGGTAGAGTTTTAACTTGCAGTTGTAGATGTAGCGACGAACTGTGTTAAATGACAATGGTTTTCTGAAGTGTTCCTGAGCCCACGCGTTAAGATCCTTTACACAATGATGTTGGTTTTTAATGCAGTGCTGCCTGAGGGATTGAAGGTCACAGGCATTCAATGGTGGTTTTTGGCCTTGCTGCTTACGTGCAGAAAGTTCTCCAGATTCTCTGAATCTTCTGATTATATTATGGACTGTAGATGATGGAATCCCTAAATTCCTTACAATTGAATGTTGAGAAACATTGTTCTTAAACTGTTGGACTATTTTTTCATGCAACTGTTCACAAAATAGTGATCCTCACCTCATCTTTGCTTGTGAACAGCTGAGTCTTTTGGAGATGCTCCTTTTATACCCAGTCACGACACTCACCTGTTTCCAATTAACCTGTTCACCTGTGGAATGTTCCAAACAGGTGTTCTTTGAGCATTCATCAACTTTTCCAGTCTTTTGTTGCCCCTGTCCCAGCTTTTTTGAAACATGTTGCAGGCATCCATTTCAAAATGAGCAAATATTTGCACAAAAACAATAACGTTTATCAGTTTGAACATTAAATATCTTGTCTTTGTAGTGTATTCAATTGAATATAGGTTGAAGTGGATTTGCAAATCATTGTAGTCTGTTTTTATTTGCATTTCACACAATGTCCCAACTTCATGGAATTGGGGATGTACTGTGAATCTTACTTAACTACATTCCTCCTGTTGTGAATCGCTAGCGGTTAGCTTTCGTTAGCAGTTAGCTTACGCTAGCTAGGTTGACACCCCCTGTTTCTTTCATTACTGTTTCTACTGTTTCTAATACTTCTGTTAGTTTTTCATTTTAACTGCTGTGAATTTTAGCCCATTATTTTACTCCAGTGTTAAATCTTAGGAGTGGTTAGCATTTTTGCTAGTGGTTAGCTTGCTTTAGCTAGGTTGACTTCCCCCATTTCTTTCATTACTGTTTAGGTAGGTTTTTTCTTCCTCCCCCCTCCCGTTTCTTTTATTACTGTTTCTACCAGTCTAACACTTCTGTTAGTTTTTCATTGTAACTGCTGTGAATTGTAGCTCATTATTTTACTCCAGTGTGAATCTTAGAAGTAGTTAGCTGTTAGCTCATGCTAGCATGGCTATACTCTTGAATTATCTGGTGCACAAAGTACACCACTTTACATTTTACATAAATCCTGTGTGATGATGGCAGATAGGGTGGCTCTTTTAGAGAGCTGTGTCCGTAAGCTAGAACAGCGCCTTCACATGGTGGAGACAGATGTTACGGGCACTCCAGGCAAGATTAGTGTTGGACCGACTAGCGTGCCCATTAGCATCAGCTTAGAAACACTGGCTGTGGATGACGGCTTTTGGACTGTGGTTAGGCGGAGGAAGTCACGTAGGGCTTGGTGCCCGGTTGCAGTACCCCGATCACACTCGCCACTGTGAACTGTGAACCAGTTTTCTCCCTGGGATATGCCTGAGGTGAGTTGTTTGAGCCCACAGGTGATTTCCACTCCCATCTCCAGCAGAAACGCCGGGCTTTATTGATAGGGGATTCTATCACCCGCCAAGTCAGGTTACAGACACTGGCTGAACTTAAATGTACAGTGGGGGAAATAAGTATTTGATCCACTGTCAATTTTGCAGGTTTTCCCACCTACAAAGAATATACAGGTCTGTAATTTTTTTACCGTAGGTGCACTTCAACTATGAGAAACAGAATCTAAGAAAAAATTCCAGGAAATCACATTGTATGATTTTTTAAAATCATTAATTTGCATTTTATTGCATGAAATAAGTATTTGATCCCCTAGAAAACCAGATCTTAACAACTGGTACAGAAACCTTTGTCTGCCATTACAGAAGTCAGACGTTTCCTGTAGTTCTTGACCAAGTTTGCACACTGCAACAGGGATTTTGGTCCACTCCTCCATACAGATCTTCTCCAGATCTTTCAAGTTTTGAGTATCAGCTCCCTCTAAAGATTTCCTATTGAGTTCAGGTCTGGAAACTGGCTCGGCCACTCCAGGACCTTAAAATGCTTCTTACGGAGCCCCTCCTTAGTTGCCCTGGTTGTGTGTTTGGGGTCATTGTCAAGCTGAAGACCCAGCCATGACCCATCTTCAATGCTCTTACTGAGGGAAGGAGGCTGTTTACCAAAATCTCATGATACATGACCCCATCCATCATCCCTTCAATACGGTACAGTTGTCCTGTCCCCTTTGCAGAAGAGCACCCCCAGAGTATGATGTTTCCACCCCCATGCTTCATGGTTGGGATGGTTTTCTTGGGGTTGTTCTCATCCTCTAAACATGGTAAGTGGAGTTGATTCCAAAAAGCTCTATTTTGGTCTCATCTGACCACGTGACCTTCTCCCATGCCTCCTCTGGATCATCCAGATGGTCACTGGTGAACTTCAAACGGGCCGGTGTCCTTAGACAGCTCTTTGGTCTTGGCCATGGTGGGCAGGTTGGATTGTGATTGATTGAGTGTGTGGACAGGTGTCTTTTATACAGGTAACAAGTTTAAACAGGTGCAATTAATACAGGTAAAGAGTGCAGAATAAGAGGGCTTCTTAAAGAAAAATTAACAGGTCTGTGAGAGACAGAATTCTTGCTGGTTGGTAGGTGATTAAATACTTATTTTATGCAATAAAATGCAAATTAATTATTTAAAAATCATACAATGTGATTTTGTTTTTTTGTTTTGTTTTTTTTTTAGATTCCTTCTCTCACAGTTGAAGTGTACCTGCGACAAAAAATACAGACCTCTCCATTCTTTGTAGGTGGGAGAACCTGCAAAATTGACAGTGGATCAAATACTTACTTCCCCCACTGTACATAACATGCGAGAAACGGCGTTAAGGGGTAGTTTTACCAGCGAACATGCTACCCAGTGCATGCTGGGAAAATCCAACTTCTGCTACCGCAACACACAACATTATTTTAAAATGAAACTGTTTTATTTACAGTGTAAGAAATGAACGATGGAAATGTCCAAGTCATTTTGCCAAGTAAATACCAAGAAATGGGATTCAGCCTACTGCTGCTCCAATCATCATGGGGAAGCTGAGTGCCCAGACCTGCCCACAGCTCCATTCAGCCTCAGAGACACTGAGCGTCCGGGGCCGGGATAAAATCATGGTGTTTATCCAAAGACCATCGAGTTTCGAGGCAATGAAACTGTTGTGTGGGCCGCTGAAGAGGAGGTACTGCTGGACCACCATTCAGAGGGCGCCCTGCCTGGAGTGCGGGCTTCAGGCACGAGAGGGCGCTGCCGCCTCACAGGACAGCCGAGAGTGACAGCTGTCACTCATTAACTCCTGACAGCTGTCACCAATCATCAACTCATCAACCACTCCATATAAGCTGGAAGACATCTCCACCCCGCTGCCGAGATATCGTTTGCCTTTGGAGGTATATTCTCAGCCGTATTCAGTAGGTGCTACTGTTACTTGTTATTGTGTTCCTGTTTTGGAGGTGGAGGTGTCTTACCCACCATTAAGGAACTGTCGCTACTTGTATTTGCTGGGTGTACACACACCCACACATAACTGTTTCTGCTTCCTGCCAGCAGTACCAGATCCGACAGCCGGAGACGGTGGCCACCTGGGGACTCGGAACTTGGCGGCTCCAGTATTCCCCGGGTTCGGTGGCAGTGGAAATCGTGTAGGATCCGGCTCTTCTCTGGACGGACGTCTTCTATCCTCGAGCCTGCCCACACGTCACCTTAGTACATCTGACTCTGTCCAAATTCTGTATTTGTCTATTTCATTGTGCACGCTTCACAACAGTAAAGTGTTGTATTTTTGGCTCATCTATTGTCCGTTCATTTACGCCCCCTGTTGTGGATCCGTATCACTACACTTTCACAACAGGATATCTCCGCCAACATCATGGATCCCGAGGGGCGTCAACCATCTGTTGGACAGCCAATGGAAGAGCAGGATGCACAGGCATGTGCAGGGGGCGTGATCAGTGAGTTGCAGCAAATCCTCTCCGCCTTTACTGCTCGGTTGGACTCATTAGCTGCCGGGCTGATCCGGAACTCTACCTCCCCGATGGGTGCTGGTTTCTTTTTTGTGGGCAAGAAAGACGGCGGACTCCGTCCATGCATTGATTACAGAGGGCTGAACGAGATCACGGTTCGCAACCGATACCCGTTACCTCTGTTGGATTCAGTGTTCACGCCCTTGCATGGAGCCCAAATTTTCACAAAACTTGATCTTAGGAATGCGTACCACCTGGTTCGGCTCCGGAAGGGAGACGAGTGGAAGACGGCATTTAACACCCCGTTAGGTCACTTTGAGTACCTGGTCATGCTGGTCGGCCTCACTAACGCCCCTGCGATGTTCCAAGCTTTGGTAAATGACATCTTGCGGGACTTCCTGCATCGATTTGTCTTTGTATATCTGGACGATATACTCATCTTCTCCCCGGACCCTGAGACTCATGTTACGCATGTACGTCAGGTCCTGCAGCAGTTGTTGGAGAACCGGCTGTTTGTGACGGGCGAGAAGTGTGAGTTCCACCGTACTTCTTTGTCCTTCCTAGGGTTTATTATCTCCTCCAACTCCGTCGCCCCTGATCCGGCCAAGGCTGTGGCAGTGAGAGACTGGCCCCAACCGACAAGCCGTAGGAAACTACAACAGTTCCTCGGTTTTGCAAATTTTTACCGGAGGTTCATTAAGGGCTACAGTCAGGTAGTTAGCCCCCTGACAGCCCTGACCTCCCCAAAAGTCCCCTTCACCTGGTCGGATTGGTGCGATTAGGGAGTTGAAACGTCGGTTCTCGACTGCACCAGTTCTGGTGCAGCCCGATCCTTGCCGCCAGTTTGTGGTTGAAGTGGACAACTCTGACTCAGGGATAGGAGCCGTGCTGTCCCAGAGCGGGGAGTCCGACAAGGTCCTCCACCCTTGTGCCTATTTTTCTCGCAGGTTGACCCCGGCAGAGCGGAACTATGACGTGGGCAATCGGGAACTTCTTGCAGTGAAGGAGGCTCTTGAGGAGTGGAGACATCTGTTGGAGGGAGCTTCGGAGCCGTTCACGGTTTTTACGGCCCATCAGAACCTGGAGTATATCAGGACCGCCAAGCGGCTGAACCCCAGGCAAGCCCGCTGGTCACTGTTCTTCGGGCGTTTTGACTTCCGGATCACCTATCGCCCCGGGACCAAGAATCAGAGGTCGGGCGCCTTGTCCCAGGTACACGAAGACCAAGTCAAAACAGAGCTGTCGGATCCACCGGAATCCATCATTCCTGAGTCCACTATCGTGGCCACCCTCACCTGGGACGTGGAGAAGACCATCCGGGAGGCCCTGGCATGAAGCCCGGACCCAGGCACAGGTCCGAAGAACCGCTTATACATCCCACCAGAGGCCAGAGCTGCAGTTCTGGACTTCTGTCACGGTTCCAAGCTCTCCTGTCACCCAGGGGTGCGAAGAACCGTGGCAGTGGTCCAGCAGCGCTTCTGGTGGGCGTCCATGGAAGCCGACGTCCAGGAGTATATCCAGGCCTGCACCACCTGCGCCAGGGGCAAGGCCGACCACTCGAAGGCCCAAGGTCTGTTGCTCCCGGTGCCTCATCGCCCCTGGTCCCACATCGGCCTGGATTTTGTCACGGGCCTCCCACCATCCCAGGGCATGACGACCATCTTAACGGTAGTGGACCGTTTCTCCAAGGGGGCCCACTTCGTGGCCCTTCCGAAGCTCCCGACAGCCCAGGAGACTGCGAACCTCCTGGTTCACCACGTCGCGCGTCTGCATGGGATACCAACAGACATTGTCTCGGATCGTGGTCCTCAGTTCTCCTCCCAGGTCTGGAGGAACTTCTGCAGAGAACTGGGGGCCACCGTGAGCCTCTCGTCCGGGTATCACCCACAGACGAACGGACAGGCAGAGCGGGCCAACCAGGAACTGGAACAGGTCCTCCGCTGTGTTACATCTGTGCACCCGATGGCCTGGAGCAACCACCTGGCCTGGATCGAGTACGCACATAACAGCCAGGTGTCCTCTGCCACCGGCCTCTCCCCGTTTGAGGTGTATCTGGGGTACCAGCCCCCATTGTTTCCCATGGTGGAGGGAGAGGTCGGTGTGCCCTTGGTCCAGGCCCACCTACGCAGATGCCGTCGGGTGTGGCGTTCCGCCCGTTCTGCCTTGTTGAAGGCCCGGACGAGGGCTAAGGCCCATGCAGACCGCCGGCGTTCCCCAGCCCCTGCATACAGCCTGGCAGGAGGTTGTGTTTATCCACAAAGGACATTCCTCTCCAAGTGGACTCCCCGAAACTGAAGGACAGGTACACAGGCCCTTTCACAATCCTCAAAGTCCTCAGTCCGGCCGCGGTGAAGCTCCGGCTCCCAGCTTCACTGCGGATCCAGCCCGTGTTTCATGTTTCCAGCATCAAACCGCACCACACCTCACCCCTCTGTGCTCCCGGACCGGCGCCGCCTCCTGCCCGGATCATTGACGGGGAGCCCACGTGGACAGTCCGCCGGCTCCTGGACGTCCGTCGGGGGCGGGGGTCCAGGAGCACTGTGCCCAGTTTCTCCAATCACAGCCACAGAAACATCACTCCTTTAGAGTTGTCATGGGTGTCTTTTGGTTTCCCTCACTTGTGTTCTTCTTACATAGCACCACAGTTTTTCAAAACTACCTACTCCAGACTGTAAGCAGGGGTGATGGCCAAGTGGTTACTGCACTTGGTGTCAGTGTGGAAGGTTCCCAGTTCAAACCCCACCCCTGTCACATTTCTCCGTGTAGTGTGGAGCTGCATCAGGAAGGGCTCCTGGCATCAAACTTGTGCCAAATTCAACATGCAGATCCACCTCGGATTTGCTGTGGTGACCCCAAGTACAAAACAAGGTAGCAGCCAAAGGGACTTACTTACCAAGTCCAGACTGTAGAACAAGAAGCTTAGTGCATAAGGAGCTAGCCTGGGTTTGAACACGGTTCAAGTGTCTGTGCCCTTGGACAAGACAATCTGCAGTTCCTCAGTTCAGCTGGCTGTAACTGGGTACAGGGATTGGCACGGGGCGTAACCTGCGTTGGAGCAGACACCATACAGCAGATAGGAGCCTATGACTCACATCTACAGTACTTCATGCTATGGAAGCTACAGATAAGCACTCGTACCAACAGGTCTCAGGCCAATATGGGACATAGGACAATTCCAGACAGATTTAAGGGGTAAACCAACCAACAGTACTCTATGAAACAAACCCCAACAGTTTCTTCCACAACACACACTGACATATTTGTGCCGCAGGTGCACTGACGTCACTCTCAAGACTATTCAGTTTAACAACTGCTACTAACAGTGTTATTATTACTTGGACAATACAGTCTTCAATTTCCTCACAGTAATTTTGGGTCTGGTTTCTCACCTAACTCATTAACATGAATCATGATCTGCATGCAAAGTTGCAGAATACTTCATTCTGCTTCCATGAAAATCTTGTCGGACATGTTTTATATTATATCTTCAGTAAAACTCTGGGCACAGCCACAGTGAAACAGCAACGTGGGGGGGGGGGGGGGGGGTTGTGGATGTGTCTGGAAGAAAAACCACCAACTGCCTCGACACATGCGAGGTTCTCCTGACACACCGTGGACATTTTGTGTCGCAATAGTGCTGATCTTGGTCGGTGGGTTATTATTATACAGTATCATACTGTGGACCAGGTGTCTGCCTGGGTAGTTGCCATCCAGGATACAACACAGTTCCATGGTGTCGTGGATGCAGCAAAGTGCAGTACCAGCGCACGCACCCCAGGCTTGACTCAATACTGTAGAGCAGATATTTCCAAATCTTGAAACATTTCTAACTGCACAAAATGTCAAACCAGGTTCGATAAACGAAGAACAAACAAAAAAAACAACAAAAAACAATCCTCTTTTTTTGTATTTTTTTAACAGCATAATTGACAAAGATATTTTTTTAATTTATTTTAATGCCCTTCAGGGGGCCACACTCCACACTTTGGGAATCACTGCTGTTGAAGGCCGTTTGGTTACGTTGAGGATTTTGTGTGATTCTTTATCGCTGAAGCTGGAGCAGGCTGAGCCCTGCTCGATCCATCAATATGATAAATTAACACGCTTGTGTGATTCATCAAAGGGGAAAATGTTACTGTGACCTTTGACCCCCACATTGCTACTTGATTCTCATATTAGACAACTGAACAAACATGGCCCGTTTTGTCTGCATAACACCGCCGATCCTGTCTAGTGACGGCTGCAGAGGGACACGGGTTCACGCGTTTGAACCTTCCAGGATTTGATGATGATCAGGCTTTGTTTTGTCTCCATAAGACGTTTTCAAATGGTTCAAAATGTAAAGGCTGTTTAAGGTTCTGACCAAGACGAGGAGATCTGTCCACATTACATCGATATCAGCCATGGTGTTTTAGTGTGTGGCTGATGTGCTGTTATCGTGTTACTGTGAACACAAAAGTTGTAGCGAGTCTGATTTCGCACAACACCTGAAACCTTTTAACAAATGGACTCAGTTTATAATCCATTATTTTAGTCTATTTTCATGGCGATGTAAGTAAGACTAGATTATTTACTCACTAACACCCTAAACTTTATTTTTTATGTTTCAGTTTGACTTTATTTATTGACGAGCTGATTCCCCGCCCCAGAAACTGAAATGAAAACTTCATCTTCAAAGCTATCACCTACCAACTATCCCGAATTCCAGAGAACTGTGAGGGCGCGGCAAATGGCCCAGTCACACGGCACATGACGATTCCTGAACGAAAGTAAAAAAGTAACAATTCATTGAGAAAAGGTGGAGGAAAAAGCTTTATCACCGAATAGCCTGCGAAGCAAGAGCGCAAAAGGGACGAAAGAGGAACTAAACAAAACCGAAGCTAACGATCTCAACACCTTAAACGAAACGCAGCTGGAGCAGTGCATCTCTGAGTTCCAGGACCTGGCACTGGGACGGAGCTCATAGCACCTCAGTCCTGGAGAAACTGCAAACAGAAGCTGTGGAGATCTGTGCACACGTCTGTGGACCCACCTGCTCTGGTTCCTCGTCCAGAACAAAAGAAGGATCATCTCTTTCATCATCAGAATCCACACTGTCTGACAACACGCTACGCGCTTCATCTTGCTCCAATTTTTAAAAAAAAACCTCTGGAGTGCCGTGGTCACTGCTGTATCACTGTATTACGTTACTAAGCCATATATATTGATTTATAACAGAAAACTGTCAAAAGGGGGAATAAATATGTGTAAAGATGACTGAATATCAGAGCAGTCTGTGTGAACGTCGTGCATTGACTCATGTGTGGTTATTTCAATCAGCTGCAGCTGATCCACAACGTGAATTCTTCCTTCCAGAACAGCTCTTTATATAATCATTTGAATTATCTACGTGTTGCCAAATGTACATAAGGGCTGGATTGTCATTCCTACACTCATATTGTTATATTTAATAAAAAATAAGCGCACGCAGCAGCTGCTGCTGCCACTGTGTTCAAGTACCGTCGAAAATTACACAAGGTTTTTGGTGTTTCAAATTGTAGCAAAATAATTAATTGTATCCACACAAAAGATTAATTCTGGCCTATATAAGGTGCCTGAGCCCATTAAAGCTAACCCCCCACCCAGATAAAAAAAATTCAAGCAAGCAGGCTGAGTTTGCTCTGTAATTTCCAATGGAACATGAATGCAGCATCAGCAGCAGCGCTCACAAATGGGCTTCTGCACTGTGTGAAAACATTCAGCCGGTCGAACGAAGTCAAATTAAACACTAACGTTACAAAAACTAAGCAAACATTTAAAAATGTCAAGAATGACAGCAAAA
Source organism: Thalassophryne amazonica (assembly GCF_902500255.1). Taxonomy (NCBI): domain Eukaryota; kingdom Metazoa; phylum Chordata; class Actinopteri; order Batrachoidiformes; family Batrachoididae; genus Thalassophryne; species Thalassophryne amazonica. Next base: position 6,101,802 of record NC_047104.1, read on the forward strand.
CAAAACACAGACGAATTGAGGTTTTTGTTGCCGTTCATTCAAATTTTTCAACAGTTTAAAAATCCTGACGAAGTGCCCGCTGCAGGAATGAAGCTGAGTGAAGGTTAAATGATGCCAACGAAACTCCAGATTTCTTGTTTCGTTTGGGCTTTGTTGCCCTTCGTTAAGTGCAGTGTGACTGGGACACAAAGCTGCCTCAAGAAGGGACAGCTGCTATCACTACTACTACTACTAATACTACTACTAGTAATGCAGAGTTTAATAGCCTATGTTACTCCCTGTATGTCAAAATATGTGTGTGCCAAGTCTGGCTCAAGACAGAAACACACACACACACACACACACACACACACACACACACACACACACACACACACACACACACACACACACACACACACACACACACACACACACACACACTTGTCTCTTCATATATAGATGTGTGGTTTGTGACTGTGTTTTAATTTTTTTTTTGCTGTGAAGAACTTTGTAACAGTTGTTTATAAAGTGACGTACAAATGAAATATTATTCTAATTGTAGGTATTTGTATTTGGGGTTCAGCCCATCACTTTATTTACCAGTACAAAGCCTGGACGAGTAAACTTGTTTTTAATCAGCGAGCCGTGCGACAGCCTCCGTGCACGCCTTTGACAAATGAGCAAACAAAGTTTGATAAAAGACGCTGTGGCGGCGGCGGCGGGTGTTTTCCCGGAGTAAGCCACTTTCACCTCAAACCGATAACAGGAGTCTGGATGTATTGTGCTGGTAAATGTGCGTGCAAATGAAGTTTTCATACTTTCAAAGCCGCTGTCAGTAGATAACGACGTCAGACTGAATTACTCCGCCACCACTGACCTACATACAAACTCACAGGCTCGGCTTTAATTCACAGCCATTGATTTCCTATTTTCAATTAATAACTGTAATTAGTGGCAGCATATTTTAGGGTGTATGGGACGCGGGTCGATGAGCTGCAGCGGAGGACGAGCCAGATGGATGACACAGTTTACTGCTCACAGACCTGGAATCAAGCGTGGGTTTGTCTGAGAGTTGGTGGATCCATAGTCGCGCCTTTTACAGACTTTCTTTCAATGAGGCCGTTTTCAGATGGAGAAAGTCACCCGGAAGACTCGGCATGGTGCGTTCAATAACACAATCATTTTCATCTATGTATTTATTAAAAAAAACAAAACTTCCTCCACAACCTCTATGTGCTCATTCAGCAGCATTATGACCTAAAATTATGTTCTTACAAACAGTGAATAAATGTTCTGTTTGGATGAAACAGCACTTTTTTCTGGTTTTGTGAATTTCTTTTCTTGTTGTTCTTTCACACAAAACTAATTGCTGTTATTAGATGATGCCAAACTTGATGTGATCACTTGTTGTTGTTGTTTTAGTTCAATCTGTCTTCATCCTCCTCAGAGGTTTATTTGCTGTAATTGTATTTTAACGATCTTTTTTTTTTTCCCCCCCCACAATCTGGCCATAAATTTGAGCTCAGGTCTAATTGGCTCTTTGCAGACAGATGCCCTCCCACTAACCCACTGACAAATATCCACGGGGTCAGAGGTCATCCCTCCCTGGACTGACGGACGTCCTGTACGATCAACATCCAGCCTAATAATGAGGAGTCCCACTTACAAGAAACTGAGACTGTTTAAGGCTGCGAGTCCATTAAAGACGGATATGACCTCAACCTGATTTTTTTTTTTTTTTTTTTTTTGTCAGAGACATGAAAATTTTCTTCATGACCTTACAAGGTCCGCAGGGGTTCAGCACTTGGGGGGGTTCTGGGGGGCCTCCCCATACGTTTTTTTTTTTAAATATGACATGTAATTTGGTGCAATCAAGTGCTTTACAATGATGTCTCATAATCAAATCAAATCAATTTTATTTATATAGCGCCAAATCACAACAAACAGTTGCCCCAAGGCGCTTTATATTGTAAGGCAAAAGCCATACAATAATTACAGAAAAACCCCAACTGTCAAAACGACCCCCTGTGAGCAAGCACTTGGCGACAGTGGGAAAGAAAAACTCCCTTTTAACAGGAAGAAACCTCCAGCAGAACCAGGCTCAGGGCTGGGACTGGTTGGGGCTGAGGGAGAGAACCAGGAAAAGACATGCTGTGGAGGGGAGCAGAGATCAATCACTAATGATTAAATGCAGAGTGGTGCATACAGAGCAAAAAGAGAAAGAAACACTCAGTGCATCATGGGAACCCCCCAGCAGTCTAAGTCTATAGCAGCATAACTAAGGGATGGTTCAGGGTCACCTGATCCAGCCCTAACTATAAGCTTTAGCAAAAAGGAAAGTTTTAAGCCTAATCTTAAAAGTAGAGAGGGTGTCTGTCTCCCTGATCCAAATTGGGAGCTGGTTCCAGAGGAGAGGAGCCTGATAGCTGAAGGCTCTGCCTCCCATTCTACTCTTACAAACCCTAGGAACTACAAGTAAGCCTGCAGTCTGAGAGCGAAGCGCTCTATTGGGGTGATATGGTACTATGAGGTCCATAAGATAAGATGGGACCTGATTATTCAAAACCTTATAAGTAAGAAGAAGAATTTTAAATTCTATTCTAGAATTAACAGGAAGCCAATGAAGAGAGGCCAATATGGGTGAGATATGCTCTCTCCTTCTAGTCCCTGTCAGTACTCTAGCTGCAGCATTTTGAATTAACTGAAGGCTTTTCAGGGAACTTTTAGGACAACCTGCTAATAATGAATTACAATAGTCCATCCTAGAGGAAATAAATGCATGAATTAGTTTTTCAGGATCACTCTGAGACAAGACCTTTCTAATTTTAGAGATATTGTGCAACTGCAAAAAAGCAGTCCTACATATTTGTTTAATATGCGCTTTGAATGACATATCCTGATCAAAAATGACTCCAAGATTTCTCACAGTATTACTAGAGGTCAGGGTAATGCCATCCAGAGTAAGGATCTGGTTAAATACCATGTTTCTAAGATTTGTGGGGCCAAGTACAATAACTTCAGTTTTATCTGAGTTTAAAAGCAGGAAATTAGAGGTCATCCATGTCTTTATGTCTGTAAGACAATCCTGCAGTTTAGTTAATTGGTGTGTGTCCTCTGGCTTCATGGATAGATAAAGCTGGGTATCATCTGCGTAACAATGAAAATTTAAGCAATACCGTCTAATAATACTGCCTAAGGGAAGCATGTATAAAGTGAATAAAATTGGTCCTAGCACAGAACCTTGTGGAACTCCATAATTAACCTTAGTCTGTGAAGAAGGTTCCCCATTTACATGAACAAATTGTAATCTATTAGATAAATATGATTCAAACCACCGCAGCGCAGTGCCTTTAATACCTATGGCATGCTCTAATCTCTGTAATAAAATTTTATGGTCAACAGTATCAAAAGCAGCACTGAGGTCTAACAGGACAAGCACAGAGATGAGTCCACTGTCTGAGGCCATAAGAAGATCATTTGTAACCTTCACTAATGCTGTTTCTGTACTATGATGAATTCTAAAACCTGACTGAAACTCTTCAAATAGACCATTCCTCTGCAGATGATCAGTTAGCTGTTTTACAACTACCATTTCAAGAATTTTTGAGAGAAAAGGAAGGTTGGAGATTGGCCTATAATTAGCTAAGATAGCTGGGTCAAATGATGGCTTTTAAGTAATGGTTTAATTACTGCCACCTTAAAAGCCTGTGGTACATAGGCAACTAACAAAGATAGATTGATCATATTTAAGATCGAAGCATTAATTAATGGTAGGGCTTCCTTGAGCAGCCTGGTAGGAATGGGGTCTAATACAACCCCTGGCAAAAATTATGGAATCACCGGCCTCAGAGGATGTTCATTCAGTTGTTTAATTTTGTAGAAAAAAAGCAGATCACAGACATGACACAAAACTAAAGTCATTTCAAATGGCAACTTTCTGGCTTTAAGAAACACTATAAGAAATCAAGAAAAAAGACTGTGGCAGTCAGCAACGGTTACTTTTTTAAACCAAGCAGAGGAAAAAAATATGGAATCACTCAATTCTGAGGAAAAAATTATGGAATCACCCTGTAAATTTTCATCCCCAAAACTAACACCTGCATCAAATCACATCTGCTCGTTGACATTGACCCTGTGTCATGACATTGACCCTATGTGTCTTTTTGCAAGGAATGTTTTCACAGTTTTTGCTCTATGGCAAGATGCATTATCATCTTGAAAAATGATTTCATCATCCCCAAACATCCTTTCAATTGTCCAAAATATCAACGTAAACTTGTGCATTTATTGATGATGTAATGACAGCCATCTCCCCAGTGCCTTTACCTGACATGCAGCCCCATATCATCAATGACTGTGGAAATTTACATGTTCTCTTCAGGCAGTCATCTTTATTAATCTCATTGGAACGGCACCAAACAAAAGTTCCAGCATCATCACCTTGCCCAATGCAGATTCGAGATTCATCACTGAATATGACTTTCATCCAGTCATCCACAGTCCACGACTGCTTTTCCTTAGCCCATTGTAACCTTGTTTTTTCTGTTTAGGTGTTAATGATGGCTTTCGTTTAGCTTTTCTGTATGTAAATCCCATTTCCTTTAGGCGGTTTCTTACAGTTCGGTGACAGACGTTGACTCCAGTTTCCTCCCATTCATTCCTCATTTGTTTTGTTGTGCATTTTTGGATTTTTGAGACATATTGCTTTAAGTTTTCTGTCTTGACGCTTTGATGTCTTCCTTGGTCTACCAGTATGTTTGCCTTTAACAACCTTCCCATGTTGTTTGTATTTGGTCCAGAGTTTAGACACAACCAACATCTTTTGCAACACTGCGTGATGATTTACCCTCTTTTAAGAGTTTGATAATCCTCTCCTTTGTTTCAATTGACATCTCTTGTGTTGGAGCCATGATTCATGTCAGTCCACTTGGTGCTACAGCTCTCCAAGGTGTGATCACTCCTTTTTAGATGCAGACTAACGAGCAGATCTGATTTGATGCAGGTGTTAGTTTTGGGGATGAAAATTTACAGGGTGATTCCATAATTTATTCCTCAGAATTGAGTGATTCCATATTTTTTTCCTCTGCTTGGTCTAAAAAAGTAACCGTTACTGACTGCCACAATCTTTTTTCTTGATTTGTTACAGTGTTTCTTAAAGCCAGAAAGTTGCCATTTGAAATGACTTTAGTTTTGTGTCATGTCTGTGATCTGCTTTTTTTTTTTTTACAAAATTAAACAACTGAATGAACATCCTCTGAGGCCAGTGATTCCATAATTTTTGCCAGGGGTTGTAGACATGTTGATGGTTTGGAGGAAGTAACTAATGAAAATAACTCAGACAGAACAATCGGAGAGAAAGAGTCTAACCAAATACCGGCATCACTGAAAGCAGCCAAAGATAACGATATGTCTTTGGGATGGTTATGAGTAATTTTTTCTCTAATAGTTAAAATTTTATTAGCAAAGAATGTCATGAAGTCATTACTAGTTAAAGTTAAAGGAATACTCAGCTCAATAGAGCTTTGACTCTGTCAGCCTGGCTACAGTGCTGAAAAGAAACCTGAGGTTGTTCTTATTTTCTTCAATTAGTGATGAGTAGTAAGATGTCCTAGCTTTATGGTGGGCTTTTTTATAGAGCAACAGACTCTTTTTCCAGGCTAAGTGAAGATCTTCTAAATTAGTGAGATGCCATTTCCTCTCCAACTTATGGGTTATCTGCTTTAAGCTGCGAGTTTGTGAGTTATACCACGGAGTCAGGCACTTCTGATTTAAAGCTCTCTTTTTCAGAGGAGCTGCAGCATCCAAAGTTGTCTTCAATGAGGATGTAAAACTATTGACGAGATACTCTATCTCACTCACAGAGTTTAGGTAGCTACTCTGCACTGTGTTGGTATATGGCATTAGAGAACATAAAGAAGGAATCATATCCTTAAACCTAGTTACAGCGCTTTCTGAAAGACTTCTAGTGTAATGAAACTTATTCCCCACTGCTGGGTAGTCCATTAAAGTAAATGTAAATGTTATTAAGAAATGATCAGACAGAAGGGAGTTTTCAGGGAATACTGTTAAGTCTTCAATTTCCATACCATAAGTCAGAACAAGATCTAAGATATGATTAAAGTGGTGGGTGGACTCATTTACATTTTGAGCAAAGCCAATTGAGTCTAATAATAGATTAAATGCAGTGTTGAGGCTGTCATTCTCAGCATCTGTGTGGATGTTAAAGTCGCCCACTATAATTATCTTATCTGAGCTAAGCACTAAGTCAGACAAAAGGTCTGAAAATTCACAGAGAAACTCACAGTAACGACCAGGTGGACGATAGATAATAACAAATAAAACTGGTTTTTGGGACTTCCAATTTGGATGGACAAGACCAAGAGTCAAGCTTTCAAATGAATTAAAGCTCTGTCTGGGTTTTGAATTAATTAATAAGCTGGAATGGAAGATTGCTGCTAATCCTCCGCCTCGGCCCGTGCTACGAGTATTCTGGCAGTTAGTGTGACTCGGGGGTGTTGACTCATTTAAACTAACATATTCATCCTGCTGTAACCAGGTTTCTGTAAGGCAGAATAAATCAATATGTTGATCAATTATTATATAATTTACTAACAAGGACTTAGAAGAGAGAGACCTAATGTTTAATAGACCACATTTAACTGTTTTAGTCTGTGGTACAGTTGAAGGTGCTATATTATTTTTTCTTTTTGAATTTTTATGCTTAAATAGATTTTTGCTGGTTATTGGTGGTCTGGGAGCAGGCACCGTCTCTACGGGGATGGGGTAATGAGGGGATGGCAGGGGGAGAGAAGCTGCAGAGAGGTGTGTAAGACTACATCTCTGCTTCCTGGTCCCAACCCTGGATAGTCACGGTTTGGAGGATTTAAGAAAATTGGCCAGATTTCTAGAAATGAGAGCTGCTCCATCCAAAGTGGAATGGATGCCGTCTCTCCTAACAGGACCAGGTTTTCCCCAGAAGCTTTGTCAATTATCTATGAAGCCCACCTCATTTTTTGGACACCACTCAGACAGCCAGCAATTCAAGAACATGCGGCTAAACATGTCACTCCCGGTCCGATTGGGGAGGGGCCCACAGAAAACTACAGAGTCCGAAATTGTTTTTGCAAAGTTACACACCGATTCAATGTTAATTTTAGTGACCTCCGATTGGTGTAACCGGGTGTCATTACTGCCGACGTGAATTACAATCTTACCAAATTTACGCTTAGCCTTAGCCAGTAGTTTCAAATTTCCTTCAGTGTCGCCTGCTCTGGCCCCCGGAAGACATTTGACTATGGTTGCTGGTGTCGCTAACTTCACATTTCTCAAAACAGAGTTGCCAATAACCAGAGTTTGATCCTCGGCGGGTGTGTCGTGGAGTGGGGAAAAATGGTTAGAAATGTGAACGGGTTGGCGGTGCACACGGGGCTTCTGGTTAGGGCTACGCTTCCTCCTCACAGTCACCCTGTCGGCCTGCTTTCCCGGCTGCTCGGGATCTGCTGGAAGGGAACTAACGGCGGCTAAGTTACCTTGGTCCGCACCGACTACAAGGGCCTGGCTAGCTGTAGAATTTTCCACGGTGCGGAGCCGAGTCTCCAATTCGCCCAGCCTGGCCTCCAAAGCTACGAATAAGCTGCACTTATTACAAGTACCATTACTGCTAAAGGAGGCCGAGGAATAACTAAACATTTAACACCCAGAGCAGAAAAGTGCAGGAGAGACAGGAGAAGCTGCCATGCTAAACCGGCTAAGAGCTAGTAGCTGCGCTAAGCTAGCGGATTCCTAAAAACACACAACGTGAATAATGTGTAAATAATTTAGAGGTGATTCAGCAGAGAGAGTGCTTTAGTTAAGGCACGTGAAGATTACACTGTGAAACAAATCGTTATCTAGGTAACTAGATCAATCTAACTGCGCAGATTAAACAGCTAACAGATACAGCAAAACACCGCTGTGCTCCAGAACAGGAAGTGATACAATACCGCAGTGAGAGCCAACCACCAGTAGAGGCTAATATCACACATAATCACACACACACTGATGTCAGGTGCTCACTACACACCAGGAGCAACATGGGGATTAATTTTATTATTATACAAGAGACCTCAATTAAATTAAATTAAAAATTATGTTTTATCCATTATTTATACAGGTTGTCTCATTCTCAAAACAGACCTGGTTTAAGGACTTTGCCCAAGGCCCTTTAGTGGTTTTCCAGCCTGACAGGGGTTTGAACTGAGGACCCTCTGGTGTCAAGTCCACTGCTTAACCACCAGGCCATCACCTGCCACAAGCTAAATAAGAGCTACTTCTCAGACCCATTTTTGTCACAAAAAGCACATTTTCCCATATGGCTGAGATGATGGGCCTATAATCCATAGTTAGAATACGGTATTATTACTATTTAATAAAATCTCTTATTGGACTGTTTCTATTGATAGACTGATCCAAACATTTGAATTTTAAAAATAACATTTGAACCAACTGAAGCAGCACTTAAAATTCATTAGTAGTCACCAAAATCACTTTCAGTTCTCACCAACACAGATTTGAGTTTAAATTTTATTCTTATTCACTTATACACAGCTGGTAAAATAAGTATTCTAATCCAATTACATTTTTTACGCAAATCTGATTGGTTAATCGTATGACACAATCAGGCATATAATATCCGTGGAACGGAACAAAATACTAGATCGCAGCCAAGCGTATTACTCTGCAACCTGACAGGTGTTCTGACGAGATGTGATTACTGTTGAATGTCATTCCTGTAGTCCGCGTGCAACTGCGCATGTGCAGTATTATCAGGACACGAAGACTCACAACCTGCGTCAGAACACCACCTGCGCGCTCTGCTCTCTGTTAGCGCTGTTAGCTCCGAGTGACAGAAAGTCGCCTGCTGCCGCCGAAATGGGTGAATTTAAGATACTGTACAAAAGTATTGATGTGGATTCCGATACAGAAGTAGGGTTTCATGTTTGATGGATTTTCACATTTGATGGATTATTCCACACCGTGACCACTGTTGGAGAGACGGCTTGCTGCTTCACGGCAAGTCAACCCTCACCGGCCGAATTACCTACAGAAAAATAAACTGTGCAAATGATGGGATTGGATTAGAATTGGATTAGAATGGGAATAACCCCCTTGTGTCTGATGATGTGTCGGACATTCATGCTGTTATATACGGTCGAAAATATCAATTTAAAACTCCTTTTATCAACTCTGCTACGCGTTGCCGATAAAAGCAATATTTTCAACCGTATATTCCAGCATGAATGTCCGACACATCATGAGACCCAACAGGGTTATTCCCTAATTGAATACACCACCATTTTTCTCAGCAAATGTATTTCTAAAGGTGCTACTGCCATGAACTTTTCACCAGATGTTTGTAACAACCCAAATAATCCACACATACAAAGAAATCAAACCAAAGACACTCGTAAATTAAGTGTAATAATGTGAAATGACACAGGGAAAACCAGTGAACACCTGAAGAAACGGAGGTGCAAAAAGACATGGAAGCCAAGACCCCAGCTGAAATCTATCAGTAATTAGAAAGCAGTCCTGCCCCTTGTCAGTCTAAATTAATATCAGCTGGTTCAGTTCCAACTTATGGCCTATAAAGAGGTGTCTTGTTACTAAGGTGTCACACAAGAAACATCTCCTGATGGGTAAAAGCAAAGAGCTCTCTCTGTCATGCTCGGCCATGAGCGTGGTTATGGTTTTGTTTTTCCTCCTTTCTTCTACCCACCATCTGCCCCAGCTTGGTTTTTCCTAGTTATTTTATTTTGTGTTTATTCTGGTCCATGTTGCTTTGTCAGTTGGTTTATTTTCATACTTTAGCCATCATCCGGCTCCGTTCTAGTTTTGTTCTGCCAGATTATGTTTGCATTATTGATCATTGTTCATCTCTTTTTTATTTTTGCTTTACTTTTTGTGTTATTGGCTATGCTTTATGTCGGGTTTTGCTTTCTGTTTTCATGTAGTTTGTTTTTCTCTTATCTTGTGTACCACCTTGTTTCATCTTTTAGTTTTGCTGAAGTATATAGGTTCCATTTCCAGTTCATGCCGGGTTCTTGGGTATGTTTTTCTGTCCTCAGTTTTTATTTTACTCTTGTTCATAGTAACATTATATTTAGTGATAGTTCTGTTCATAGTTCTCTGTTTCACCCCACGTCCTGCACCTGCCTTCACGTCTTCGTCCCTCACTTATATCTGATTATGTTCACTTCATTGCACCTGCCCCATGTCTTTGCCTTTCTCTTTGTTTCTGTCTGCTTTGTGTTCACTCACGCTCTTGGCACCTGTTCACATATCTTTGTCTATTACATCACTCCACTTTGCGTACTCCCTACCTCACCATCTTGCCCCATCCATACTCTTTGTTCACCAGCCACGCCCCCTTTCTAGATCCTTCCTCTCATGTGCACCTTGTTAACACCTGCCTATTTATTCTCCTCTCAGCCACCACTCATTTGCCAGTTTGTTGTTGCTTCCAGCACACATTTCAGCCTTCTTGTATTCAGTCCTGATTTGTCTTGCCGTGTACCAGTATCTTGCTCTGTGTTTCTTGACTGTGCCTTTTGCCTCAACCCATATGCCAGTGTTTGCTCGTGCCTCAGACCCCTGCCTGGAGATGACTGCGTTTTTGCCTTATCCTGCTTGTGCCTCTGCTCCTTTGCCTGACAACCTGTGTACTGAACCTCAGCCTGAAATAAACATGACTACTTGTACCTCAAAGCCTGGTTTTAGAGTTTGTATTGTGGGTTCACCCTCTCCGGGTGCAGGGCTCCCGTCTGTTCTAACAGTCTCAAGATTTTTGTGAAGTTATTGTTGCAAAACATGCTGGTAATACTGCTTGCAGAAAGATTTTTAAACTTCTGAATGTTCCAGTGAGCACTGTGGGGCCATAATCTGAAAGTGGAAAGAACATCATTTCCCCATAAACCAGTCATGACCATGTGCTCCTCACAAGACAGATGAGTGAAAAGAAATATCAGAAGAGTTCTCCAAAAGCCAAGGGCCACTTCTAGAGAGCAAGTGAACAATTGTTTCAAAGAAAAAAAAAGTAATACACTCAGCCACCACGGCCAGTGGGCACGCTCACCACACAAGACTCCACTGCTGAAGAAAAAGCATGTTGATACTCCTTTAAAGTTTGCTGCACAACATTTAGACAAGCCTGTGAGATACTGGGAGAACAGTCTGGAGATCAAAACTGAACTCTTCGGATGCCACAATACACACCAGGTTTGGAGATCAAATGGCCCCAAAAACACCAGACCAACAATGAAGTTTGGAGGTAGAACATCATGGTGTGGGGCTCTTTTTCAGCAGACGACACTGACAAACTTCACATAATTGAAGGGAGGATGAATGGAAAAATGTACCAAGACATTCTTGATAAAAATCTGCTGCCATCTACCAGAATGATGAAACGAGGGTGGACATTTCAGCAAGACAGTGATCCCAAACACACAGACAAATAAAACTCTCAGCTGGTTTCAGAGAATGAAAATAAAGCCGCTGGAGTGGCCCAGCCAATCAGAAGACTGGAATCCAACAGAAAATCTACGGAAAGAACTAAAGGTCAGAGTTCATAGAAGAGGTCCACGGAACCTTCAAGATTTGAAGACTGTTTATGTGGAAGAATCGAACAAAATCACACCTGATCAACGCATGTGACTAGTTTGGGATTAAGATATGAAACCACGAGACAGACTTTATATCCACTATCTTGTTTCATCTCAGACACTTCCAATCGATTTTACAAACAATGCTCTGTTCCAGCAAATACGTACGGACCACTCCGGAAAACAAGGAAAAACAAAACAAAACCTGAAAATTCTGCCACGGACTTATGGTGACTTCACCTTAAAGTTTACTCACTTTACCAGCAAAAAAATGTTGGTGTTTTGAAAGTTAACAGAACTAAATTTAGCGGAAGCTAATTGGCCCACTGATGGTTTTCAAAGTTAGCTGAAAAGCTAATCCGCTAACGAAAGTTAGCTTCGCTTCTTTTACGTCTTCTGGACTTCAATTTGTAATGTCTTACAACGGGATTATTGAATACTTTTCTCCAACATTTTACTCATAGAACAGAGATGACAGCATTTATTATTTTTGAGTTATTGCCTACACAATCTAGCTAAACTGGACAAACCTAGTGAGTCCCAACGGTGGTGCTAGAGAACTTCTAACGTGCAAGATACCCCACACGTTGACGTGTGCTCAGCCAATCAAGAGCTACATGAATGAACTAATCAGCTTGCTGCAGAGTAAGGAGAAATGAAACATGCAGAATCTGAATCAGAATTGAATTTATTGCCAAGTAAGTTCTCACATATAAGGAATTTGATCTGGTGTCATTGGTGCATAAACAACAATAAAAGAAAATACTTCTGTAAGAAGTAGTAGGTACATTTGCCGGCTGAGGTGAGATCCCGGTCGGTGGGAGGGAGCCGTCTCACGACGGCGCCCCCATCTCGGCGACCACTGACCGGCCGCACCACCGGCATGCCTCGCCCGCGCCGTCAGGGAGGCGGAGCATGAGCGTGTGCGATAGGACCTGAAAGATGGTGAACTAAGCCTGAACACAGCAAAGCCAGAGGAAACTCTGGTGGAGGCCCGCATTGGACCTGATGTGCAAATCAGTCATCCGACTTGGGTGTAGGGCGAAAAACTAATCAAACCATCTAGTAGCTGGTTCCCTCTGATGTTTACCTCAGGATAACTGGCGCTCCCCGCTTCAAGTTTTATCTGGTAAAGCGAATGACTAGAGGCTTTGGGGCTGAAACGAACTCAACCTATTCTCGCAGCTTAAATGGGTAAGAAGCCCGGCTCACTGGCTTGAAGTGGAATGCGAGCCACCTAGTGGGCCACTATTGGTAGAACTGGCGTAGGTTAGAGTGATCTCCCTGAGGACCAGGGTTAGGAACCCTCAGACTAACTCACCCACACACTTATCTACATTTTTAATGTACAGCCCTTAATCTGTTCTAAATGCAGGGAATATGCTGGAATCTGTCTTTAAATCTCTGCTCCCCTCCACAGCATGTCTTTTTCCTGGTTCTCTCCCTCAGCCCCAACCAGTCCCAGCAGAAGACTGCCCCTCCCTGAGCCTGGTTCTGCTGGAGGTTTCTTCCTGTTAAAAGGGAGTTTTTCCTTCCCACTGTTGCCAAGTGCTTGCTCACAGGGGGTCGTTTTGACAGTTGGGGTTTTTCCGTAATTATTGTATGGCCTTGCCTTACAATATAAAGCGCCTTGGGGCAACTATTTGTTGTGATTTGGCGCTATATAAAAAAATTGATTGATTGATTGATTGATTGAAATCTCTGGTTGTAAGTCTACGTTTTGTTTTATAGACCAGAGTGGCTTTAAAAGATCTTTGAGGAATAGAAGCATAACCGTCCCTCTCACGTGGAGGACACATCAGCCCCTTCTTCTACACTCTGAGCCTCTCTGAAAAAGGTCAAGACAGCTTGAAGTGCAAGATGACCAAAAGAGAAGAGGAATAAGCAAAAAACCCAGCAGACTTCTTTCCTAGGCAAATCTGAAGAGGAGGACTATAGCCGATGAATAATTCCTGCCCATTTTCAAAGTTACGTCAGTCGTGTGAGGAGGAGAAGGATCCATTGTGCCAGCCACTTCAGATGAAAGGCGGTGGTGGACGATAAACAAGTTAGCTGGGAATTAATCAGAGTGCACGGAGAGCTGGTGACAAAAGGCATAGAAATGTTGAGGGCAGATGGAGTGGAGTCGTTATACTCCTTAATAGGCTGCCCGTCACGAGGTTTGGGCAGCGTGGGCTCACGTGGCATTACGAGGAAAATTGGTAATCAAAAGGTTGCAGAGGTGAGGTACCAGTCCATTTCCCCCTCACTCTGAGATGCAGAAGATTGATGGCTTATATACGGAGAACGAGGCAGACTCTCTGGATTTGATAGGAAAACAACACCCTGGAATTTGTTTACTTCATTGATGGAGTCTGTTTCCTCTAAATGTTTTAACTGAGCAGCTGAGGCACAAAATTTGATCTCTAACTATCTTGCCTGATGGCACCAACAGGATTACTCCTTTGATCACCAATATTTTTTGCCCTGTGACATCAAATAGTTTTGTTTTATTTCCATTTTCACAGGCTCAAGGGCCATTCTGCTGAGCTCTTCTGTAATATTTCTCATAGCATCAAACAGCTTCCTTTGATCTCTTTCTTTTCATTGTGAGAATATTATTCAGTTGATCTCTAATGTTCCTTCTGAGGACATCACACATTGTCCATTTATTTTCTTTTTCATTGTTAGACGGTTATTCCTTTGATGTCTTCTCTGACATTCTGCCTTATGACATCACACCTTTTCCTTTGATCACTTTTTCCATATGTGAGGGGGATATCCCTTTAGATCTTTTCTCTAGCATTCCTGAATTAAACATTTCCTTTCAACTTACTTTTTCATTGTTAGACGGTTATTCCTTTGATGTCTTCTCTGACATTCTGCCTTATGACATCACACCTTTTCCTTTGATCACTTTTTCCATATGTGAGGGGGATATCCCTTTAGATCTTTTCTCTAGCATTCCTGAATTAAACATTTCCTTTCAACTTACTTTTTCATTGTGAAATGGTTATTCCTTTGATCTCTAATGTTCTGCCTTATGACATCACACCTTTTCCTTTGATCACTTTTTCCATATGTGGGGGATATCCCTTTCGATCTTTTCTGTAGCATTCTTGAATTAAATATTTCCTTTCAACTTACTTTTTCATTGTGAAATGGTTATTCCTTTGATCTCTAATGTCCTGCTTTATGACATCACACCTTTTCCTTTAATCACTTTTTCCATATGTGAGGGGGATATCCCTTTAGATCAGGGGTGGGCAACGTGGGCCGAGACACTACAGGTTTTCCTTGCAACCAATCACCTCAGCAGGTGGGTTGCTGATGAGCTTCTCCCTTGAACATAACCACCTGGTTGTCAATGAAATCACCTGCTGAAACACCTGAACATTAATGAAATCACCTGCTGAGGTGATTGGTAGCAAGGAAAACCTGCAGTGCTTCGGCCCTTCATGGCACATGACTGCCCACCCCTGCTTTAGATCTTTTCTCTAGCATTCTTGAATTAAACATTTTCCTTTCAACTTACTTTTTCATTGAGAAATGGTTATTCCTTTTATCTCCAATGTTCTGCCTTATGACATCACACCTTTTCCTTTGATCACTTTCTTTTTCATACATCCCTTTCATCTTTTCTCTAGCATTTTTGGCTTATGCTAAACATTTTCTTTCCAATTCTTTCACATGTCAGAAAGTTATCCCTTTGATCTCTTCAAAAATCCTCATCATCATACAACATGTTTCCTTTGATCACTTCTATAACATTTAAAATGATTGTGGATCTACATCTAGTCCAAAATGTAAACTAACTCCCTTGACTCACGGACTACATCACCATCAAATTTCACTGCAATCCATTTAAGTCCTTTTGAGATGTCTTACACTAAATCAACTAAACTCAGACAGACAAACAGCAATCAAAATATAATTTAATCCAAAGAGGCAACAAGCGTGTGAAAATGGTCATAATATTCAAAAATGTGGGTTCATTGACAAAATGATGGGCCTGAAATCAAGACTCTGCCCCTCTGGCAGGAACACTGACAATAAAAGCCAATGATAGTGTGATATTGTGACTGGGGATACATGTATTAGGGTGTACAACTCCATCAAGAGTCAAACATCTGCAAGATGTGCAACTCTGGCACAATCCACAGTGACCAACATAAAAATTATGGTTTTTACATAGAGCAAACCAGGTCTTCAGGGTCCACTAAGACTTGTGGAAATCCCTCACTGGTGAGGAAGACGAATTGATTCCTAGACAGGACAGAAAATCTACATCCACGGTTGATCTCGAGACGCCTGTGCGTGGGTTTGTTTAACGTGGGAATGCCACTGTATGCCAAATAGAACATGGTCCTCGACAGATTCTTAGCCCGGTCCGATGGCTAGGAAATCCCAGATGATCAGGGTCGAAGGACCTGCTGCAGCCCTCATTTGCTTTCACAGCCGTTAGGTTACAATCCATCACCTGGTCTAACCCTAACCCGAACCCTAACCCTTAAGGCTTCAGTGTCACTGGGGTTTTTTTTTTAAGATTTGAATGAATGAATAAGTTTATTCAGCACACACACACACGCGCACACACACACTGAACAAAAAATGTCGTAAAACAAAAAAACCTCAAACAATTTCACAGTTTTGTGCAGCCGAAAGGGTGCTGGCAGAAGCAAAAGCTTATAAACACCCACCCCTTTTACCACTAATACATAAACACACTCATAACAACAAATACCAAAAAACAAACAAACAAACAAAAACAAGCAGAGACAATATAGAATAATCAGTGAACTAAAATACCTCAACACAACAGAACAAAACTAGTGCAATGCACAGTCAAAAAAACCCCCCCAAAAAAACAAACAAACAGTAAACTCAGTTAACCTAATTCTTCTTACTATAATAAGTAATTAGATTTTATAAAGTCTTTTTAAGCCAACTTCGGTACTAGATAATGTAATGCTATCAGAACAGTTTTTACAAATTTTACCAAAACACTGACTTTTTACAGTATTTCAAGTCTTTAATTTATCAAATACTCATGTTCCTCTGAAATTATAGCTGGACTCCCTCATTTTGAACAGATCCGGGACATGTTGAGGTAAAAGTTTATTTTTAACTTTATACATGATTTGTATTGTGGCTCATGATATGGTTTATTACTCATAACTCTTATAGCTTTCATTTATAATAAAAATATTGGATTTGGATTTGTTTTATGTGTTTCCCCAAACAATGCAATCGGTCATAAGAATTTTATTCCTTCGCATTTAGATAAGGGGTTCATAATATGATCAAAATTCATGCCGCCTGGAAACAATTTAGAATTTTGACCCCTGAGGGGGAGAAATTCAAGGGATTAGATGTTATGACTAACATTTGGTAGATTTGCCAGTGATTTACAGGAAATCTTATGGATGTTAATGCAAGATGGGTCACAGGTCATGTCAAAACCTTATGCATGCACACACACGCTTCCTCCTGTAGTTAGTCTGCATGATGGCAATGAAGGAAAAGAAAATATTGACTATGGAATTTCCCTCCAGACAAATATGTCCTCTTCATTACAATGAGCTGTAATTTTGCAACATGTTACAAAAATAAACCCACATTATAAAGCTTAGATTTTGGTAGAAACTAAATTTTCTCAGTTTTGTGAAATTTGAAAGGCCCAGCAGCTTTAAGGATTTCTTGTCTCACTAGAGCCCCGTAGCCCTCTAGTGGTCAGAAACCTTCATGGTTACTGTAGCGGCCACGGGGCCCACAAGGTCCAGACCATATTTCACCCCAAAAGGTTATCCCCTACTTGATCCATTGCCCAGGTGTCACATTGTGGACGAAGGGTTGGATTTGGACACCCCATGAACACTAATCCTCTTTGGGATTACAGACTTCCAGATACAAACCACAGCCACACAGTGAATTTCAGAAATTTCTAGACGTTCATCTTCTAAGTAACCATTTGCTTGATACAAAGGCATTCAAAGGGTTTATCGACACCTCAAAAATTGAAACGTACGGCGACCCTGCACCTGTTGCAGTGCACTCAGTGGTTACCTGCAACATACAACTTGTGCTTATTTAAGGTGTGTTTGTTCCAAACAGACACAAGCTTTTTGTCTCTTGTGTGAGACGACATGAGAAAAGCGTGTTTCTTATGCTCGAGGCATGTTGCTGAACAGAGACGTCTCAGCATCAAACAGTGGAGTACGTAGAAGCAATCACTCCTCGGGGGTTCAGTCAAATTTGATTAAACACTCAGTGAGTAAATGAATTTTGACTAAACATAAAGGACACGCTGATGTGGCTGCGGCCTGTAATTGTGCTTGGCGGTGGGGTGTGGTTCAGTGCATTTGCCGGCTTTGTGTTTACTCGTGGTCACACTGAGCAGGACAATCAGTGTCCCCCGAGACACCGTGTTATCACTGAGGACCTAATAAGAGCCAGAATAAACATTCAGATGAGCCACAAGCACACTTGAAAGGCTTTATGAGTGGAAGAAGAGATGACTGTGATAATGATCGGTCAATATATGCAGACACACACACACGCACGCACACACATGCACACAGAAAGCCTGTTTTTGTGTAACACAAATTTCCTCCCTTTTTTTCTCCACTTGAGTTACAGACAAAAATACACAAAAATGCCCAACTGCAAAACAGAAGAGGATTCACATCACACTAATCATCAAACACGTAACGCTCTGCAAGAACAAAACAGTTTTAACAAATTACCTTCTTGAGTACACTCATCGTGGGCACGAATGTCATGGTGATTTTGGGCTTTTAATGTCGTCTTTGGGCTGTTCTTTTGTCAGGGCGGAATTGTACAGCAAGCCTCATTAATGACTTAAAGAAAACAAAACAAGAATTGGGTGCAGAAATTCAAATTTATCGTGTATCTCCTCTAATCTTCACACAGTCACAATTATACATAGAGGCTCAAATATACACATACAGCCCCACTAATATATGGTTAAATGTCCCTTAGTAAGCTCTTTTGGTCACCACCAACAAGCTTCTGGAATAATTCTTCCTGGTTATTTCAAGCCTCTTCTTGGCAGAATTGGTAGTGTTCCTTTAAATTGGTTAGTTTCCAGGCACGGACCCAACCTTTAAACATACTCCAGAAGTTTTCAGTAAGATTGAGATCCAGGGGTTTGGGAAGGTCATTCCAGAAGCTTCATGTGAGTCTGTTTTATCCAACCCACAACCAGTTTTGATGTGTGTTTGGGATCATTGTCCTGTTGGAACACCCAATTGTGGTCACATTTCAACCATCTAGCTTTCCCATTGCTCTGGGTATTGGTCAGTCCAATGAGTGCCGTCAAACATCCTTTAAAACTTAGCAAAGAGGAGTTAACAGGCCTTGTCATGTTCAAAGATCAATCAATCAATCAACATTTATTTATAAAGCGCTTTACAGCACCGACTGGTGTCCAAAGTGCTTAACATTAAAAACACAAATTTACAAAATAAAACACATATAAAATAAAATTTTAAAACAACACATAAAAAGAACATAAAAATAACAGAACATGTCACCTCCCCACTAAGTGTTAAAAGCCAGTTTAAATAAATAAGTCTTTAACTTAGATTTAAAAAGTGCTAGGTCAGGAATAGTACGTAACTCAAGAGGTAGCTCATTCCACAGTCTGGGGCCAGCTACCGCGAAAGCATGATCACCCCAGCGTTTATATCTTGACCTTGGAACATCTAAGTAAAGCTGGCCAGACGCCCTTAACGTCCTACTGTAGGTGCGCAAAGTTAAAATTTCAGACAAGTAGGGAGGTGCAAGGCCATAAATAGCTTTAAAAACAAACATTAAAATTTTAAAATCAATTCTAAAACGAACTGGAAGCCAGTGGAGTGAGTATAGGATGGGCGCAATATGCTCACGTCTAGAAGTGTTTGTCAAAAGACGAGCAACAGCATTCTGCACCAACTGGAGACGCGCAAGAGACGACTGATTAATGCCCGCATAAAGTGCATTACAATAATCAAGTCTGGAGCTGATGAAAGCATGAATGGCCGTCTCAAGATCACGTCTACTGAGAAAGTGCTTTATTTTAGCCAAGAGGCGAAGTTGGAAAAAACTAGCTTTGACAACAGAATTTATCTGTTGATCGAACCTCAAGCAGCTGTCAAATATCACTCCCAAATTCTTGACAGCTGGTTTTACATAGTTAGCCAAAGCACCAAAATTTGGTGTTACCACATTTGGTATGCCAGTGCGCTCAAACACCATAATCTCAGTTTTACCATCATTCAGGTAAAGGAAGTTTCGGGACAGCCACTGCTTCACATCACGAATACAATTAAATAATGATGACAAAGCATCACTCCCATTAGTCCTCACAGGCAGATAGATTTGCAGATCACCTGCATAACAATGAAAGGACAAATTGTGCTGGGTTATAACTGACCCCAATGGCAGAATGTACAAAGAAAATAGAATCGGCCCAAGGACAGATCCCTGCGGCACTCCACAGCACAGAGGAGCAGTTGATGAGGAAAGGTCCCCAATCATGACAGAAAAGCTCCTTTCAGCCAAATATGATCTAAACCACTCAAGTGCAGTACCATGAATGCCAATAAAATGTTCCAACCGGGAAACAAGTACTGTGTGATCCACAGTATCAAAGGCTGCTGTGAGGTCCAACAGAACCAGCACAGCAGGATTCCCTGCATCCACCGACAGAGTAATATCATTATGAACTTTTAAAAGTGCTGACTCAGTGCTGTGTCGCGATCTAAACCCAGACTGGAATTTTTCAAGGATGAGATTGTCTTCTAAAAATGATTGTAACTGTAAAAAGACAACCTTTTCTAAAACCTTAGATAGAAATGGCAGATGAGACACAGGTCTAAAATTGGATAAAACTGATGAGTCCAGGTGAGGTTTTTTAAGAAGAGGTCGAACCACAGCATGTTTAAAAGCAGCTGGAACAGACCCTGATCTAAGACAAGCATTGATAAAAGTTAGGAGACCCGCCCCAACAGTATTAAAAGCCTCCTTCAGCACCTTAGCTGGAACAACATCAAAAGGACAACTTGTAGATTTTATGTGTTTTACAACATCAGCGAGAGATGCAAAAGAAATGGGCTCAAACTGTTCGAGCACAGCAGAATGTGCACGAGGAGCAGACAACTCAACATTACAGCTCTGATCAGCGTTCTGTTTGACTGATGAAACCTTATCAATAAAAAACTGAAGAAACTCCTCACAGGTTGTGGTTGTACCGTCCAACAAAACAGAGGTGTGTGGATTTACAACTGAGTTTATAGTCTAAATAACACACTGGGACGATGACAACTGCTTGAAATAATATGAGACAGATATTGTGCTTTTGCCTCCTTCACAGCCTTCTGATAGTCAGTTAGACTGTCCCTCAGAAAACCCAGAGACACCTGTAGTTTGTCCTTTTTCCATTTTCTCTCCGCCCATCTGCAGCGTTGCCTGAGGGCACGGGTCGTGGCATTTAACCAGGGGTCGGATTTTGATTTCCTGGATTTGCAGCGCATCGGTGCAACAGAGTCCAAAATGACTGTGCATGTAGAGTGGAAAGAAGAGAGGATGTTATCTGGGAGTAATGGAGAAACCAGTCCATTCATGGCATAAAACTGAGAGTCCATGAAGGCAGCAGCAAAGTCCCCCGCTGTCGAGGAGGTGACCAAACGGCGGCGAGAGACAGGAACAAGTGGCTTACTAGCAGATGGAGGAGCAATAAATTCAAAAATAACAGGAAAGTGATCTGAAATAGCAGCGTCTGATATGTCCTTAAGTGAAACTGAGAGCCCAAAAGAAATAACCAGGTCCAAGGTGTGTCCAAGATTATGTGTTGGTCCATCCACAACTTGTGTTAGACCAAAAGAGTTCAGGAGGCTTTTAAAATCATCAGCCAGCTGATTAGAAGGACAACAGATATGAATATTAAAATCACCACAGACCAAAAATTTGTCATATTTTGGGATAAAATCTGCCAGAAACTCAGAAAACTCCTGAATAAAATCCTTATTAAATTTTGGTGGACGATAAACAACAGCACAGAGCACAGGACAGTCAAACTCCATCACAAACAACTGAAGTTCAAAAGTGGAGTAGACATTAGAAGATAAAAATCGGCATTTAAAACTTTCTTTAAAAACCGTGGCCACACCCCCGCCTCGACCTGATGCTCGCGGGGAGCTGAAAAACGAGCAGCCGGGGGGGAGGAGCTCAGAAAAGGCGCTATTTTCACCTGGTTTCAACCAGGTCTCCGTTAACAGGAGAAAGTCCAGATCACGACTGGAGAAAGTCATTCAAAATGAAAGTCTTACTTGTGAGTGACCTTGTGTTGACGAGCGCCACACGGACTGAGCGCACGTCAGTCTGCTGGGAGACACGACCGAGCGGGCGCAGGTTCTCCCGCACGCAGCCACGACTGCAGCTCCTCACAGGACGGTGACGTGGAAGTGGAGACCCGGCACCCCGGACAACCGGCCGGAGCCACCGATAGCGAAAAGTCAGAGAACGCCGCACGTCGTAGCCGTCATATGGTGTGAAGAATCCGGCTATGAATTGTCGTGGAGCATGTTTGCAGGAAACAACCAGGCACACTCTGAGCCGAACACGGACTCCTCCTCTCTTCCCACGTCCTCTGCGACGCAGACGCCGAGGCAACACGCCAAGCGGCCGGCGTAGAAAGTCTGGTACGGACGCTAAGACAGGCGGCGGGGGCAGCCGCGTACCTGGCCGTCCGCCCGAGCCAGAAACAGCGAAATTCTCCAGCGAAGCCCGAACGCTGATAAGAGTCTGGCGATCATACACCAGGAGCGGTGACACATTCCATGCAACAAAGTGTAAAAACAATAAAAACGACACTAAAAGAAGCGAGTGCCGACGGCAGGCCACATACAACGGCGCCATCTTGAAACCCAGAGTAGGCCCATTGTAGAACCTTCAGCACCACTTATTAAAAGATTTATGTCACTGCATGTATATGGGTGTGGATGAGATGTCTCGTCAACATTGCGTTGAGGTCTGGGACAGTGCTTAAGGAGTGGCAAACTGGGGTGGTGGTCCCTATATATATAAAAGGGGACCAGAGAGTGTTTGTCAACTAAAGCGGCATCACACTACTCAGCCTCCATGATAAAGACTACTCCAAGGTGCTGGAAAGGAGGGTTCGGCCAATAGTTGAATCTCTGATTGAAGAGGACCAATGCAGGTTCCATCCTGGTCGTGGAACAACTGACCAGCTCTTCACTCTAACAAGGATCCTGGAGGGGGTCTGGGAGCATGTCCATCCAGGCTACATGTGTTTTGTGGACTTGGAGAAGGTGTATGATCGGGTACCCAGGGAGATACTGTGGGAGGTGCTGTGGGAGTATGGAGTGACGGGGTCCCTTCTCAGGGCCATCCAATCGCTGTACTCACAAACTGAGAGGTGGTGGGGGTTGGCCTCCACCAGGGCTGCACCTTGTCACCAATCCTGTTTGTGATATTCATGGACAGGATATCGAGGCGTAGTCGGGGGGAGGAGGGTTTCCAATTTGGTGGGCTCAGGGTCTCATCACTGCTTTTTGCAGATGATGTGGTCCTGTTGGCTTCATCGGCCTGTGACCTCCAACACTCACTGGATTGGTTCACAGCAGAGTGTGAAGCGGCTGGGATGAGAATCAGCACCTCTAAATCTGAGGCCATGGTTCTCAGCAGGAAACTGATGGATTGCCTACTCCGGGTAGGGAATGTGGTCTTGCCCCAAATTCAAGTACCTCAGGGTCTTGTTCATGAATGAGGGGACAATGGAGTGTGAGAACCGGTGCAGCAGGGGCGGTGTTGCATTCGTTCTACCGTACGGTTGTGATGAAAAGGGAGCTGAGCCAAAAGGTGAAGTTCTCAATCTACTGGTCAATCTTCATTCCTACTCTCACCAATGGTCATGAATGTTGGGTCAGGAATGAAAGAACTAGATCGCGGGTACAAGTGGCTGAAATGTGTTTCCTCAAGAGGGTGGCTAGTGTCTCCCTTAGAGATAGGGTGAGAAGTTCGGTCATCCTTGGGGAGCTCAGAGTAGAGTTGCCGCTCCTTTGTGTTGAAAGGAGCCAGCTGAGGTGGTTCAGGCATTTGGTAAGGATGCCCCCTGGGCGCCTCCCAAGGGAGGTGTTCCAGGCACGTCCATCTGGGAGGAGACCCTGGGGAAGACCCAGGACTAGGTGGAGAGATTATATCTCCATGCTGGTCTGGGAATGTCTCGGGATCCCCCAGTCAGAGGTGGTCAATGTAGCCCAGGAAAGGGGAGTCTGGGGTCCCCTGCTGGAGCTGTTGCACCTGTGACCTGATCCCGGATAAGCGGTTGAAGATGAGTGTATACATGTATATATTTGAGGCTGTATATATAATTCTGACCCTGTGTGGATGAAAGAAGCTCCAAATTAAATTCAAACTTGTGTATCCAGTTCTTGTTTTTATGCTGTACAATCATTCCACCCTGACAAAAGAACAGGTCCAAGACATCATTTAAAGCCCAACATTACCATGACATTCATGTCCACAGTGAGTGTATGTAAACCTCCGTCCACAACCATAACTCACAGTAATATGTCCTTAAGGAAGCTAATGATTATTCAAACAGCAAAGACATGAACAATAAAAAAATATTCTCCATATTCTCAGTACACATAAACACATGCAACCTAGTTAGTCGTGTTGCTGTTTTACACTGAATCAGGGCTGCAATCTATTACATTAACCAAATATTTTGGTAAACACATGACATCTATTTTTTTCCATAGCACGTTTTATCCGTGTTGCTCTTGTTAAAACAAACAAACAGAAAAACACATTAGAACACAACAATGGCCCCATTTAAAATCTAATGAATAATTAAATGCAATACAAATCCTTCCTAAATATCTAAAACAGTCCAAAAATGTCAGGTGCCTTGCATTTCTCTGTGCACCATTCAACATGCAGGTACCTCAGTGTTGAGGATTCCATCAACTGCAGACGTTCGTGGACACACATTTGTCCCCCGGCTGAGGCAGATCGATGGCTGTTTGAGAGGTGGGGCTGGAGCAGCTATCTGCCTGGGTGGTAGCCATCCAGGACCAAAGGCGGTCCTGTGGTGTGGAGGATGGGGTAACGCAGCACCAGTGCATGCCCCCAGACCTGACCTGACCTCAGAGATCAAACCAAGGCTTTCTGATATTTGGTCATGTAGTCACCTTCATTCTTCTCCTTCCGTCAGCTGCTCCTGTTAGGGGGCACCACAGCAGATTATCCACATCCACCCCACCTTCTCCTCTGCATTGCCCTGCCTGCTGGCTCCATCCTCAGCATCCTTCTCCCTATATACCCTGGGTACCTCCTCTGCACATGTCCAAACCATCTCAATCTCACCTCTCCTTCCTCATCCTGTCTGTCAAACAGATCAAGATGTCCCTTATCATGATTCATAGTGAACCATGACGGGTGTGTGTTGACATGTTATAGCTTATCATGGAGCTGGTGTGTATCATTCCACGTCTGCCCATGACATCATACAGCATTATCATGTCCCTCAGCAGAACTTCTCGGCATCGTTCCTGCAGAGCTGTTCTTAATGACTCGGTGAATTCTGTCTGTTGAGTCGTAAAATGTCAGTCTGCTCGTGGAAAAAGTTCAAAACAAGACAAAGCTCAGAGGACGGCCTGGCTAATGGCTAGTGACCCCTCAGTATCACCGCCCCCCAACACGGGCAACAGGTATTAGCAGCCTAATGAGCGCAGTGCTAATGAAGAGCAGGGGGGATTCAAAATCATCTATTAACGGTTGGACCTGAGACGAACTCGAGTCCTAAAGATTCTCATCTGGTCGTGTTTGTAGAGAGACATTCATGACGCTGTGCGACAGAGTCAAAGGTCAAACAGCCAAAAAATGAGGCGCATAAGCCTGCTCACGGAGGACTTCACTGAGGCGCCGTGAGATAACTACAACAAAAACAGACTGAATTCACTGTGGCTTTGTTTGACGTAAACAGTTAATGAATAACTTACAGGATGTTTTGTGTTACATCTCGACAAGAAAGAAAGGAAGGAGGAGCTGTTAAGGAATAATACTAGCAATAACCTAATTGATGAATTTATTAATTATGGTTCCCCACCTTGATATGAGGGACTAATAACAGCAATTGATAAACCAGCCTCAAAATGGGGCTCACAGAACTGTTACAGGATGTTGGATCAAAGCGCTACGTCGGCCTGTCTGTCTTCTCAAAGGGCACGCGGTCTGGCTTTTCTTCAAACCACATCACCTGTAATCCAGTCTGATGCAGGTTACTTCCCCGGCCAAGGCCAGTAACCACATACAGCTGCAGTGAGATGATGCATATGAGGTGTTTTTTCCAGGATACAGACAGGCAGCGTGACCAGGAATCAAATCCAGGTCTAGACATTGGTAACAGAACCAACTCCTTATTCCACTAAGGTACCAGTTCTGCAGTGATTTATGTGAATGGCATTAGGTCTTCCACCGTTCAGAAGATTCAGACGGCTTTCGGTGGCTTTTTAGTCGAGTGAGTATCCGAGAAATTGTGGCGAGCTGGGCATGTCACAACATGTCCCGTGAGACTTCCAACACGGACTTGCTTTTGTTCTCCGCCATTGCGGCTTCGTCCCGACGCGCGAATGCCTTCCGCACGTCTTTCATTACAAAATCTCCTGTAACAGTGGAATCTGACGAAAAATGGCTGATGTCCACCTTTTCTGCCATTTCTCTGGTAGTCAGACGACGTCCCGGATCAACACAGCGTTCACTTTGGAAATGATCTGGTCATTTCAGCCTGTCGATGGCAGCTTGAAGGGCGACGCACCCTCAGCCGCTGTGGGCCGGCTTTAATCCGGTTGTAATGCTCCTTAATCTGTGTGATGCCCATAGGATTTTCACCGAAAGCCATCTGAATTTTCCGAATGGTTTCCACCTGGCTGTCTCACACAGTTTCTTGAAAAATTTGATGCAGCACTGCTCCAGCCGTTCAGACATTTTCCTGACAATGAAAATCCGATGAGAAGGGTGGACCAGTGCTCACTCAAAGCCTGCTCGCAGGTGAATGACGCAACTGACAGGCGTGAAAAAAACTCACGCATGCGCATGAAGGTTCAAGCTTGGCTGATGCAATCACACGTGATTCAAATCCACACACAACCGTGAACATGCTGCGCTATGTTCACGGTTGTGTGTGGATTTGGGACACATCACCTTTTTAGGTACAGGTGTTAAACTTTACAATCTTGCATATTTTCCAGTTTTTAAACATCAAATATGACCAAGAGTGGTCTAGAATGACTGGTAATAGACATCTTTAGCATCACTTTATTTACAGGTATCAAGACAACAGTGGAGAGAAAGTGTTAAGTCATTATCTATCAAAGTACCCACGTTTCCTGAAAGCAACATCATGTGAGGACTGATTGCCCCTCTCAATCGAAGCCACGCCCTCCCACGCCAGAACGGGGCCAAAAGTTTGAAACTGAAAAAATAAGATCTGAAAGTGAAAAAAAGATCTGAAGGTGAAAAAAAGATGATCAAAAAAAATTACAGAGCTGAATCAAAAATTTATTTAAACTGAAAACTATATATCTTACACTTTTTATTTTGATAATACTTTTCAAATGATTATAAAATTCAAGAACAAACATTGAATTTTCAGTTTCAAAATTTTTTTTTTCAATCTTTTTTATTTTCAGATTACAAAACTTTAATTTTCAGTTTCAAAAATTATTTTTTCAATCTTGTTTTATTTTCAGATTACAAAACGTTCGGCCTTGATTTAGCTTCATAGAAATTTGGTTCCTTCTTAATTGTGCATCAAAGTGTCTAAGGTCTCCAAACAGACAAACACACATCTTTAATGACAAATACTGAACGCAGGGGGCCTGTTAAGAAGCTTCAGTTTCACAATCAAAAAAACAAACAAACAAAAAATAATCATAAAATACATATTTGAATGTTCACATAAAATGTGCCTGCACTGGTTTTCATTCAAAACAATTACATGAATAAATGACTTACTTGTCACACACGTGCCAGACGGGGGCACAAAATGATGGTAACACGAGGGGTGGGGGGTGCTACGGGGGGGTAATGGCTAGGATTAGGGGAAGGGAGACATTTAGGTTGTGGTTATGGGTTAGATATAGGGATGGAGGTAGTGTAGGAGTGAAAATGGGATATGTAAATCATAAACAAATATTTTGGGGTAAACATGGGCACAGTCATAGTTGGGACATATGTTTGCTATGATGTTGTGCAGACATGATTCTGATATGTTCTTGAATGGTTTCTGTGTTGTTTGCATGTGTAAGTTCACAGTAATGTTGATACTATTATCAGGTATTGTGCCTAGTGGGCGCTGTTGAGGTAACACCAGAGAGGGGGTAGGTAGAGAGAGAAGAAGAAGAAGAACAGCCAGATGAGTTGTCTGTGCTGTGTGTCGGAGCCATGGAAATAGCGACTGGAATGGACGTCATGTGACTAGCGGCGTGCCGCACGGCGGCCATTACTGAGGGTGGAGAGAGACCTTGAGCCAGTTAAACAGAAGCGAAATGAGGAGAAAAAAGGCAGCCAGTGCTCCACCATCAACTGCACCAACTACAAAAACAAATTCTCCAATACTAAAATTAACTGTACAAGAGCCTTAATGTAATTATGTAAAATAAATGTCTATTTTAAAGTCATTATGTTGCAGTTTAATATTGATATACTGAGGCTATAACTCAACGCCATAAGTTCTTTTCATTAAGCTGCGTTCACATGCATACAGATATGGAAACAAAAATATTTAAATTATGTCTATATATATATATATATTTGCAGTTGTTTAATATGATGTGTACATGGTGGTCACAGGAGGCATTTAAATTTTAACAGTGTAGTTGGAGGGGATGGAGGAGGTACTTTTTACCCTGACTGAGGGTCAAAAGTCAAATTCTGAATGGCTTTATATCGACTTGTAATAAAATGTTAGTAAAAATCATATATATATGTTGTTGTCATTAAAAGACTAGCAGTAATATTACAGAGGAAAAAGCAGCAAAGTAAATGAGCACAATGGCAAGGCATACTTCAGATTAATATTTTAATACATAAGGATTTTTTGTCCAGGCATGTATGGGTTCGTTAGAGCTTTTAATCAGCTTGAATACAACTTACAAGACTTCATTTATAAAAATCCATGGAGAATTATGATGACAGGAAAAAAAAACCATCACAGTAAATGAACAGAATGGAATATTTTCCCCAAATTTCCACACTTTACATAAAACATTTTTTTTCTACCTAGACATGTATGGGTTCATTAGAAAGAGCAATTAAAGGGCTTTAAAACATGCCTACTTTTATTAAAATCTGTTAACAAATAGCGACAATAGAGATAGAAAAGCAACATAGTTTGTCATAATTTCCCCAAATTTCTGCATTTTACATAAAAGTTTTTTTTTTTTCACCCACACATGGTTCATTGGAAAGAGCTTTCAAATGGCTTTAAAACAAGCCTACATTTATTAAAATCCGTTAAGAAATAGCGACGCTGGTGCAAAAAAAGCGGTCAGTTTATTACTGATGATCTGCACATCTCCACCCTTAGTAATGGTGTCTTCCTGTCCTGAGCGACACTAATAGATTGAGGCGCACATGTCCATTCCAGTCTATATTTCCATGGTGTGTTGGAGCCACTGATCTGAATAGAACCCTAGACAGCTCACTGGCCCACACACTCCGTACAAACCGCTGAGGCAAACTGGCCGCTGTCTTACCACTCGCACGTTATATGGACCGCACACAGACGGCTTATTAGAACGTCAAACATTTTTTGAGGAATAGCCGAGCTGATTCTCTCATTTCCTTCCTTTTGTTTTTCAGTTAATGTAACCTTCATCCCTCCTAATCTATGTCTGCCATCATTATGTCATCATGTCTGCTCTGCTCATCCTCTTTTTAGTGACTTTCAATATTTACCTTCTGGCTCACGGCTCAGGTTTCCCTCTGTGAAGGGTAACAGATTTAAGTTCTCTTTTGTTCCTGCAGCCATTACTGTTCTGAACACAGACAAAGGAAGGAGTTAAAACTGTGGAAGCACTTTAATGGACTGTATTTTTAATGTTTGGGCTGTGTAATTGTTTGTGATGCTGCACCATAGTACTGATATGTGTTCTGTGTGTCATGTGCTTTTAATGTATTCTCAAGCTGCAAAACTAATTGCCCCATGGGGGACACAAATAAAGTGAAGTGATTAGCTATTGATTTCCTTTCTTTCTTTTAGTACTTTGACACTTTCTTATGGGGCCATTACTGTAGCAAAAGTATTTGCAAATGTGTATTTTGATCTGTGTGTGTAAACACATCCACAAATGCATAAAAAAACTGTGTGTATCCATGTGTCTGTGAAAATCGGGCCACTCGATTGGATGTGTTCTTACACGTGACTTTTGCTACCGTTCTGCCGTGTTAGATGTGTAAATGCGTGCAGCGATTTGTGTGTGTGTGTGTGTGTGTGTGTGTGGAGAAGCTGCTTAAGTTATCCTTCAGAGGCTGATTTTCAAATTTCTAACCCTCTGAAACACTATTGCCTGCTTTTTGAGTGCCAAATTTTGTGAAGTAAAGTCATAGTTTTTTTTTTCTTAATCTTTGTTACAGCCTTACTTTAAAGCCAAAAGAAATGAGGCATCAGGCCAAAACACAGAACAGTGTAGACGTGTATCAGGAACATCAGAACTGCTAATTTATACACAGCAGTTTAATTAAGAAAATCCTTATGTGTTATTTCTTACATTACATAACTTGTAATTAAAATAGTTTTAAATAAAAAAAAAGAAGAAGATTCTTTAGAAATCTTTGATGTTTGTCTGTAAATTAAAACCATAACTCATTTGTTGTTGTTTCAGGTGAGACGATTTTATGATTAACATGATAATGAAGCTTGTACATTTATTTTTAGACAAATTAGCATGAAAAGTAATGTGTATATTTTAAGTCTAGTAGATTCATTAATTCACATCTGCATTTGAACCAGGAAAAAAGACACCGTAATTAAATATAAAAATTTTAATTATGTCCTCGTTGACCATGTGATTGCTTTTAATGTTGTAATTAGGACAGAGTAATTGGTAAAATATGAATTTCACTACTCTAGTGATTGTGAATGTTTTAAAACTATAGGCACAATAGAGGTGGGGCTTCTACCTGTGCAAATGTCTTTTTGACTGAAGTTTGACTTCATGGACATGTTTAATGATTCATGTAATGTTAAAATAAGAAAAAAGATTTTTCAAATAATAAAATAGTTACTGTTAAAAGAGCCTTTGTTTTATTTAGAAGTGTAGCAGCAGGTATGAGTTTGCAGAGATGACAGGTGAGCTGGACTCTCAGGACATTTAACCAGATGAAGGTCTCCTCTGCAGCTTCAACCTCAAATGGGAGTTTTTGGAGACATTTTCCTCATATTTTGAAGCGCAGAGATGTTTTCTTCTGTCTGGACTTCAGATTTTGGTATATTTCGACTAACAAAGGAGGCACATTTTAAGGCCATAATGCAAACACTTCGGGTGGGGGGGGGAGCATGAAGCCTAAGCATCCCCTGAACCCCTGGCTTTTTAAAGTCATTTTTAAATCTCATTACATTGAGAAAAAAAAATCCTGCTGAGAACCCTGATTTCACGTTTGATACATCTGAACATTGGCGTGGAGATGGATGCCACTTTGTACATGAGGCCCCAGGTGACTGTGATACAGAAGTTGGACTTCCAATATTTAGACCTGGGGTTGATTTCAGGTGATGCTACCTGTCTGTGTCCTCAGAGAGGACACTTCATCTGCATTGTTGATCCACCCAGCAGTAGATGAGCACCAGGATGGCAGAGGAGATCAAGCGAGAGTCTCCATGGACTGTGATACACTGAACTGACGTCCTGTCCAGGAGGTGTCGTAGACTCTCATGCGGGGATAAGTACTAATCTAAAGGGCTCGGGGCCTACACAGACCTCGAGGTCTGGACGGTGAACCGAGACCCTGATTGCTAGCCACGCCCCTTTCCCCGCCTTTGTGTGCTGCCAGACTCCTTCCTGACGTCTGAAAGGGTTTGAAGAATTCTGGACTGCTCAGCTGGCTCACCTAAGTGAACCTCTTAAATGGGTCCATTTTGGCACGTTTTAATGTAATAGCTTGTAAGTATTCATTCATACAATAGCTTGAAGAATGTTGGCACAGTGGGCACGTCTGGGTTTGTCCAGGCAGGCAGATGTAACGTAGGCCTTTTGCTTGCATGTGATTTATTGTTGCTAATCACAGGGTCCTGGCTGCCACTAAAGCCTCTGTTGCTTGTTGTTTTTAAACATACTGCATAACCCCAGTGGACTGTATTTCCAAATACATTGACAAGTAATTAAATTTCCAAAAAGTAATTGGCACATGGTGAACCTTCAGGGCCTCTGAGGGTCTGGGACCTGCTCTGCCTCATTGGCAGTTCAGCTCTGCTTCCCTGTATCATAATTAATGCCACAAACTGCATCTTATATTTGCTCACAGTGTTACTCACTGGAAGTTTATGCACTTTACTTCTACTGTATTCCTGCTTTCATGCATGTGAACTTTGACATACTTGTGGATCTATTTTTATCAGAGTTTCAGGTAAAATCCCCAAAGAGCCAAGATGAAGGAAACCTAAAGTTTCTAGAGAAGAAATGTTGTCTGAGTGTTCTCAGGAGAGTTTTTTTTTTGTGTTACTCAGCGAGTACTGGGAGCTTAGTTCTTGGTGAATTGCCTCCAGGCAGGCTTGATTTTGTTCCCTCTTGTCTCCCAAAGGAGGGATGACCTTCACATCCCAATCAGGACCGCAGAGCTACTGCCTAAGTACCTGTGGGAATTGAAAACTCCTCCATTCAACAAACCTGTCACGTTCCTCCAAGTCCAACCTTCCTCTCACTCACAGAAATCACAGCTCATCTTCCTCAAGAGTTTAACCTCCAACCCATCTGAGGTCCATGCCCGGTCCCAGGCGGTCTGCTATTTACCAGACACATCTCATAAAACAGTCCTGCAAACAACTGTACGGCAAACCGGTTTAGCTTTTACTGGATACATCAAATTTTAAAATAAGGTATCAGTTTGTTTTTATAGATGACAAACCAACAAAAACTTGTAACTTATAAGTTATTCCTTCATGCCAAACAACAGACTAAAACCCATCAGTTAGCGTATTTTTTCCAGAGTGTAACTTGTGGGGTTTTGTTTTTACTAGTTTGCGAGGCCCTGCAACTTATATTCAGGTGGATTCATCAATATCTCTAATTAATGAGCTGATAATACAGAAAAAAAGGTGCAACTTATATTCCAGTGCAACATATATATGGGTTTTTCCTCTTCAAGTAGGGAGGGATTTTATTTCAAAAAAATTTGTAAATCTATAAATGTTTGCATGGAATATGGAAATATACACGGAATTAACCATAGCAGGATACATTTTGGGTCATTTGGTTCCAAAAACCCATATGGACGGAGCCAGTGAAGATATCGGGTTCAAAAATCACCAAAAATATAGACAAGAATGTCATATCTTGAGAACCGCTGCACCTAGAGACTTGAAATTTGGCTCCAAACGTTGCTTGACCCCAAGTTTATATTCAACTTCTATAGTAACAATAAGCCTATCTGGTATTTTTTTAAGAGTAATTGACAAAAAAAACTAATTTCAGTACATATGTTACGATCAATTGTAACAAAACAAAATCTATGCAGTTTTTATTTCAGGAACATCAGTTGAGTATAATCATCACATGTAAAGAATGACATGGCTACAATGAAGTAATTATAAGCAACAGAGTGGTTTTCTACGTCAAAGTAAGTAAGTAAGTAAACTTTATTTATTAAACAGCACATATACGACACACGTGTTACTTGAAATTTTCAAACGCTCTGTCCATATGGGTTTTTGGAACCAAATGACCCAAAAATTTATCCCGCTATGGTTTATTCTGTGTATATTTCCATATTCCATGCAAACATTTATAGATTTCCACATTTTTTGAAATAACACCCCTCCTTACTTCAAGAGCCCTTTTTAACAGGTGTGACTTATACTCCAGAAAAAACAGTAAATATATTTTAAAACTCATCTCAGTGACCCGGCAGAAGGGTTCTTCATATAGTAACAGAAAAGTAGAAGTAAACAAACATGAAATTCCTGTTTGTTTTTCATAAATAACTCCAACAACTACGTTGAAAATCATATCATCTGAGCTATAAAACACACAAACACAACCTAAAGGCAGACGAGGCCGTGTGGAACTGAACTGGACTTTGGTCATTTTGAACATTCCAGCTGAAGAGGAGACGAGCGGCGAGTCAAAGGTGGACCAGTGGCTCGACAGGCTTTTCCAAACGCAGACGCCAGCAAGAAAACGTGAGTCTTGCGGAGATTTTGGCTGCAGGAAAGCAGCAGCAAAAACGTGTAAATCCATCACCTCAGGCAGAGACAGGAGTGTGTGTGTGTGTGTTTGGCCACCTGCCGCTCTGCTTGTTTGTGAATGTGGGAATATGATCCGTGTGTCGTTTCCGTCGGCATGAGTCCGGCTCTGATAAACGACGTGTCAGAGCCCAGTACTGAGCCCACGCTGGCCACTGACAGCCCTGCCGTCGCCTGAGCGAGTCACACTGCAACAATTCCACCTCGACATCCAGTCATATTTATAGAACCTTCATTTTATATTTAAAGAAAAACAGCTGGATAAAAATAAGTTAAAATACAAGTTAAAATATGACACAAACCCAACTTTTGCTAAGTCAAGATTTTTGGCAACTCTTAGATTTTGTATTTGCAAAAGAAATTCATATTAAATGATATTATTATTTATTCATATTTATACAAGCCGTTATTACTTTGTGTGGATGGAGATGTCACGAATGATTACAATTTTGGGATATTTAAAAGTTATAAACTAACAAGAAATCTTTCAGTCATACGCACCCAATGACAATGAGCTAATGAGAGCAGAAGTGATATCTGGGGTGTTTTACTGCTGCCTCCGAACCCAGACCCAGCTGAGCAGTGCATCATGGACAGACAGTTCTGTTCTGATAATTACGTCTTCCTTGATATCACACTGAAGAGCACTGCTATACATGTTGAAAAAAAAGCCTACTTTTAATCCAAGATGCTCCTTGATGATTTGTTTTTTACAAAATAACAAAAGCTGAACTGTTTTTTTTTTGTTTGTTTTTTTTTGTTTTTTAATAGGGATCTTGTCAATTCCACTTTGTGCTGCATTGTAATAGTAAAACTAGAACACTCAGAATAAAAGTACGTACCTTCAGCTGCTCCCTTGTTTGCAGTCGGGGTCGCCTAAGCAAATCCGAGGTGGATCTGCATGTTGAATTAGCACACGTTTTACACCGGATGCTCTTCCTGGTGCAACTCAATATTACAAGGAGAATGTTGTGAAGGTGTAGGAACACGGACCCACAACAGGGGGCGTTAAATGAACGGGCAATGGATAAGCCAAACAGTAACAATTTAATGTTGTAGTGCACAACGAAATACAGACAATCACAGTTTAGGTACCACCGAATTACAGATTTGAGTGACGTGTGGGCAGGCTTGAGGATAGGAGACATCCGTCCTGAGCCGAGCCGGATCCCACACGGCCTTCACCGCCAACGGACCTGAAGAATACCGGCGCCGCCAAGTCCTGGCTCCCCCAGGTGGTCACCGTCTCCAGCTGTCAGACCTGGTACTGCTGGCAGAGAACAGAAAAACTATTGATGAGTGTGAGTTCGCACACTCAGTAATTCCACAGTCTGTATACAGTTAGGAGGGAGAACCTCCACCTCCAATAACACACTCAGACAGCTCCTGAGACAACCACTTATCTGGGTGGGGTGGGAGGCGAAGCCGTCGCAGTCCACACCAAACGCCAACTCCGCAGACAAGGAATCCGTCCCAGGAAAACGGCTGCAAAAGAGATCAGACTAATGCTCGAATAAGGTTCAGCAGAGAAATTACCTCTTCTGATAGCTGATTTCTCGGCGGGGAGGTGGAGTTGCAGTCCGGCCTTTATGGTGGTGGTGATGTGGATGAGTGACAGCTGGTGCTGATAACGAGTGACAGCTGTCACTCCCGGTTGCTATGACGCCCTCTCATGCTCGAAGCCCGCACTTCAAGCAGGGCGCCATCTGGTGGTGGTGGGCCAGCAGTACCTCCTCTTCAGCGGCCCACACAACAGAACCCCCCCCTCAACGGGCGCCTCCTGGCGCCCGACCAGGCTTGTCCGGGTGCCGGGCATAGAAATTGGCCAGGAGGGCCGGGTCCAGGATGAAGCTCCTCTTCAGCCAGGAGCGTTCTTCGGGTCCGTAACCCTCCCAGTCCACCAAATACTGGAATCCCCGGCCCTTCCGACAAACGTCCAGGAGCCGGCGCACAGTCCAAGCCGGCTCCCCGTCGATGATCCGGGCAGGCGGCGGTGCCGGTCCAGGGGCACAGAGGGGAGAGGCGTGGCAGGGTTTGAGTCTGGAGACGTGGAATACCGGATGTATCCGCAGTGAAGCTGAAGCTGCCAGCTTCACTGCGGCTGGACTGAGGACCTTCACGATGGTCCTATAAATCTGTCCTTAAGTTTCTGGGATTCCGTGTGTAGAGGTATGTCTTTTGTAGATAGCCAAACCGCCTGCCCGGGCTGATACGTAGGGGCCGGGGCACGCCGGCGGTCCGCATGGGCCTTAGCCCTCGTCCGGGCCTTGAGCAGGGCAGAGCGGGCGGTACGCCACACCCGACGGCACCTCCTCAGATGGGCCTGGACCGAGGGCATCCCGACCTCTCCCTCCACTAGCGGGAATAATGGGGGCTGGTACCCCAAACATACCTCAAAAGGGGAGAGGCCAGTGGCAGATGACACTTGGCTATTATGAGCGTACTCGATCCAGGCCAGATGGTCACTCCAGGCCGACGGGTGCGCGGAGGTCACGCAGCGGAGGGCCTGCTCCAAATCCTGATTCGTCCGCTCTGCCTGCCCATTCGTCTGGGGGTGGTACCTGGACGAGAGGCTTACTGTGGCCCCCAGTTCCCTGCAGAAACTCCTCCAGACTTGGGAGGAGAACTGAGGGCCACGATCTGAGACAATGTCCGATGGAATCCCATGCAGACGCACGACGTGGTGGACCAGGAGATCTGCAGTCTCCTGGGCCGTCGGGAGCTTCGGGAGGGCCACGAAGTGGGCTGCCTTGGAGAACCGGTCCACTATCGTGAGGATGGCAGTCTTGCCCTGGGACGGCGGGAGGTCCGTGACGAAGTCCAGGCCGATGTGAGACCAGGGGCGATGAGGCACGGGCAAAGGCTGGAGGAGGCCTTGGGTCTTATGATGATCTGCCTTGCCCCTGGCGCAGGTGGTGCAGGCCTGGACGTACTCCCGGATGTCGGTTTCCAGAGACGCCCACCAGAAGTGCTGCCGAACGACTGCCACGGTTCTTCGTACCCCTGGGTGGCAGGAGATCTTGGAACCGTGACAGAAGTCCAGAACTGCAGCCCTGGCTTCTGGTGGGACGTACATTTTGTTTTTCGGGCCAGTTCCCGGATCCGGGTTCCGTGTCAGGGCCTCCCGGACGGTCTTCTCCACGTCCCAGGTGAGGGCGGCCACGACAGTGGACTCGGGAATGATGGTTTCCGTCGAGTCTGACAGCTCGGTCCTGACCTCCTCTTCAGACCGCGTCAGACCGTTGGTTCTTCGTCCTGGGGCGGTATGTAATCCGAAAGTCAAAACGCCCGAAGAACAGTGACCAGCGGGCTTGCCTGGGGTTCAGACGCTTGGCGGTCCGAATGTACTCCAGGTTCCGATGGTCTGTGAAAACCGTGAATGGCATAGAAGCTCCCTCCAACAGGTATCTCCACTCCTCCAGAGCCTCCTTCACCGCAAGAAGTTCCCGGTTGCTGACGTCATAATTCCTTTCTGCCGGGGTCAACCTGCGGGAAAAATAGGCACAAGGATGGAGAACCTTATTGGACTCCCCGCTCTGGGATAGCACGGCTCCTATCCCTGAGTCAGAGGCATCCACTTCAACTATAAATTGGCGAGTAGGATCGGGCTGCACCAGAACTGGTGCAGTCGAGAACCGACGTTTCAACTCCCTAAACGCGGCTTCGCACCGATCCGACCAAGTGAAGGGGACTTTAGTGGAGGTCAGGGCTGTCAGGGGGCTAACTACCTGACTATAGCCCTTGATGAACCTCCGGTAAAAATTAGCAAAACCGAGGAACTGCTGCAATTTCCTACGGTTTGTAGGTTGGGGCCAATCTCTCACCGCCGCTACCTTGGCCGGATCAGGGGCGACGGAGTTGGAGGAGATGATAAACCCCAGGAAGGACAAAGATGTGCGGTGGAACTCGCACTTCTCGCCCTTCACAAACAGCCGGTTCTCCAACAACTGCTGCAGGACCTGACGTACATGCGTAACATGAGTCTCAGGATCCGGGGAAAAGATGAGTATATCGTCCAGATATACGAAGACAAACAGATGCAGGAAGTCCCGCAAGACGTCATTTACCAAAGCTTGGAACGTCGCTGGGGCGTTAGTGAGGCCGAACGGCATGACCAGGTACTCAAAGTGACCTAATGGGGTGTTAAACGCCGTCTTCCATTCGTCTCCCTTCCGGATCCGAACCAGGTGGTACGCATTCCTAAGATCCAGTTTCGTGAATATTTGGGCTCCATGCAAGGGCGTGAACACTGAATCTAACAGGGGCAGAGGGTATCGGTTGCGAACCGTGATCTCGTTCAGCCCCCTGTAATCAATGCATGGACGGAGTCCGCCGTCTTTCTTGCCCACAAAAAAGAAACCAGCACCCATCGGGGAGGTGGAGTTCCAGATCAGCCCAGCAGCTAATGAGTCCCGGATGTAGGTCTCCATTGATTCTCGCTCCGGACGTGAGAGGTTGTACAGCCTACTGGACGGGTACTCAACGCCTGGGATCAAATCAATTGCACAATCGTACGGACGGTGCGGCGGAAGGGTGAGCACCAGATCTTTGCTGAAAACGTCAGCAAGATCGTGGTACTCACTTGGCACCGCCGTCAGATTGGGGGGGGACTTTAACCTCCTCGCTAGCTGTCACACCAGGCGGAACCGAGGATCCGAGACACTCCTGGTGGCAGGTTTCGCTCCACTGAGCCACAACCCCAGACGGCCAATCAATCCGGGGATTGCGTTTTCTCATCCAAGGATAACCCAAAATCACCCGGGAGGTGGAAGGTGTTATATAGAACACGGTCTCCTCCCTGTGATTACCAGACACCACCAATGTCACTGGTTGTGTCTGGTGTGTGATTAATGGAAGAAGGGTGCCATCTAGTGCCCGTACCTTCAAAGGTGAAGGTAGAGCCACTAGAGGGAGCCCGACCTCCCTTGCCCATCTGCTGTCCAGCAGATTCCCTTCCGACCCCGTGTCTACCAGTGCTGGGGCGTGAAGGGTCAGATCCCCACTCAGGATCGTGACTGGGATGCGTGCAGAATTACGGGGCATCCCCACGTGGGTATTATGACCCACCCTTAGCCCAGTCTCTAAGGACGAGTACTGCTGTTTTGACCGTTTGGGGCAGTTTTTCTGTGTGTGCTCGGTTGAGCTGCAGTGAAAACACTCCCCACGGACCAGCCTCCTTTGTCTCTGATCTGATCGCCTTTTGGCCCTGCTCGTTTCCATAGCAACATCAGCAGGGGGAGCTGTCGTCATGTGGAGTACCCTGGCTGTGGAGCGTGGGGAAGACGGCTCCCTTTCGGACCCGGGAGGAAGAGGGACGGTTTGTGCCTGACCACACCCTTCGTCTCGCTCCCGTCGGTGTTCTGTTAATCGGTTATCTAACCGTATAACTAGGTCGATAAGCCCGTCTAAATCCCGCGGCTCGTCCTTCGCCACCAGGTGCTCCTTAAGGACCAGAGACAGTCCATTTACAAAGGCGCCGCGGAGTGCAACAGCATTCCAGCCGGCTCGCGCTGCCGCGATGAGGAAGTCGACTACATACTTCGCCGCGCTCTGACACCCCTGTCTTATTGACAGCAGCACGCTTGAAGCGGTCTCGCCTCTATGAGGGTGGTCGAACACCTGTCTGAACTCCCTCACAAACCCAGCGTATGTCGTTAGGAGTCGTGAATTCTGCTCCCAGAGCGACATAGCCCAGGCGCGTGCCTCTCCTCGAAGCAGATTTATTACGTAAGCCACCCGGCTAGTGTCTGACGCGTACATGACGGGACGCTGTGAAAAGACGAGCGAGCACTGCATTAAGAAGTCCGCGCACATCTCGACACAACCTCCGTATGGCTCCGGAGGGCTTATGTATGCTTCAGGGGACGGTGGGGGGGTTCGTTGAACGACCAGCAGAATGTCTGTTTCAGGCCTCCGGTCAGCAGGGGGAGGTGCTGCAGCAGCGCCCTGGGCCTGCGCTTCCACCTTGGCGGTGAGAGCCTCCATCCTCCGATTGAGGATCACACTCTGCTCGGTGACTAAGTCCAGCCGAGCAGTGAAAGCGGTTAAGATTTGCTGCAGCTCACCTAACACGCCTCCTGCTGACGCCTGTGCACCTCGCTCTTCCATTGGCCGTTCAAGCGATGGTTGACGCCCCTCGGGATCCATGACGCTGGCCGAGAAATCCTGTTGTGAAGGTGTAGGAACACGGACCCACAACAGGGGGCGTTAAATGAATGGGCAATGGATAAGCCAAACAGTAACAATTTAATGTTGTAGTGCACAACGAAATACAGACAATCACAGTTTAGGTACCACCGAATTACAGATTTGAGTGACGTGTGGGCAGGCTTGAGGATAGGAGACATCCGTCCTGAGCCGAGCCGGATCCCACACGGCCTTCACCGCCAACGGACCTGAAGAACACCGGAGCCACCAAGTCCTGGCTCCCCCAGGTGGTCACCATCTCCAGCTGTCAGACCTGGTACTGCTGGCAGAGAACAGAAAAACTATTGATGAGTGTGAGTTCGCACACTCAGTAATTCCACGGTCTGTATACAGTTAGGAGGGAGAACCTCCACCTCCAATAACACACTCAGACATCGCCTGAGACAACCACTTATCTGGGTGGGGTGGGAGGCAAAGCCGTCGCAGTCCACACCAAACGCCAACTCCGCAGACAAGGAATCCGTCCCAGAAAAACGGCTGCAAAAGAGATCAGACTAATGCTCGAATAAGGTTCAGCAGAGAAATTACCTCTTCTGATAGCTGATTTCTCGGCGGGGAGGTGGAGTTGCAGTCCGGCCTTTATGGTGGTGGTGATGTGATGTGGATGAGTGACAGCTGGTGCTGATAACGAGTGACAGCTGTCACTCCCGGTTGCTATGACGCCCTCTCATGCTTGAAGCCCGCACTTCAAGCAGGGCGCCATCTGGTGG
This sequence comes from Thalassophryne amazonica, assembly GCF_902500255.1. Lineage (NCBI taxonomy): Eukaryota > Metazoa > Chordata > Actinopteri > Batrachoidiformes > Batrachoididae > Thalassophryne > Thalassophryne amazonica. The sequence continues at coordinate 6,142,808 of NC_047104.1, forward strand.
TGGTGGGCCAGCAGTACCTCCTCTTCAGCGGCCCACACAACAGAGAAATGTGGCAGAGGTGGGGTTTGAACCGGGAACCTTCCACACGGAAACCAAGTGCACTAACCACTTGGCCACCGCCAGTGCTAGAACACGCAGAATATTGACTGAATAACCTGGATGAGACTAGTGATTGTGTTTTTGTTGTTATAAATGCATACTTCCTTATTATAATCGATTACATTCCAAAATGTCTTCAACATAGAAACATGTTTTTAAATTGGATCTGTACCCACAATGTAGGGGTGGAAGTCTTCCAACTATGGGGTCTGACCAACCCCTATTTACAAGTGGAAAACACAGACAGGAGGGCGAGAAATCCCTGAATATTCATGCAGGAAGCGCTACTTGATTAGGAGGTAAGAAAAGCACCATATGTACCGTGTCTCAGAAACAGAGTTGGTGCACAACTGAAGCAAAGCGGAGCGTAAATATGCACCATGGCACTGACTGATCTGTGTCAGGCATGTTTAATAAATCTGATACGACCAATAAAATTAATACAATGATTCTTCTCGATATTAATCACTGCGATCAGATCAGGAAATTCCCAGCATTAACATTAGGTGGTGCTGTTGGACAAAACTATTCTGAAGCCTCGTGTACGAGGTCTTTTAGAAAACTATCCTACCTTTGTATTTTTTTAAAAAACTATATGGATTTGAATGACGTGCGATTACACCAATCATGCTTGAACCCTCGTGCGCATGTGTGAGTTTTTTCACACATGTCGGTGACGTCATTTCCCTGTGGGCAGGCCTTGAGTGAGATGTGGTCCCGCCCTCTCGGCTGAATTCCTTTGTTTCACACGCTGCTCGAGACGGCGCGCGTTGCTTTATCAAAAATTTTTCTGGACCTGTGAGGAATATCCAAGTGGACACTATTCGAGAAATTAAGCTGGTTTTCGGTGAAAAGTTTAACGGCTGATGAGAGATTATGGGGTGTTTCTGTCGCTGTAAGGACTTCCCACGCAGCGGGACGTCGTGCAGCGCTTCCAGGTGCCGTCGTCGGTCTGTTTCGATCTGAAAACATCCTAATTTAAGGCTTAATTCACCCAGGACGTCGTGAGAGAACAGAGAAGATTCAGAAGAAGCCGGCATGAGCACTTTATGCGGACATTCCACTGTTTAAGGACATTTTTTAATGAAAGACGTGCGCGCAAATTCGCCAAGTCGTTTCCGTGACGACTCGGCGAATCTGTGTGCGCCGCGACAGGGAAAAACACCTCCGTGTTGAAAACCATTTGTAAAATTCAGGCGGCTTTTGATGGCTTTCAACAAGTGAGTAACTGAGAAATTGTTTAACAGCTTGGGCATGTTCCAACTTGTCCGTTAAGGTTTCCAACGAAGGTGTTTTTCCTGTCGCGACCCCCCGCGGTCGGGTCCGGCCCGACATGCGACTCTGCCCGCACGTTCTTTCATTACAAAATGTCCGTTAACAATGGAATGTCCGAATAAACTCCTCATGCCGACTTCTGAAAGTTCTCTGTTCTCTGACGACTTCCTGGGTCAACAGAGCCTGAAATGTGGAAGTTTTCAACTTGAAACAGCGAGATGCTGCCGCCTCGAAGCGCAGATCGCCGTCAGGCACCGTGGGCCGTCCTTAAAGCGACAGTTACAGACCAAAATCTCTCATCAGCCGTTAAAATTTTTACCGAAAACCAGCTGAATTTATCGAATGGTGTCCACTCAGTTGTGCCTTACAGTTTTGAAACAATTTTGATCAAACAAAGCAGCAGTCTCTGAGCCATTCCTAAACAATGAAAAAATCGAGAGGGTGGGTGACTCCTCACTCAAAGCCTGCCCACAGGCGAATGACATAACCGACAGGCATGAAAAAAACTCTTGCATGCCCACGAGGGTTCAAGCATGTCTGATGTAATCACACGTGATTCAAATCCATATGGTTTTTGAAAAAAATAATAAGGTTGGATACTTTTCTAATAGACCTCGTACTTTTCCATTTCTTTTCTCAATTACTTCAAATGATTCAAAATGCTGCTGCTAGAGTTGTGACTAGCAGAAGAACATTTGCTTGCAATTACCCATATTTTGGCCTCCTATCTGTGTGAGGTTAGATTTGAAGGTTTTGTTATTAACATACGAAATCCTTCACAGATTTGCACCTTCCTGTCTGGCTGTCCTAATTAAGCCTCACCTACCATATTCTTGGCATGCAGGATTATGGTGCAGTCTACAGGTAATAAAGAAGTCAGCTGGTCACAGAGCTTTTCTTATCATGCTGCTGAGATAAAACAGTCTGTGGAGTCTTTCAAATCCAGACAAAAGACCCATGTGTTCTCTCTGTCATGTGAGCAATATAGTTTTGCTGCTTTAAACTACCCTCCCATCCTAAATTTATGTTTGTACTAATGGAGCTGGACTCAGCCTCACCATATCTAAATTCTGGGATTGTTCATGAGACGTAGGCCAGAGTTGCCGCTGATCCCGTTAACATCGTGTCCATTATTTTGCTGTTGTGAAATACGGCTCCCCTGAGTTGTTCGTTGCAGTCGATTGATTTCTGCTCTGTGTTCTTGTTTTGAGGTCCTCTGCTTGAAGAACTTGCTTGACAGGCATCACTACTGGCCACCAGAGGTGTCAAGTAACAAAGTACAAATACTTCGTTACTGTACTTAAGTACACTTTTTAGGTATCTATACTTTACTCCATTACTTATTTTTCTGCCTACTTCTGACTCCTACTCATTACATTTTCACACAAGTATCTGTACTTTCTATTCCTTACATTTTTTTAAAACAAACAGCCTCATTACTCTTGGCTTCAGTTTAATGTTTATATATATATATATATATATAATTATTATTTTTATTTTTTTTCACGTCATGTGCGCCTGTAATCAACTTTTCTGCAGCGTGGCTTTGCTTTGAACCGTGAACCAATCGAAGCAGTGGTTCGCAGATTGAAGCAATGCTTCGACCTATTGCTTCATTTATTCTTTGTTTCTTTCGCTTAATTTTCCCCCGCTAAAACCCTAAAGAGCATACGTCTGTGAGTATTATTTACCTTTTCTATGTTAAACCGACCTGTTATGGTCTTCTGAAACAGTTGATAGATGTATTTTATAACTTAAAAAACGGGAGCGACGCTAACGCGTTAGCATGTCTATGGCATTTTCAATGTTAAAACTTAGCATTAAGCAGTTGCAGCCGTCATCACGTTCGGGTGCATTTGTTTTCAAATTGTAATATTTCTTAAATTTATTTTTGTTTATATATTAATAATCTAATGATTATTATATACAATTTTAGAGAAAGAGACAAAAAGAACCTGAATAGAAACAACAGAAAATATAAAAGCAACTAACAACGAACATACATAAATAAATACATACATAAATAAACAAGTGTTTCCTGTGAACATCTAGTGATTCTTACACCTCCACTTCATCCCTGTCTTATTTAATGACAGTAGAGTGTATACTTCTACTTAAGTAACAAATGTGTGTACTTTTGACACCACTGCTGGCCACAAGCAGTAACAATGCAGAGCAGCTCCAAGTGGTCTCATCTACCCAAGTGTGGGGAGGAACTTGGGAGGATGGATGTTTGGATGTACTTCAACTGGAATGTGGCTGTTCAGGAGGAGGGTTGAAGGCTGGGGCCTATTACACATGGATGTGGACTCTAGCTGCTGCTGGCCTTCTATCACTCCTCAGTGGAGAGCGTACTGACATACTGTCTGGGTGTGTGGTACACAGGCTCCACAGACAGGAAGGCGGTGCAGAGGGTCATAAACACTGCCCCTAAAGATCATCAGCCGCCCTCTGCCCAGCCTAGAAAACATCACCACATACTACTGCCAGAGGAGACCCAAGGACATCACAGAAGACCCCTCACACCCTGCATATCCCATTTGACCTGTTGCCCATGCTACAGGTCAACAAAGACCCACACCAGCAGGCTGACAAACAGCTTCTTCCCATGGGCCATACGTACTGCAAACATCCATGGATAAACACACACACACACACACACACACACACACACACACACACACACACACACACACACACACACACACACACACACACACACACACACACACACACACACACACACACGCCTGCTGCCATGAACCCCCCCCGACAACAAAAAACCCAACTTGTCACTTTTGCAGGTTTTCCCACCTACAAAGAATGGAGAGGTCTGTAATTTTTATTGTAGGTTCACTTCAACTGTGAGAGACAGAATCTAAAAAGAAAATCCTGACAATCACATTGTATGATTTTTAAATAATTAATTTGCATTTTATTGCATAAAATAAGTATTTGAACACCTACCAACCAGCAAGAATTCTGTCGCTCACAGACCTGTTAATTTTTCTTTAAGAGGCCCTCTTATTCTGCACTCTTTACCTGTATTAATTGCACCTGTTTGAACTTGTTACATGTATAAAAGACACCTGTTCACATACTCAATCAATCACACCCAACCTGTCCACCATAGCCAAGACCAAAGAGCTGTCTAAGGACACCAGGGACAAAGCTGTAGACCTGCACAAGGCTGGGATGGACTACAGGACAACAGGCAAGCAGCTTGGTAGAAGACAACAACTGTTATGATTATTTATTAGAAAGTGGAAGAAACACAAGATGACTGTCAATCGACCTCGGTAGATCTCACTTTGTGGGGTAAGGATGATTCTGAGAAAGCTCAGAACTACACAGGAGGACCTGGTCAATGACCTGAAGAGAGCTGGGACCACAGTCACAAAGATTACATTAGTAACACATGATGCTGTCATGGTTTAAAATCCTGCAGGGCAGCAAGGTCCCCCTGCTCAAGCCAGCACATGTCCAGGCCTGATTGAAGTTCACCAGTGACCATCTGGATGATCCAGAGGAGGCATGGGAGAAGGTCACGTGGTCAGATGAGACCAGAATAGAGCTTTTTGGAATCAACTCCACTTACCATGTTTAGAGGATGAGAACAACCCCAAGAAAACCATCCCAACTGTGAAGCATGGGGGTGGAAACAACATACTCTGGGGGTGCTCTTCTGCAAAGGGACAGGACGACTGCACCGCATTGAAGGAAGGATGGATGGGGTCACGTATTTTGAGATTTTGGCAAACAACCTCCTTCCCTCCTTCCCTCATTGAAGATGGGTCATGGCTGGGTCTTCCAGCATGACAATGACCCCAAACACACAGCCAGGGCAACTAAGGAGGGGCTCCGTAAGAAGCATTTCAAGGTCCTAGAATGACCTGGCCAGTCTCCAGACCTGAACTCAATAGAAAATCTTTGGAGGGAGCTGAAACTCCAAACCTGAAAGATCTGGAGAAGATCTGTATGGAGGAGTGGACCAAAATCCCTGCTGCAGTGTGTGAAAACCTGGTGAAAAACTACAGGAAACGTTTGACCTCTGCAATTGTAAACAAAGGCTACTGTACCAAATATTAACATTGATTTTCACAGGTGTTCAAGTACTTATTTGCAGAAGTAACAAACAAATAAATTAATAAAAAAATCATACATTGTGATTTCCAGATTTTTTTAGATTATGTCTCACAGTGGACATGCACCTAAGATGAAAATTTCAGAACCCTCCATGATTTCTAAGTGGGAGAACTTGCAAAATCGCAGGGTGTTCAAATACTTATTTTCCTCACTATATATATATATATATATATATATATATATATATATATATATAGTCAGTATACAGTACATATCAGAAATATTTTTTATTGTGTATAAGATGTCTTTTTTCTTTGTTTGTGGGGCAAAGTAGCTCTGCAGGAGCACCCCCAATTTCGCTGTACCCCAACTCCTCCAGTACAATGACAAAGACTATTCTATTCTGTAGAATTTTTGGTTGTTCGTCCTTAACAGGCCCATGATCTTTACCACTTTATTACTAGGACTAATTTGTCAGGATGACTACAGGACTGAGCCTGGTTGCTTAGCTCTACCATCTTGTTTTGTTGTGCTTTGATTAGTTAATTTTTTTGTTATTGGTAGATTGGTAGAGCAGACAGTCACCCCTCCGAGTCTGGTTCACTTGATGTTTCTTGCACTGTTGCTGATGAGTTTGTTCAGAGAGGTGGGTAAGGTTAGACCTGAGCCCTTGTGAAATCCCTTGGGGCGAATTGTGTAGTGAGGTCACACGATATAAATAAATTGAACTGAAATTCAACTGTCAGCCAAAAAGTAAAAACCAGTCCTGCAAGCTGATACCTCTTCCCACCTCATCGCATTTATTCTTATAGGGGGAAACATTGACATGCGCTGCAACACTGCGATTTATTCCAGAGAATGAAATTATTCATCCGTATGGAATCACATGGTAGGAACAGTTTTCTTCACCTCAACCGTTACAAAAGCCACAAATGGTATGTCTACTTCAACACCTGGAAAAGCTAAAGAAAGCTCATCAAGCAACTGGCCATGGCATTGTCTGTTTCCATGGCAACAAATGGAAATTTGTGCAACACCTACCATTCTGGTGAAAGAAATATAAGACATACGGATGGAGGTTGGAGAATGAATGTTAAAATAATTGCAGTGTTCAGGGGTCTGGTGCTTTCTGGAGCCCAATGAGCATCGGAAGAAATATGAGTCATGAGCGAACTTACTGATACGCACTTAAGTTCTGATCAGCTCCCGTCTTTGACGTTACACTGTGACGTCAGTCAAACCCAAGCACAGGTCTCACTAAAGCCTTAGCTGAGGCAGACTGAGTGCAGCCTGAACAGAATCATCATTTCGCTGCCAAAATAAAATATTTAGACACTTCAAATTTAAAAATAAGATGCTCCACACATGCTCGCCCCAGTCCTTCCTTACTAATACAATATTTAATGAAATACTATGAAAAAATATGAGGTAAGGGTTATGGTTATCTTTGCTGATTTCAATCATGTTCTTCAGCACAAAGACACGTAGGTTTTGAAGATAAAGAGCTGTTGTACTTGAGCACATCATCTTTTAACACAAAGCACTCTGCGAAGGCTCGTGCAGGCAGGTTTGGGAAAAGTGGAACGTGAGACGGTGGAATCGCGTTAACGTCAGCAGTAATGCAGGTGCTGCTTTGGACTGCTGCAAACAAGGAACAGAGCCAAAGGATGTAAACTCGGTCAGCAAGACAGTTTATGATCAAACTGTCACCTGCGGTCATGAACGTTGTGTCGTGACTCATAAAATAATACGTCCCCACTCTGCCATACAAGTTGCCTGCATGTATTATATACAGATGGCAGCAAATCATTTGTGATGGAACATCGGAATAAATAATGTGGTCAACTCTGGACTGAGGAGCCCAACAGGTCATTTTAAACATGAATGATAAGTGACAAATATAATGCATTTAAAATATATACATATATATAAAACACATATATATATAAAAAAACGGCTCAGTAGATCCTTGTCATTTGATTGGTGCTTTGTATGCTACATGACATGGATTAAGTCATACTTGGCTTCACCTCGTTGAATGGTATGCTCCAGCTTTCACCTCATGAAATATTTGTACCATTGAACTCATATATACAACCCCTGGCAAAAATGATGGAATCACCGGCCTCGGAGGATGTTCATTCAGTTGTTTAATTTTGTAGAAAAAAAAAGCAGATCACAGATCACATGACACAAAACTAAAGTCATTTCAAATGGCAGCTTTCTGGCTTTAAGAAGCACTATAAGAAATCAGGAAAAAAAAATTGTGGCAGTCAGTAACGGTTACTTTTTTAGACTAAGCAGAGGGAAAAAAATATGGACTCACTCAATTCTGAGGAAAAAATTATGGAATCATGAAAAAAAAAAGAACACTCCAACACATCACTAGTATTTTGTTGCACCACCTCTGGCTTTTATAACAGCTTGCAGTCTCTGAGGCATGGACTTAATGAGTGACAAACAGTAGTACTCTTCATCAATCTGGCTCCAACTTTCTCTGATTGCTGTTGCCAGATCAGCTTTGCAGGTTGGAGCCTTGTCATGGACCCTTTTCTTCAACTTCCACCAAAGATTTTCATATGGATTAAGATCCGGACTATTTGCAGGCCATGACATTGACCCTATGTGTCTTTTTGCAAGGAATGTTTTCACAGTTTTTGCTCTATGGCAAGATGCATTATCATCTTGAGAAATGATTTCATCATCCCCAAACATCCTTTCAATTGATAGGATAAGAAAAGTGTCCAAAATATCAAGGTAAACATGTGCATTTATTGATGATGTAATGACAGCCATCTCCCCAGTGTCTTTACCTGACATGCAGCCCCATATCATCAATGACTGTGGAAATTTACATGTTCTCTTCAGGCAGTCATCTTTATAAATCTCACTGGAACAGCACCAAACAAAAGTTCCAGCATCATCACCTTGCCCAATGCAGATTCGAGATTCATCACTGAATATGACTTTCATCCAGTCATCCACAGTCCACGACTGCTTTTCTTTAGCCCATTGTAACCTTGATTTTTTCTGTTTAGGTGTTAATGATGGCTTTCGTTTAGCTTTTCTGTATGTAAATCCCATTTCCTTTAGGCGGTTTCTTACAGTTCGGTCACAGACGTTGACTCCAGTTTCCTCCCATTCGTTCCTCATTTGTTTTGTTGTGCATTTTCGATTTTTGAGACATATTGCTTTAAGTTTTCTGTCTTGACGCTTTGATGTCTTCCTTGGTCTACCAGTATGTTTGCCTTTAACAACCTTCCCATGTTGTTTGTATTTGGTCCAGAGTTTAGACACAGCTGACTGTGAACAACCAACATCTTTTGCAACATTGCGTGATGATTTACCCTCTTTTAAGAGTTTGATAATCCTCTCCTTTGTTTCAATTGACATCTCTCGTGTTGGAGCCATGATTCATGTCAGTCCACTTGGTGCAACAGCTCTCCAAGGTGTGATCACTCCTTTTTAGATGCAGACTAATGAGCAGATCTGATTTGATGCAGGTATTAGTTTTGGGGATGAAAATTTACAGGGTGATTCCATAATTTATTCCTCAGAATTCAGTGATTCCATATTTTTTTTCCCTCTGCTTGGTCTAAAAAAGTAACCGTTACTGACTGGCACATTTTTTTTTTCCTGATTTCTTATAGTGTTTCTTAAAGCCAGAAAGTTGCCATTTGAAATGACTTTAGTTTTCTGTCATGTCTGTGATCTGCTTTTTTTCTACAAAATTAAACAACTGAATGAACATCCTCTGAGGCCGGTGATTCCATAATTTTTGCCAGGGGTTGTATAATTATTTAGACATTAACTATTAAGATCTTACTGTCTTATGTACAGTTTGTACATGTTCAGTCAAGCCGCTCTATTTTGTCACGTGATAATTTCACAAGGACACAATGGACATAAGCGTTTATGTTTTATTATGTTATCCAGGTATCATTGATACTTTCACCTGTGTTTGTTTATATGGATGTTGCAGAATAAATTCAATCAATCATAAACAATATTTTATCTGTGTTTTAATGGAGAATGTAGAGGTCTGTAATTTTTATCGTAGGTACACTTCAACTGTGAGAGACAGAATCTCAATCAATCAATCAATCAATTTTTTTATATAGCGCCAAATCACAACAAACAGTTGCCCCAAGGCGCTTTATATTGTAAGGCAAGGCCATACAATAATTATGTAAAACCCCAACGGTCAAAACGACCCCCTGTGAGCAAGCACTTGGCTACAGTGGGAAGGAAAAACTCCCTTTTAACAGGAAGAAACCTCCAGCAGAACCAGGCTCAGGGAGGGGCAGTCTTCTGCTGGGACTGGTTGGGGCTGAGGGAGAGAACCAAGAAAAAGACATGCTGTGGAGGGGAGCAGAGATCGATCACTAATGATTAAATGCAGAGTGGTGCATACAGAGCAAAAAGAGAAAGAAACAGTGCATCATGGGAACCCCCCAGCAGTCTACGTCTATAGCAGCATAACTAAGGGATGGTCCAGCCCTAACTATAAGCTTTAGCAAAAAGGAAAGTTTTAAGCCTAATCTTAAAAGTAGAGAGGGTGTCTGTCTCCCTGATCTGAATTGGGAGCTGGTTCCACAGGAGAGGAGCCTGAAAGCTGAAGGCTCTGCCTCCCATTCTACTCTTACAAACCCTAGGAACTACAAGTAAGCCTGCAGTCTGAGAGCGAAGCGCTCTATTGGGGCGATATGGCACCACGAGGTCCCCAAGATAAGATGGGACCTGATTATTCAAAACCTTATAAGTAAGAAGAAGAATTTTAAATTCTATTCTAGAATTAACAGGAAGCCAATGAAGAGAGGCCAATATGGGTGAGATATGCTCTCTCCTTCTAAAAATAAGAATCTAAAAATAAAATTCAGAAAATAACATTATATGATTTTTAAATGATTTGCATTTTATTGCATGAAATAAGTATTTGAACACCTACCAACCAGCAAGAATTCTGTCTCACACAGACCTGTTAATTTTTCTTTAAGAGGCCCTCTTATTCTGCACTCTTTACCTGTATTAATTGCACCTGTTTGAACTTGTTACCTGTATAAAAGACACCTGTTCACACACTCAATCAATCACACTCCAACCTGTCCACCATAGCCAAGACCAAAGAGCTGTCTAAGGACACCAGGGACAAAACTGTAGACCTGCACAAGGCTGGGATGGACTACAGGACAAACAGGCAAGCAGCTTGGTAGAAGACAACAACTGTTATGATTATTTATTAGAAAGTGGAAGAAACACAAGATGACTGTCAATCTCCCTCGGTCTGGGATTCCATGCAAGATCTCACCTCGTGGGGTCAGGATGATTCTGAGAAAGCTCAGAACTACACAGGAGGACCTAGTCAATGACCTGAAGAGAGCTGGGACCACAGTCACAAAGATTACATTAGTAACACATGATGCTGTCATAGTTTAAAATCCTGCAGGGCAGCAAGGTCCCCCTGCTCAAGCCAGCACATGTCCAGGCCCGTTTGAAGTTCACCAGTGACCATCTGGATGATCCAGAGGAGGCATGGGAGAAGGTCACGTGGTCAGATGAGACCAAAATAAAACAGTCACCATGTTTACAGGATGAGAACAACCCCAAGAACACCGTCCTAAAGGGGACAGGACGACTGCACCGTATTGAAGGGAGGATGGATGGGGTCATGTATTGCGAGATTTTGGCAAACAACTTCCTTTCCTCAGTAAGAGCATTGAAGATGGGTCATGGCTGGGTCTTCCAGAATGACAATGACCCCAAACACACAGCCAGGGCAACTAAGGAGGGGCTCCATAAGAAGCATTTCAAGGTCCTGGAGTGGCCTGGCCAGTCTCCAGACCTGAACTCAATAGAAAATCTTTGGTGGGAGCTGAAACTCCAAACCTGAAAGATCCGGAGAAGATCTGTATGGAGGAGTGGACCACAATCCCTGCTGCTGTGTGCAAACTTGGTCAAGAACTACAGGAAATGTCTGACCTCTGTAACCGCAAACAAAGTTTTCTGTACCAAATATTAAGGTCTGTTTTTCTCTTGGATCAAATACTTATTTCATGTAATAAAATGTAAATTAATTAATTAAAAATCATACAATGCAATTTTGTGATTTTGTGGGAAAAGATTAGACAGAGAGACAGACAGACAGACAGATAGATAACAGTGGTTGAAGTCTGTTGAATTAATTGCTAAAATCCTGGCATCTCACATTTCTGGAGGGTCTGATAAAGAACAACAGACATTATTTATTAGTTTACAACGACAACCACGAAGTCGACTGCAAGCAACTCTAAGTGTGGAATTCCATCAGGACATTTGGTTGGTTCTTTTTTTTTTTTTTTTTTTTGACTCACAATGTTCTGGATGCTTGGAAAAAAAGCCTGTTTAGATGTATGCAGATGATATGACAATATACACGTATGTACCCACAGTTAATGAAGCCACTGTTACCCATAACCCTTAAGAGTTGCAAACACTGGTACAATGGGTTACTGCCAACAAACAACAAAACGTCCTTATGATATCGACATCAGTGGAATCTGGTGTTAAACAAAGCCTCTTTGTGATATTCTACATTGTAAACTGTCATGAAAAGTCACACAGCTTCTCCCATAAGAACAGTCTGCGACGGGTGATAGTTGGGATGCAGACAGCGTCACTTCTTGTTTTTGTCAGAAACAAACGCATTCAAATTTCTATAGCTCTCACTCTAAACTCGCACTATTATTTGATTTCTCATTTCAATATGGAATAAAATGTAAATTTTGGTACGTATGAATACAGTCTGAAGTAATTGCTGAACAAAACTATTCACTTCATAGATCGCTGATGTGGCAACTTGCTTTTCCTCCGTCTGATCCCTTTAATTATCTTTATCTTCACTGCTTCTTTGCTGTAAACTCACTCTTCATCTTATCAAGCCAGCTTGTGATAATCTTCTTCATATTAATCACCATCATTAAATGATAAATTTCATCTCAATTAGTGGTTATCTGCGATTTATCCACCGCATTTCCATCCTCTTCTTACGTTGGCTGCTTGGTCTTTTCCATCTCATCCTCGTCTCGCTCTTGCCACTCTGGGATATTTCTTACTGCTTTGCGAGGCAACAAAGTTCCTCAGATGGACAGCAGTTTGCAGAGTGAAGACAGTTGAGGCTCATAAACTACCTAATCTGGTTAGCTGAGAGAAGAAAGAACAATCCCACGGCCATCACCTGATTGCTTCAGCATCCTTTCTCAGATGCTTCACGAGCTACACACATGAAGTAGTCCTCAAGAGTGTTTTTCAGGGACTGACTGAAGGTTTTGTGGGGGAACATAAGAAAAACAGAGAAGAAAGAAGCCTACATACACTCATAACCACATTAAAACACGTTAAGTAATGGTTTACTGAAGGATAAGAAGTACTTTGGTGAAAAGGGGAAAGTGACAAAAGCTGTGCAGAAACCTTTACCCCCCCCAAAAAAACCTTCCATCATTTCAGCACCACGAGCTCCCTGAAATAAAAAGATAATGACGGTCTAATAAAGTAGTATTACATCACTTCAGCACGGCCTCCTGCACTGCACCACTTCAACACAGTTTTATTTAAATTTCAACACCAACTGACCTTTTTCTTTCAATGGTGGGTTTTCACAACCAGTGTGCTGGTTTTCAAATTCAAGTCTTTTGGTAGTTATTAAACTGAAGTGTTGCTGCAGCCACGACGTTTCTTCATTGTCATTGTCGACGTTTCTTCATTGAGCTGAGCTGAGAGGTCACGTGCAGTCTGATGTGATTTTTTGTGTGCGCATATTTCTGCATGTGGTGATTTTCTAAAAACCTCCAGAGGACTTTCTGATCTGCTTCCACAGACGTGTGCCACAACTTTTACTGGAATCAATCTCTGTGCAAACTGTTGCAAATAAAACACTTTAGTACCATCATGCAGTACACGGGTACTGCAAGTGAATACAGTAAAACTCACCAAAACAGTCCGGATAAACCGGATATTCGCACTCACCGGATAAAAGCAAAAGTCCCAATGTTTTTGTGTGGTTTTCCATGTAATAAACATCGTATTTTCTCACATTGGACAAAATGCCCCGTCTCATCCCATCGTAATGTATCTCCATTAAAAACCCCTCAAATGTACTGACAGAGCAGTCTGGACATGCCCAGTAACAGAGGTACAAAATGAAGTTTAGCACTGGCACTCGCCGATTTGAGGAAAGTGGGCACCGTATTTCCTTGATTAAAAGCCCGGCAGTTTATTTTTCTCAAACTGTGCTCAAACCAGGCGCCTAAATGAGGCAGGACATAATTCAAGGCCGGTGATTATCTCCTGGGATCTGAAGTGGACCTCCCGAATAGACTCCATCCGGAAAAAGGCACAGCAGAGGATGTACTTCCTCAGACAGCTCAGGAATTCAACCTGCCCCAGGAACTGCTCATCATCTTCTACACATCCATCATCCAGTCTGTCCTGTGCATCTCCATCTCTATCTCTGTCTGGTTTCCCTCTGCCTCCAAACATGACACACACAGACTTCAACCAACTGTCTGAGGAAAAAATGCTGGTAACATCTCTGCAGACCCCTCCCACCCTGGACACATGCTGTTTAAACTCCTCCCCTCTGGTCGACATTACAGAGCTCTGAACATCAAAACCACCAGACACAGGAACAGTTTCTTTCCACAGGCCATCACACTGATGAACAACTGAATCTGCCAAAAAACTCACTCATTCATATACCTCTTGTACAACTTCGATCTGTTTGTCCGTTTCTCCTTTGCACACATTTTTTTTACTGCACATTTTATGTGCAGATTTTTACTGTGAATTATTTAGTGTGTAGTTTATATTTATACATGCTCGTACAGAGAGTAAAGTTCAAACTGGAGTCAAATTGTATTTTTGTAGATACTTGGCAAAAAAAAAGCGATTCTGATTCTGATTCTTGCTGCCTGCACTGTAATATGGTGTTAACTTACCCACATATCCCTGGGTGTGATGAACCAAACCACTTCAGATCAAAGCCCTCTGCGTGGCTGAGAACCTGAACACCTGCTAAACAACAAAGACTGAAAAGGGCTGTGATATGTCACTTTTACATTTTCACTCCTCCTCTCCCATCATATTTTAAGTTTTTGCAGTGCGCACACTGATTACATTTCGATCACGGATAAAATTTATTTGGCAGAAACGTCCACAAATATGACCAACTTTACAACACAAAGTCAGAAAAAGACGCTCAAATGACCTGCAATTCATGGTGGGAAATTGTACATACCGTACCATTGGTTTGGAGGGTGATGATTGTATAAAGAAGTAGCGCTTGTTGAGGGACAAATTAATCCAGAAAAATCCGTTGCTCCTGTTGTAAATTGCATAAAGACTCGACGGAGAACTTTAAAAGGGTCACGCACACTTCAACGTCATTGCATGGCCACAGAGTTACAGAGCTGGAGAAGCATAAATCAGGCTTTAGGATTTTAAGTACCACTCTGCAGCGGACTTAGACAAAAAGAGTGACTCGGCCAAATGTAATCTTTTTAATGCACATAATGTCCGGCGCTTATTTAAGGCAGGCATTTACTTTTTAAGTTTTTAATCAAGGAAATACGTAAGACAAATTGGTGCTGGTGATTCCCCATAGATCGTTTGGCACCTCCTGACTGTAAGTAGTCTGTTATAAACATATAGCAGTTTTTGTCCATTTTATACATATAATGGATTCAGGTAGACCAGTGAATTTTGACCGTTATAATCGAAATCCACTATATGTATAAAATGGACAAAAACTGCTATATGTTTATAACAGACTACTTACAGTCAGGAGGTGCCGAACGATCTATGGGGAATCACCAGCACCGATTCGTCTTACGTATTTCCTCGATTAAAAAGAAGTAGAGTCTACCTGAATACATTATATACGAGTTTTACTGTGCTGGCATTCCGCCAGTACAGTACGTGTTCTGGTGCCAACTCTGGTCAGTGCTCTATGGACTGGGTTTTGGGTGGGGTTGTGGAAACCAGTGGCTTACTTGCCTTTGTTTTTTGAACCAATGCATACCCTGATTGCAGCACGTGAGAAGCTATGTGAAGAATTTGGGTATCAGGATTTCTGACTGTTCTAGATCCAGACTAAGATCCATCCTTTTCCTGGAAGCAACCATCAGTATCTGCGTGTTGTTACTGTAATGAATCTGAAGAGAAATTCTTGTCTCATCAATGATGTCTATGTCTCTGGGACTGAGACTGAAAGACACCTGGGAAAGCCTTATGAGGTCAGTGGACAGAGGTGTACCTTTACAGGAGAATGAAGGTTCAAGCCTTTAGGGTCCTTGTGTTCCCTATTTGAATCTATGTCAGAGCGACCTGGACACTAACCAGAGATCGCTTCCAGACATGAACAGACGATGAACAGATAACACATGGATAAAGATCTGGTTCATTGTTCATTGAGCAGCTACCACCAGGTACCACCAGGTCCAGGACTACAACAACTCAGCCAACACACAATGACTACTAATCAATACCAGCAGTAGCTAAAGGAGGTTAATCTGTTTGCAACATGCCTCCGAAAAGTAGGGTTGTCATTGATGATGAGGCGGATGACATCCAGTGCATCCGCAAACTATTCACAGCACTTCACTTTTTCCACATTTTGTTATGATACAGCCTTATTCCAACATGGACTAATTTTCATTTTTTCCCCTCAAAAATTCTACTCACAACACCCCATAATGACAAGATGGAAAAGGCTTTTTTTTAAATTGATGCACATTTAGTAAAAAAAAAACAAACAAACAAAAAAAAAACTAAGAACTCACAGGTACATAAGTATTCACAGCTTTTGTTCAATACTTTGTTGATGCACCTTTGGCAGCAATTATACAACCCCTGGCAAAAATTATGGAATCACCGGCCTCAGAGGATGTTCATTCAGTTGTTTAATTTTGTAGAAAAAAAGCAGATCACAGACATGACACAAAACTAAAGTAATTTCAAATGGCAACTTTCTGGCTTTAAGAAACACTATAAGAAATCAAGAAAAAAAGATTGTGGCAGTCAGTAATGGTTACTTTTTTAGACCAAGCAGAGGAAAAAAATATGGAATCACTCAATTCTGAGGAAAAAATTATGGAATCACCCTGTAAATTTTCATCCCCAAAACTAACACCTGCATCATATCAGACCTGCTCCTTAGTCTGCATCTAAAAAGGAGTGAATACACCTTGGAGAGCTGTTGCACCAAGTGGACTGACATGAATCATGGCTCCAACACGAAACTGAAACAAAGGAGAGGATTATCAAAACTCTTAAAAGAGGGTAAATCATCACGCAATGTTGCAAAAGATGTTGGTTGTTCACAGTCAGCTGTGTCTAAACTCTGGACCAAATACAAACAACATGAGAAGGTTGCTAAAGGCAAACATACTGGTAGACCAAGGAAGACATCAAAGCGTTAAGACAGAAAACTTAAAGCAATATGTCTCAAAAATCGAAAAATGCACAACAAAACAAATGAGGAACGAATGGGAGGAAACTGGAGTCAGCGTCTGTGACTGAACTGTAAGAAACCTCCTAAAGGAAATGGGATTTACATACAGAAAAGCTAAAGGAAAGCCATCATTAACACCTAAACAGAAAAAAAACAAGGTTACAATGGGCTAAGGAAAAGCAATCGTGGACTGTGGATGACTGGATGAAAGTCATATTCAGTGATGAATCTCGAATCTGCATTGGGCAAGGTGATGATGCTGGAACTTTTGTTTGGTGCCGTTCCAATGAGATTTATAAAGATGACTGCCTGAAGAGAACATGTAAATTTCCACAGTCATTGATGATATGGGGCTGCATGTCAGGTAAAGGCACTGGGGAGATGGCTGTCATTACATCATCAATAAACGCACAAGTTTACGTTGATATTTTGGACAATTGAAAGGATGTTTGGGGATGATGAAATCATTTTTCAAGATGATAATGCATCTTGCCATAGAGCAAAAACTGCGAAAACATTCCTTGCAAAAAGACACGTAGGGTCAATGTCATGGCACAGGGTCAATGTCAACGAGCAGATCTGATTTGATGCAGGTGTTAGTTTTGAGGATGAAAATTTACAGGGTGATTCCATAATTTTTTCCTCAGAATTGAGTGATTCCATATTTTTTTCCTCTGCTTGGTCTAAAAAAGTAACCGTTACTGACTGCCACAATCTTTTTTCTTGATTTGTTATAGTGTTTCTTAAAGCCAGAAAGTTGCCATTTGAAATGACTTTAGTTTTGTGTCATGTCTGTGATCTGCTTTTTTTCTACAAAATTAAACAACTGAATGAACATCCGACGAGGCCGGTGATTCCATAATTTTTGCCAGGGGTTGTAGCCTCAAATCTTCTTGAATATGATGCCACAAGCTTGGTGCACCTATCTTTGGCCAGTTTGGTCCATTCCTCTTTGCAGCACCTCTCAAGCTCCATCAGGTTGGATGGGGAGCGTCGTCCACAGCCATTTTCAGATCTCTCCACAGATGTTGAGTCGGATTCAGGTCTGGGCTCTGGCTGGGCCACTCAAGGACATTCACAGAGTTGTCCTGAAGGCACTCCTTTGATATCTTGGCTGTGTGCTTAGGGTCATTGTCCTGCTGAAAGATGAACCGTCACCCCAGTCTGAGGTCAAGAGCGCTCTGGAGCAGGTTTTCATCCAGGATGTCTCTGTACATTGCTGCATTCATCTTTCCCTCAATCCTGACTAATCTCCCAGTTCCTGCTGCTGGAAAAACATCCCCACAGCGTGATGCTGCCACCACTATGCTTCACTGCAGGGATGGCACCTGGTTTCCTCCAAACATGATGCCAAAGAGTTCAATCTTTGTCTCATCAGACCAAAGAATTTTGTTTTCCCTGGTCTGAGAGTCCTTCAAGTGTCTGGACACTCTACCATACAGACCTTACTGGTGGATTACTGCAGAGATGGTTGTCCTTCTGGAAGGTTCTTCTCTCTCCACAGAGGAATGTTGGAGCTCTGACAGAGTGACCATCAGGTTCTTGGACACCTCCCTGACTAAGGCCCAGGGCAGCCAGCTCTAGGAAGAGTCCTGGTGGATCTGAACTTCTTCCATTTATGATGGGACCTTCAAAGCAGCAGAAATGGTTCTGTACCCTTCGCCAGATTTGTGTCTCCAGACAATCCTGTCTCTGTCTACAGACAATTCCTTTGACTTCATGCTTGGTTTGTGCTCTGACTGTCAACTGTGGGACCTCATATGTAGACAGGTGTTTGTCTTTCCAAATCATGTCCAATCAATGAAGCTGTAGAAACATCTCAAGGATGATCATTATGCTGCTATAGACTTAGACTGCTGGGGGGTTCCCATGATGCACTGAGTGTTTCTTTCTCTTTTTGCTCTGTATGCACCACTCTGCTTTTAATCACTGGTGATTGATCTCTGCTGTCTTCCACAGCATGTCTTTTTCCTGATTCTCTCCCCTCAGCCCTAACCAGTCCCAGCAGAAGACTGCCCCTCCCTGAGCCTGGTTCTGCTGGAGGTTTCTTCCTGTTAAAAGGGAGTTTTTCCTTCCCACTGTCGCCAAGTGCTTGCTCACAGTGGGTCGTTTTGACCGTTGGGGTTTTTCTGTAATTACTGTATGGCTTTTGCCTTACAATATAAAGCGCCTTGGAGCAACTGTTTGTTGTGATTTGGCGCTATATAAATAAAATTGATTTGATTTGATGATCAGTGGAAACAAGAGGGACCTGAGCTCAATGATGAGCTTCATGGCAAAGACTGTACTCATGTACATGTGATTTCTCAGTTTGTTTGTTTTTTATTTTTAATAAATTAGCAAAAATCTCAAAAAGGCTGTAATATAAAAAATCAGAAAAAGTGCAGTGCTGTGAATACTTTCCAGGTGTGCTGTATGAAGAAAAGGAAGTTAACACAGCATATGAAACACGTCTAAAGACATTTAAAATATTATACTATGAAAACTGTCCAGCAGACAACATGACGCAAAACCACACAAAGTCTGTCGATGACTAAGGGACGACAAAACACCTGCAAAATAAAATAAAATAAAAAAATAATATCCTATATAGAAAATTCCTAAAAAAAACAAACAAAACAAAAACAAAAAAACAATTGAATTAGAAAATAAATATAAAAAGTGTTATAATAATAAGGTAACAATATAATGAGAACTTGGGAGAAAGGAATATTTTATTCAATTAGAATTCAATAAAATAACACAAAAGGTATATGGAGTGTTTTAAATAGTATAATTAGAAATGAAAATAGAAACAATTATCCTCAGTATTTTATAGAAAAAAGGAAACAACATTAGAAATATGAATGAAGTAGCTAATGAATTCAATGAATTATTTGCAACTGTTGGATCAAAACTGGCAGAGGCACTAAATGTTGATGGAACAGGAACAGATGTAGCAGATTAGGTTGAGAAAAACAACAGATCAATGTTTCTAAGAGCAGTAGAAGAAAAGGACATTTATGACATTGTGCGTGGTTTTAAGAATAAAAGCAGCACAGACTGGAGGGACACTGACATGGTAACAGTGAAAAGTGTTATTAAGGGTGCTGTAAAACCAGTAATATCTATATTTAACTTGTCTTTTCTAAATGGGATATTTCTGCACCAGATGAAAGTATCAAGAGTTGTTCCCATTTATAAAGCAGGAGACAGAAACCACTTTACAAATTATGTCAGTATCAATACTTTCCCAGTTTTTTAAAATATTGGAAAAACTATTCATAAACTGATCTGACAGTTTTGTAGAGACATATGAGTTGTCGACAGCCAGCCAGTATGTGTATGTACAGTATATTCCTGTTGTGCATTAAACTGCCCTTTGAGGGACAAATAATAAATTGAACTTGAACAAAATCGACAGCCTTGGCCTTGACTGCTTTAGTAGAGGAAGTAACAGGATGTATCGATAAAAAAAGGTATGCAGTTGGAGTGTTCTTTGATCTTAAGAAAGCATCTGACACTCTCAATCATGATATATTGATTAGAAAATGGAGAAGTACGGTTTACGAGGTATTGTTTTGAACTGGATACAGAGCTATTTACATAACAGACAACAACTTGTACAAATATGCCAATATAAATCTTGATTTATGAATATTACATGTGGGGTACCACAAGGGTAAGTCCGAGGGACAAAAAAGTTGATCACGTATATTAATAAAATATGTAGAATATCAAAGATAATAAATTTTGCATTATTTGTAAATGCTAAATATTTTCTGTTCTGAACAGAAAATGTTTATTGTCATTACATTCCTGCAATGAAATTCTGTTGGCACTTTCCACACAACTTTACAGAGAAAAAACGCAGTGCAACAGTGCAGTGATGGAAACAACTGATCATATTAACCAACTGTCCAAACAATCAAGCCGTAAACATAATGGACCCGTGCATCGGAACACAGGTGGGATCAGTCAGTCAGTTCACGGTTCTGAGCCACAGAACATCCCCCACCAATGATGATGGTTTGAACATTTACTTTCTCATAAAAAGTTAAGTTCAAGAGGTTGCAGTACATATGTGCAAAAATACTTTCATATCGACATGATTTCTAGCATAACCACGCAAAGATTACATTTTTTTTTTAACTAATCCTCTCAACAAAAAAATACCCTCATATATTAAAAGTGGTTGAAGATTTAAGGATGGGTAACCATGAACCAGTTACTCGACCATGTGCTCTGATAAACACTTTTAAAATCCACTGTCTAGACCCAAACTAACAGGTGAATTCTCCACAGGGTGCCTGTCTACTGCGATCGCCTACAATCCAAAAAAGTGCAAAAACGGGATGAAACGGCTTCATCTGGCTTGCAGCCGATCAGGCTGGCTTATAAAGTGCTGACCTGGCAACCCACCCAAAAATGAAAGAAAGAAGCTTGAGCTGTTCAACACTGAACAAAAACTGCAACAAATGCAGCTTCGGCTTGAAATATTTACTCCGATGGATCACAAACAAGTTGCAAATCATAGTCACTACGAATACCCCGCCAAATATGACTGAAGCCGTTAAGACTACAAACACCTGGAAGTTACCACGTGCTAGCAACGATTTTGAGAATCGGGATGAAATTTCAAAACTTGGATCCGGACCCGGCGCCACGAGGGGGCGTTTGGGGGCGACGCCCCATCACATCATCAACCTCGCCCCCTCGGATGTGAGCGTTATCAAAAATAAAAATAAAAAAGAAAGAAAAAGAAATACTGGAAAATATAATGCCTTGCAGTTTCGCAGATTTTTTAGTCCAATTTTGCATGCTTTTTTTTTATTTTTATTTTTTTATTACAGCGCATTGTGCTCTGCGTCCTCATCAAGCAGGCCAGTATTCTGTTGAGATGACGGGACACCTGTTGCGGCACCGCGAAGGGAGAGTACGCGCATTGTGTTCTGCATGTCTGTTTATAAGAATCTTCTCGCCCAGAAAAAAAAAGAGCACCAACAACTACCCATAACTGTGTTCTTCACTCGGAAAAAGACACCTGCAACGAGGTGTGACTCAGTGGAAAAAGGCGCGACAGTGGCGCGGCGCCAGGACGAAGAGGCGCGATCAGAGGAACTGTGAAATACTGGTCAGTCACTATTAATAATTTCTTATGTGTCCAACCTCGTAGGTTGATTGTTAAAATTAAATTCGTTAGTTCTAAAAGCCATCATAATTATTTATAGGAAAACGTTCTATTTTTATTTCTCAAACAAATGTTTGGGCCTGAAAACAGGTCGGTCTTATTTTTCTACTAAGGTTTGAACTTTGAGTGTTTACACACGAGAGAAAAGTGAGAAAATGTTAATGCCTGTTTGAGAAAAGTGTATAAAGTGTGTAGTGAGGGGTTTTACAGCCTTAAAACATCTATAATTGTAAAAAATAACGATGTCTATTTCGCGGATTTCGCCTATTGCGGGCTATTTTTAGAACATAACTCCCGTGATAAACGAGGGACCACTGTATATCTATATGAAAGGTTTATCTTTGACCCGTTGTGTGACTGTCGTGCCCAATTGTGCTGTGTTTGCGCTTGTGATGGAGGGCTGTATGTGGGGTTAATCTACTGTCTCGTGTCGTTTCTCAGATCAGTTGTTGGTTTGGTTTTGTGGTATGCAGGAGATCACTTGACCGAGGGTCTATACGTTCAAATAATAATTTAAAAAATACTGTCATCACTCTTTACTCTTAGTCAGTCTCTTACAATGTTGTAGCCTAAATACATGAGCTTTCTAGGAGCGCACCCAATTCATTCCGCACGCTCAGAGGCAGGTACCCTCCGGTGCGTACTCTTTTTTTTTTGGGGGGGGGGGGGGACCCCACCCCTGCAATAAATTCATAGCCCCCTTAATATTTTTTTCTGGCACCGGGCCTGCTTGGATCCCGATTTCAAATCTGGTGCCGATGTTGGTCAGAACTACTACGTACACCAAGTTTGTTCAAGACTGACAAAGATGGATCAAGAAGTTACTGTGATGCTTCAAAACACACCCCAAACTGGAAGGATCGGCACCCTGTGGAAGAGCCTCATAACGTAATGTGGCACATGGACAGTCCTAGTAGCTGATCACCATGGCAACTGTGACCCGAGATGCATATTCAATAGGTCACAGAGTCAGTTGTTTTACAGGTGTCTTTGGTTACTCACCCATGGAGCAGTCCAGTCCTCCCCAGCCCGGTTCACACTGGCACGTATCGGGGGAGACGCACTGTCCCTGGGCGCACTCTTCAGTACACAGAGCTGAAGAAAAGGGCACACTGTCAGTCGGAGAGCACTTACCGAGTGCATAATTCTGCTGAGATCCAACAGGCTGTCAGCAGGACATCTCTGGAACTTATCAAGAGATTTATGAATTCTATTTATAACCTTTTGAGATATTCTGCTGATGTGAGTGTAAAAAATAATGTCATCTCCTTGGTAACAACATCAACACTGGCGAATGATGAAATGATTATGCAGCTTTGTGGATTCCTTCACAGCTCTGATAAATTGCCGTGACCCCCATCAGGATACTTTCAGACGACTCCATCACTTCTGCTGTGTGCTGCGAGAACAAACTGCAAGATAAAGAGTGATCAGGCGTGATCTTCTTCCAACAAAACACCATGAAATTCAAGTGGAAACATGCTTATTTGTCACAATGTGTGTGTGTGAGATAGAGCGAGAGCGAGAGAGAGCGAGAGAGAGAGAGAGAGAATCATTAATAAGCAGAGTGAATAACTCGAGTTCTTAAATACACAAACACTAACTCCTCTGGAAGCTTCACTGAAGGTCCCCAGACAGCAGCTGACCTTGGACCACCTCCGTACCAGCAGATCCACATTATGGTCACATTTGTTTTTACAACCCCAATTCCAATGAAGTTGGGACGTTGTGTGAAATGTAAATAAAAACAGAATACAATGATTTGCAAATCCTCTTCAACCTATATTCAATTGAATACACCACAAAGACAAGATATTTAATGTTCAAACTGATAAACTTTGTTTTTGTGCAAATATTTGCTCATTTTGAAATGGATGCCTGCAAAATATTTAAAAAAAGTTTTGACGGGGCAACAAAAGACTGGGAAAGTTGATGAATGTTCAAAGAACACCTGTTTGGAAACAGGTGAGTGTCATGATTGGGTATAAAAGGAGCATCACCAAAAGTCTCAGCCGTTCACAAGCAAAGATGGGGCGAGGATCACCACTTTGTGAACAACTGCATGAAAAAGTAGTCCAACAGTTTCAGAATAATGTTTCTCAATGTTCTATTGCAAGGAATTTGGGGATTCCATCATCTACAGTCCATAATATAATCAGAAAATTCAGAGAATCTGGAGAACTTTCTACACGTAAGCAGCAAGGCTGAAAACCAACATTGAATGCCCGTGACCTTTGATCCCTCAGGCAGCACTGCATTAAAAACCGACATCATTGTGTAAAGGATCTTACCGTGTGGGCTCAGGAACACTTCAGAAAACCATTGTCAGTTAACAGTTCGTCACTACATCTACAAGTGCAAGTTAAAACTCTACCATGCAAAGTGAAAGCCAAACATCAACAACATCCAGAAACACCGCCGCCTTCTCTGGGCTCGAGCTCATTTGAAATGGACAGACACAAAGTGGAAATGTGTGCTGTGGTCTGATGAGTCCACATTTCAAATTGTTTTTGGAAATCATGGACATCGTGTCCTCTGGACAAAAGAGGAAAAACACCATCCAGATTGTTACCAGTGCAAAGTTCAAAAGCCAGCATCTGTGATGGTATGGAGGTGTGTTAGTGCCCATGGCATGGACAACTTACACATCTGTGATGGCACCATCAATGCTGAAAGGTACATCCAGGTTTTGGAGCAACACATGCTGCCATCCAAGCAACGTCTTTTTCAGGGACGTCCCTGATTATTTCAGCAAGACAATGCCAAGCCACATTCTGCACGTGTTACAACAGCGTGGCGTCGTAGTAAAAGAGTGCAGGTACTAGACTGGCCTGCCTGCAGTCCAGACCTGTCACCCATTGAAAATGTGTGTCGCATTATGAAACGCAAAATACGACAACGGAGACTGTTGAACAACTGAAGTCGTACATCAAGCAAGAATGGGAAAGAATTCCACCTACAAAGCTTCAACAATTAGTGTCCTCAGTTCCCAAACGCTTATTGAGTGTTGTTAGAAGGAAAGATGATGTAACAGTGGTAAACATACCACTGTCACAGCTTTTTTGAAACGTGTTGCAGGCATCCATTTCAAAATGAGCAAATATTTGCACAAAAACAATAAAGTTTATCAGTTTGAACATTGAATATCTTGTCTTTGTGGTGTATTCAATTGAATATAGGTTGAAGAGGATTTGAAAATCATTGTATTCTGTTTTATTTACATTTTACACAACGTCCCAACTTCATTGGAATTGGGGTTGTACTACACAGTGTGTGAAAACAAAAGAATGAGTGGCGTCACATTGAGATACATGTCAATCAGCAGAGTCAAAGAAGAAACGCATCACAGAAGAATTAAGCCCTAAATAGGCCACGAGGCGGCCCACTGGACCGGTGTGTTTTCCTGAATACCTTACCACAGTCCTCACCTGTCCTGCATATTTTCCATGTCTAACTGTTCTAGTCACGACTGGATAATTAATGTTGGTGATTGGCTGAGCACACCTGACTGAGCTAATTGGGCAGCACAGTCTCGTTTGAGGGCGGGCGCTAAAGGTGTAAAATATGACGCATCTGATTTAATTTCTCTACTTCCAGGGACAGACATATGGCACCTCCTCCTGAGTTTTTGGGCAAATTACACGCAAAGTGAAAATGCTACTCTGGTTAGCTGTGTAGGCTAACACTTACGGACACGGCCTCTCACATTTGCCTCGTCTTCCCTTCTCCATTGGGAAGTGAAAAAAATCTGCACTTTTCTCGACTGCTTTGGTTATTGCAGACGAAAACAAAACAGTCCAGCATTTTCCCGTTAGAATGTGCTGTTTGTGGGAAGAGACTAATCCCTGCGTGGAGTGTGGAAGTGTCCACTTGGAGGATGGAGTTTCAGTGGAAACCATTTCAAACCGGCACAACCGCTAGGTGACAGTGAGTATGCTCTTAAGTCTACCGAGCCGGGCTGAATGGTTTGTGCTGAAACTCCTAGACTCCGCCTGGGGAATCTTTGCTGTGTTCGTGTCGGCTCTCCCCACACGTGGTCAAATCCCGCGATATCATGTAGGGGTTCAAACTAGACTCCGTTGCCTATTAGCTGTGGGTAGCATAGAGAGAGTTCTAAAACATGCCAGGCAGGTGTCCTCCGGTTGATCTCTGGTGTGAAACAAGACCGCTCCTGTCACTGAGCTGCAAGTAACAAGTACTGAACCCTGTTCAGAATCATCCTTGCAAGCACCTTTCCCTGCACAGAGTGTGACAGTTCTTGTAATCCAGGTAGTGATCTGTTCCTTTCCAGAGTGGGACAACAAGTCCATTCTTCCTGCTGGCTTGGATTATACCCTTCTGACATATTGAAACAAACATTACTGCAATGGTGGGAGATCAGTTACAAGGTGCTGATTAATCCACACGCAGCACAAACCGCGACCTGATGTTCATATTTACCAACCTAACAAATTGTTGAACTTGGATACGGTAAGATGGTACAAACAAGTCATCCTTTATCTGAGTTGTACAGCAAACAGATAAGGCAGCACAGACATCTCCATTTTCACCTTCAGCTTCTTCAACTGGTGTAATATTTCATTATGACACAACTTTACATTTGAGAGCTGTCGCGCACTATCTGAAGGGCGGAAATAAATTACTCCATCGCGGCATAATAAATGAGGCCATGTTTCCACGGGGCCGCCGCGTCCGACTCCGTCGTTATCTCGTGCAGCGATTAGTTCACAGGCCAGCTGTGGTCAGCAGACACCGCGAGTCCGAGGAGGAAGAAAACTAAAGAGAAGAGAAAAACCCAGGCAGAAATAAACACTGAACTTTAAAAAAATAAAAAAGTAATGAAGTAAGAAGAATGGACGGACAAGGAAGAAGAGCCTGGGGTCGAGGACCAGTAAGGATTCAAACCTTCGAGGAGTAAAGTGAAAATCCACGTCAGTGAAGCTGAATATCCACAGAATTAAAACATTGCAGAGACGTTTTAGTCGGAGCGACCGCAATAACAAAAGTGGCTTATAACACAAAACCAGTGGAATACTGTGCCACACACCTCTGTCCACTGGAGCCAGAGACAAAACACTTTGTGTGTGTGTGTGTGTGTGTGTGTGTGTGTGTGTGTGTGTGGGGAGGAGTCCCATGACGGACATTAAAAAAATGGGAAGACAAAAAAAAAAAAAAAAAAAAAAAAAAAGCATAAATTACTCCAGCTTTTACCTTCTGATTAGAGCGCTAAAGTTGGAATATAACAATAGCTAGCAAGCAAACCTTTATAAAACTTTGTTTTGTTGCCAACACCAGCATTACACACACTCACTGGACACTTTAGCAGGTCCACCTTTGCTAGTATTGGGTTGGACCCCTTTTGCCTTCAGAACTGCCTTAATTCTTCATGTCATAGATTCAACAAGGTGTTGGAAACATTCCTCAGAGATGTTGGTCCATATTGACATGATGACATCACACAGTCGTCCATTCAACCTGTCTGTCCATCATCCTCTGACCTCTGACATCAACAAGACATTTTCATCCACACAACTGCCGCTCATTGGTAGCGTCTCCTTTTTGGAACATTCTCTGTAAAGATGATTGTGGGTGAAAATCCCAGTAGATCAGCACTTTGTGAAATACTCAGACCAGCCTGTTGAGCACCAACAACCAACCATGCCATGTTCAAAGTCACTTAAATCTTCTTTCTTCCCCATTCTGATGCTCAGTTTGAACTTCAGCAAGTCATCTTCACCACGTCTAGATGACTAAATGTGTTGAGTTCCTGCCATGTGATTAGCAGATTAGGTGTTTGTTCACAGGCAATTGAACAGGTGTACCTAATAAAGTGGCCAGTGAGTCTATACTTGCTGTCACTGTGAGTCCGGTGGCTCTTCACCGCAGTGGCAACAACAATTGAGAAAGCCAATTAACAGTCTGTTTCCGGACCTGTTCCTGAAATCTGGGGAGGAGGTTGAGTTCCTGAAGTGAAAAAGGGCCTTATGACTCCACCTGAAAAGGGACACCAGGCCGTCGCAGGTTACTTCCCCAGTCAAAGCTGGTGCTCAGTTACAGCTGGATGAACTGGAACGAATACAGATTATGCATCTTGTCCAAGGACACAGACATGTAGTGTGTAGTACAGGTCCTGGAAACTGACTGTGCTACCAGAGACCGGTCTGTTCTCTGGGAGCCCGACTTCAATCCTGTTTTGCACAATATTGTAAAAACAAAAGACAAAAAACGGTAACACAGGAGAAAAAGTAAAATAATTTTTTTTCTTGAATTCTTTCAGCTCTATTTAGAACAGATAAACAGAGTGTTCAAAACACACTTTTTTATTTGTTGGGAAGATGTAGCTAATTACTAAAATGGCACAAAATCACCGGTACATTAATTCTACGAAAGCACTGCATTAACAGACATTTTAACATTTACAGGAAAATGGATTTTGAATGGATATGGAAAAATAATACATGTAATTTAGAAAATTTTAACACAGAGAGACAGTAGTAGGAGTCCAGGAGGGTGGTGGCCAAGTGTGTTTGTTTCCAGTGCAGAAGGGTGTCAGTTCCAGGCCACCCTGCCCATTCTCCATGTCATGTGGAGCTGCATCAGGAAGGGCGTCCAGCATAACATACCCGCCAAATCAAAAAGCAGATCCATCTCAGATCTGCTGCGGTGACCCCGAGTGAAACAGGGGAGAAGACAACCAGACTTACGAGAGACAATTAGTGGTCGGCTGACGTGGATTGTTTTTAAAGATTCATAACAATGACAATTTTTAGAGAACTGAGCTGATACGGGCTTTGGGCAGGAGTGCATGCCACACAACGTAACAATTTAATAATAAGCAATGAGACAACATAAGATTACTTAAAAAAGCCAATTATGTATCTGCATTACAGTTTTCTGTGAGATAGTATAGTAAAAAAAAAAAAAAATGAGGTGGGCTTCATAGATAATTCAATCAATCAATCAATTTTTTTATATAGCGCCAAATCACAACAAACAGTTGCCCCAAGGCACTTTATATTGTAAGGCAAGGCCATACAATAATTATGTAAAACCCCAACGGTCAAAACGACCCCCTGTGAGCAAGCACTTGGATACAGTGGGAAGGAAAAACACACTTTTAACAGGAAGAAACCTCCAGCAGAACCAGGCTCAGGGAGGGGCAGTCTTCTGCTGGGACTGGTTGGGGCTGAGGGAGAGAACCAGGAAAAAGACATGCTGTGGAGGGGAGCAGAGATCGATCACTAATGATTAAATGCAGAGTGGTGCATACAGAGCAAAAAGAGAAAGAAACAGTGCATCATGGGAACCCCCCAGCAGTCTACGTCTATAGCAGCATAACTAAGGGATGGTTCAGGGTCACCTGATCCAGCCCTACCTATAAGCTTTAGCAAAAAGGAAAGTTTTAAGCCTAATCTTAAAAGTAGAGAGGGTGTCTGTCTCCCTGATCTGAATTGGGAGCTGGTTCCACAGGAGAGGAGCCTGAAAGCTGAAGGCTCTGCCTCCCATTCTACTCTTACAAACCCTAGGAACTATAAGTAAGCCTGCAGTCTGAGAGCGAAGCGCTCTATTGGGGTGATATGGTACTACGAGGTCCCTAAGATAAGATGGGACCTGATTATTCAAAACCTTATAAGTAAGAAGAAGAATTTTAAATTCTATTCTATAATTGGCAAAGCTTCTGGGGAAAACCTGGTCTTGTTAGGAGAGACGGCATCCATCCCACTTTGGATGGAGCAGCTCTCATTTCTAGAAATCTGGCCAATTTTCTTAAATCCTCCAAACCGTGACTATCCAGGGTTGGGACCAGGAAGCAGAGTTGTAGTCTTACACACCTCTCTGCAGCTTCTCTCCCCCTGCCATCCCCTCATTACCCCATACCCGTAGAGACGGTGCCTGCTCCCAGACCACCAATAACCAGCAAAAATCTATTTAAGCATAAAAATTCAAAAAGAAAAAATAATATAGCACCTTCAACTGCACCACAGACTAAAACAGTTAAATGTGGTCTATTAAACATTAGATCTCTCTCTTCTAAGTCCCTGTTAGTAAATGATATAATAATTGATCAACATATTGATTTATTCTGCCTTACAGAAACCTGGTTACAGCAGGATGAATATGTTAGTTTAAATAAGTCAACACCCCCGAGTCACACTAATTGCCAGAATGCTCGTAGCACGGGCCGAGGGGGAGGATTAGCAGCAATCTTCCATTCCAGCTTATTAATTAATCAAAAACCCAGACAGAGCTTTAATTCATTTGAAAGCTTGTCTCTTAGTCTTGTCCATCCAAATTGGAAGTCCCAAAAACCAGTTTTATTTGTTATCTATCGTCCACCTGGTTGTTACTGTGAGTTTCTCTGTGAATTTTCAGACCTTTTGTCTGACTTAGTGCTTAGCTCAGATAATTATAGTGGGCGATTTTAACATCCACACAGATGCTGAGAATGACAGCCTCAACACTGCATTTAATCTATTGTTAGACTCAATTGGGTTCGCTCAAAATGTAAATGAGTCCACCCACCACTTTAATCATACCTTAGATCTTGTTCTGACTTATGGTATGGAAATTGAAGACTTAACAGTATTCCCTGAAAACTCCCTTCTGTCTGATCATTTCTTAACATTTACATTTACTCTGATGGACTACCCAGCAGTGGGGAATAAGTTTCATTACAGTAGAAGTCTTTATGAAAGCACTGTAACTAGGTTTAAGGATATTGATTCCTTCTTTATGTTCTCTAATGCCATATACCAACACATTGCAGAGTAGCTACCTAAACTATGTGAGTGAGATAGATTATCTCGTCAATAGTTTTACATCCTCATTGAAGATAACTTTGGATGCTGTAGCTCCTCTGAAAAAGAGAGCCTTAAATCAGAAGTGCCTGACTCCGTGGTATAACTCACAAACTCGCAGCTTAAAGCAGATAACCCGTAAGTTGGAGAGGAAATGGCATCTCACTAATTTAGAAGATCTTCACTTAGCCTGGAAAAAGAGTCTGTTGCGCTATAAAAAAGCCCTCCGTAAAGCTAGGACATCTTACTACTCATCACTAATTGAAGAAAATAAGAACATCCCCAGGTTTCTTTTCAGCACTGTAGCCAGGCTGACAAAGAGTCAGAGCTCTACTGAGCCGAGTATTCCTTTAACTTTAACTAGTAATGACTTCATGACTTTCTTTGCTAATAAAATTTTAACTATTAGAGAAAAAATTACTTATAACCATCTCAAAGACATATTGTTATCTTTGGCTGCTTTCAGTAATGCTGGTATTTGGTTAGACTCTTTCTCTCCGATTGTTCTGTCTGAATTATTTTCATTAGTTACTTCCTCCAAACCATCAACATGTCTATTAGACCCCATTCCTACCAGGCTGCTCAAGGAAGCCCTACCATTAATTAATGCTTTGATCTTAAATATGATCGATCTATCTTTATTAGTTGGCTATGTACCACAGGCTTTTAAGGTGGCAGTAATTAAACCATTACTTAAAAAGCCATCACTTGACCCAGCTATCTTAGCTAATTATAGGCCAATCTCCAACCTTCCTTTTCTCTCAAAAATTCTTGAAAGGGTAGTTGTAAAACAGCTAACTGATCATCTGCAGAGGAATGGTCTATTTGAAGAGTTTCAGTCAGGTTTCAGAATTCATCATAGTACAGAAACAGCATTAGTGAAGGTTACAAATGATCTTCTTATGGCCTCAGACAGTGGACTCATCTCTGTGCTCGTCCTGTTAGACCTCAGTGCTGCTTTTGATACTGTTGACCATAACATTTTATTACAGAGATTAGAGCATGCCATAGGTATTAAAGGCACTGCGGTGGTTTGAATAATATTTATCTAAAAGATTACAATTTGTTCATGTAAATGGGGGAGTCTTCTTCACAGACTAAGGTTAATTATGGAGTTGCACAAGGTTCTGTGCTAGGACCAATTTTATTCACTTTATACATGGTTCCCTTAGGCAGTATTATTAGAAAGAATTGCTTAAATTTTCATTGTTACGCAGATGATACCCAGCTTTATCTACCCATGAAGCCAGAGGACACACACCAATTAGTTAAACTGCAGGAATGTCTTACAGACATAAAGACATGGATGACCTCTAATTTCCTGCTTTTAAATTAAGATAAAACTGAAGTTACTGTACTTGGCCCCACAAATCTTAGAAACATGGTGTGTAACCAGATCCTTACTCTGGATGGCATTACCCTGAACTCTAGTAATACTGTGAGAAATCTTGGAGTCATTTTTGATCAGGATATGTCCTTCGATGCGCATATTAAGCAAATATGTAGGACTGCTTTTTTGCATTTGCGCAATATCTCTAAAATTAGAAAGGTCTTGTCTCAGAGTGATGCTGAAAAACTAATTCATGCATTTATTTCCTCTAGACTGGACTATTGTAATTCATTATTATCAGGTTGTTCTAAAAGTTCCCTGAAAAGCCTTCAGTTAATTCAAAATGCTGCAGCTAGAGTACTGACGGGGACTAGAAGGAGAGAGCATATCTCACCCATATTGGCCTCTCTTCATTGGCTTCCTGTTAATTCTAGAATATAATTTAAAATTCTTCTTCTTATAAGGTTTTGAATAATCAGGTCCCATCGTATCTTAGGAACCTCATAGTACCATTATCACCCCAATAGAGTGCTTCGCTCTCAGACTGCAGGCTTACTTGTAGTTCCTAGGGTTTTTAAGAGTAGATTGGGAGGCAGAGCCTTCAGCTTTCAGGCTCCTCTCCTGTGGACCCAGCTCTCAATTCGGATCAGGGAGACAGACACCCTCTCTACTTTTAAGAGTAGGCTTAAAACTTTCCTTTTTGCTAAAGCTTATAGTTAGGGCTGGATCAGGTGACCCTAGTTATGCTGCTATAGACTTAGACTGATGGGGGGTTCCCATGATGCACTGAGTGTTTCTTTCTCTTTTTGCTCTGTATGCACCACTCTGCATTTAATCATTAGTGATTGATCTCTGCTCTCTTCCACAGCATGTCTTTTTCCTGGTTCTCTCCCTCAGCCCCAACCAGTCCCAGCAGAAGACTGCCCCTCCCTGAGCCTGGTTCTGCTGGAGGTTTCTTCCTGTTAAAGGGAGTTTTTCCTTCCCACTGTCGCCAAGTGCTTGCTCATAGGGGGTCGTTTTGACCGTTGGGGTTTTTCTGTAATTATTGTATGGCTTTTGCCTTGCAATATAAAGCGCCTTGGGGCGACTGTTTGTTGTGATTTGGTGCTATATAAATAAAATTGATTTGATTTGATTTAGTATCATATCCACATGTTGGAACACCCCCCCACCCAAGCATCTGCTCACCCCCCCCCCCCCCCCTTAATGAAAGTTATTGAAATGCCCACCCTAAATTAAATTAGTTTTGTGACCTGAACGCATTTTAAAAAGCAAAAAAACTAAAATTTTCACTTTTTTTTTTGCGGTTGTGTCTTGTGATGCCATCAGGGTGCTCTGGTCTTTTCCGAGTCTTGAAAAATGTAACAGGTAAACCACAATAACATTAAAAATAATGTAGCTCACCTGGATGATACAAGACATCATCGTTTCAGCTCGAAAAGTGGGCATGACCAAACTCCAAAGACTGTATCAAGGTAAAAAAAAAACATCAGATATGTTCTGGAGCTGCCCACTTACTCAATGTCTTGACTGAGACGTCTCTTCAACATTGCGTTGAGGTCTGGGACAGTGCCGAAGGAGTGGCAAACTGGGGTGGTGGTCCCCATACCTAAAAAAAAAAGGTGAAAGTGTGTGCCAACTACAGGGGCATCAGACTACTCAGCCTCCGTGGTAAAGTCTACTCCAGGGTGCTGGAAATGAGGTTCGGCTGATAGTCAAACCTCTGATTGAAAAGGAACAATGCGGGTTCCGTCTTTACTCTCACAAGGATCCTGGAGGGTGCCTGCGAGTATGCCCATCCAGTCTACAAGTGTTTTGTGGACTTGGAGAAGGCATCTGATCGGGTACCCTGAGAGATACTATGGGAGATGCTGCAGGAGTATGGAGTGAGGGGGTCTCTTCTCAGGGCCATCCAGTCTCTGTACTCACAAAGCAAGAGCTGTGTTCGGGTGTTTGGCAGTAAGTCGGACTCGTTTCCAGTGGAGGTTGGCCTCCATCAGGGCTGCGCCTTGTCACCACTACTGTTTGTGATATTCATGGACAGGATATCGAGGCGTAGTCGGGAGGAGGAGGCTTTCCAGTTTGGTGGGCTCAGGGCCTCATTACTGCTTTTTGCTGTTGATGTGGTCCTGTTGGCTTCATCGGCTGGTGACCTCCAACACTCAGTGGATCAGTTCACAGTCGAGTGTGAAGTGGCTGGGATGAGGATCAGCACCTCTAAATCTGAGGCCATGGTTCTCAGCAGGAAACCGATGGATTGCCTACTCCGGGTAGGGAATACAGCCTTGCCTCAAGTGAAGGAGTTCATGTACCTCGGGGTCTTGTTCATGAGTGAGGGGATGATGGAGTGTGAGATTGGCCGGACAGTTGGCGCAGCAGGGGCGGTATTGCATTCGCTCTACTGCACTGTTGTGACAAAAAGGGAGCTGACCCAAAAGGCAAAGCTCTCGATCTACTGGTGATTCGTCATTCCTCCTCTCACCTATGGTCACGAGAGTTGGGCTATGACCGAAAGAACTAGATTGCGAGTACAACTGTCTGAAATGGGCTTCCTTGGGAGGGTGGCTGGTGTCTCTCTTAGTGATAAGGTGAGAAGTTTGGTCATCCGTGGGGACCTCGGAGTAGAGCCGTTGCTCCTTTGCGTTGAAAGAAGCCAGCTGAGGTGGTTCAGGCATCTGGTAAGGATGCCCCCTGGGCACCTAGGGAGGTGTTCCAGTCACATCCAGCTGGGAGGAGACCCCGGGGAAGACCCAGGACTAGGTGGAGATATTATAGCTCCATACTGGCCTGGGAATGCCTCGGGATCCCCCAGACCTGGGAAAGGGACTTTTGGGGTTCCCTACTGGAGCTGTTGCCCTGCAACTCTGTCCAGGATAAGCAGTTGAAGATGACCTGATGATAATCTGATCTGATCCAATGGTTTCGGAGAACAAGATGGTTCTTTTTTCTCCACACTGTTTACTATTAACGGTTTCCACCTGCTCAAAGTGGTGTTAATCAGTGACGTCACCTGATGGAGTAGGTGGTTGCAAAGAAAACGTGCACCCTCTTGGCCCTTTCTGGAATCAGCTTGAGACCTCTGCTGTTGAGAGACGCCACCTCAGCCAGCTGGTTCTGGGATTCTCCCCACAAACACAGGCAGAGCCACCAAACACAAATCCTGTTAGACTAAACCAAATTATAAGAACATGAAAAGAAAACTATGTGACGCATTGGAATAAAGAAAAAAAAAAAAAACTCAACCAAAACGAAGAGTAAATTGCAATGCTATTTGCCCCTGAACAATTAAAATTTTTCAATTTTATTAATTTATATAGCACCAAGGCTCTTCACACAACACATAATTCATAGCAGCACAAAGTGAATTAAGATCGAAAAGGGCACAGTAAAAAGGTAAAAGCATAGTAGAATAAAAAGAAATTACAAACCAAACATAAAAACATGATAAATTAACGATAAGACAGTCTAAAAAAGTGGGTCTTCAATCTTGATTTAAAAGTCTCCACCGTGTCGGACTGCCTTATAGATGCAGATACATCGTTCCAGATAGCAGGGCCACGGTAAGAGAAAGCTCTATACCCCACAGACTTTTTATTCACCCTTGGAACACACAGAAGTCCTGTGCCTTGCAGGACAGAACTCCATGGAAGAATACCTGAGCACTGTGACCAACCCAAAGCTCCATTTACAGACTCGGTGATCACAGCCTGGCCGTGGAGAAAGGCCGTCACAGACAGACCTGGCTCCCCAGAGAAGACAGACTGTGACAGACCAACTGCTCACAACACCGGGTGGAGAGCGAGATGCACTTCCTGACCACCTGCCCGCTACCCCAAGACATCAGAGACACAGATCACAAACACACAACGGACTTTGAGAGCAACATCGACAAACTTCACTGTCTGTTGGCTGAAGTACAACAATGTGCAAATACAGCAGCAAGGTTTGTGAGCCACTGTGACAAGAAAAGAAGGAGCAACAGACATAAACAACTGTAAACCCAAAACAGGAGAATAAACTGCTACATCACTTTATGTATAATATAACTGTATGTACATCTTCTTGATTTTCATTTTTTGTTCTATGTAACACTTGCTTTAACAATGTAAATGCATGTTTCCCATGTCAATGTGTGTGAATTTTCTCACACACCCAGTTTGAGCAAAAGAGCTTCTGCAAATCTGTCTGAGGTGAGTGAGTAATCTGAAACTAAAACATGATGTTAGCGCACCGCTCAACACTGAAATTTTATCAGCTAGCGCTAGCTTAACCTTCAACTGCAGCATCACTCAGTCAAGCTGAGTGAACATTTTATATTTGTAAATGGTTTGATATATTTTTATTTTTACTAAATTAATCTGCACAATAGTTTGTTTTTTTTAATTGTGACTGTTCTGACTACAAGAACAGTCTCAACTTTATATAACTACATTTTTTTCAACCATCTAGTAATCAGACCTTCAAGAAAATAACATAGCACTGTTTCATGTGTAGCAAGGTGAAATCCGGATTGAAAAGATGTTTCTGCTAGCTTGGCGGCCGGGATGGCGGTGGGATCAAACCCCGGACTGCTCGAACTAAAGACCAGAACTCTACCAGGTCAGCCAAAGCGGAATTCCCCATTAGCCAAGCTAGCGGGATCATCTTTTCAATCCGGACTTCACCTTGCTACATGTTTCTTTATATTTTAAGAAATACATTTCTTCTGTTGTGCCACTGTTAGATAAATTATACTGTAAAAACAAGTTTAGCATTTATTATCATCTATTACTTCTGTTCATTTTAAATTCTGTTCTTTCTGTATCTTAAATGATCAGGAGCATTTCAACATTTGCTGTGCAGAGAACCTTGTGAAACCAGATGCACTTCAACACAAACACCAAAACCTGTAGCCTAGATGGAAGAAGAGAACATCTCTGCTCTTCAAAATGTGAAGAAAATGTCTCCAAAAACTCCACCAAGAGGTCGAAGCTGCAGAGGAGACCTTTGTTTGGTTAAATGTCCTGAGAGTCCAGCTCACCTGTCGTCTCTGAAAATTCACACCTACTGCTACACTTCTAAATAAAACAAAGGCTCTTTAAAGAGCAATTATTTTATTATTTGAAAAAACTGTTTCCTTTTATATTTTAACATTAAATGAATGAATCATTAAACAAGAGTCAAAGTTCAACTTTGCACTGGTAGAAGAAGCCCCGCCCCTATTGTACACAATTTCAAAGCGAGAATAGTCAAATTCATATTTTACTAATTACTCTGTCCTGATGACAGCATTAAAATCCATCACATAGTCAATAAGGACATAATTAAATGCTGAAATGACTAAATTAAAATATTTCATCATGAGGTTTATGTCATAACTACATGTGTAAATGAAATGTGACCGTAGAAAATACATACTAATTTTAACAGACACACTGCAGTCATCGTTACATCATCTCTTGTTGTGTTTATAATAAATATTTACATTTATTTACGATCTCTTATTTCCTGGTTGAAATGCAGATATGAATGAATGAATGAATCTACCAGACTTAAAATGTACACATTACTTTTCATGCTATTTTATTTGTCTAAACATAGATGTCCAAGCTTCATGATCATGTTAATCAAGAAATCGTCTCATCTGAAACAACAACAGATAAGTTATGGTTTTAATTTACAGACGAATGTCAAAGATTTCTAAAGATTCTTTGTTTTTTTTACTTCAATCTACATTAATTATGAGTTTTCTAATTTAAGAAACAATTAACTTCCAAATGTACACTAATCAGAAATTTACGAGGTTAAAAAAAAACATTTGTAAGGCTTTTCTTTCGTAAACTGCTATGTATAAATTAGCAGTTGTGATGTTCCTATGACACATGTTTATTAGATCCCATTCCTACCAGGCTGCTCAAGGAAGCCCTACCATAATTTAATGCTTCGATCTTAAATATGATCAATCTATCTTTGTTAGTTGGCTATGTACCACAGGCTTTTAAGGTGGCAGTAATTAAACCATTACTTAAAAAGCCATCACTTGACCCAGCTATCTTAGCTAATTATAGGCCAATCTCCAACCTTCCTTTTCTCTCAAAAATTCTTGAAAGGGTAGTTGTAAAACAGCTAACTGATCAGCTGCAGAGGAATGGTCTATTTGAAGAGTTTCAGTCAGGTTTTAGAATTCATCATAGTACAGAAACAGCATTAGTGAAGGTTACAAATGATCTTATGGCCTCGGACAGTGGACTCATCTCTGTGCTTGTTCTGTTAGACCTCAGTGCTGCTTTTGATACTGTTGACCATAAAATTTTATTACAGTCATTAGAGCATGCCATAGGTATTAAAGGCACTGTGCTGCGGTGGTTTGAATCATATTTGTCTAATAGATTACAATTTTGTTCATGTAAATGGGGATCTTCTTCACAGACTAAAGTTAATTATGGAGTTCCACAAGGTTCTGTGCTAGGACCAATTTATTCACTTTATACATGCTTCCCTTAGGCAGTATTATTAGACGGTATTGCTTAAATTTCATTGTACGCAGATGATACCCAGCTTTATCTATCCATGAAGCCAGAGGACACACACCAATTAGCTAAACTGCAGGATTGTCTTACAGACATAAAGACATGGATGACCTCTAATTTCCTGCTTTTAAACTCAGATAAAACTGAAGTTATTGTACTTGGCCCCACAAATCTTAGAAACATGGTGTCTAACCAGATCCTTACTGTGGATGGCATTATCCTGACCTCTAGTAATACTGTGAGAAATCTTGGAGTCATTTTGATCAGGATATGTCATTCAAAGCGCATATTAAACAAATATGTAGGACTGCTTTTTTGCATTTACGCAATATCTCTAAAATCAGAAAGGTCTTGTCTCAGAGTGATGCTGAAAAACTAATTCATGCATTTATTTCCTCTAGGCTGGACTATTGTAATTCATTATTATCGGTTGTCCTAAAAGTTCCTAAAAGCCTTCAGTAATTCAAAATGCTGCAGCTAGAGTACTGACGGGGACTAGAAGGAGAGAGCATATCTCACCCATATTGGCCTCTCTTCATTGGCTTCCTGTTAATTCTAGAATAGAAATTTAAAATTCTTCTTCTTACTTATAAGGTTTTGAATAGTCAGGTCCAATCTTATCTTAGGGACCTCATAGTACCATATCACCCCAATAGAGCGCTTCGCTCTCAGACTGCAGGCTTACTTGTAGTTCCTAGGGTTTGTAAGAGTAGAATGGGAGGCAGAGCCTTCAGCTTTCAGGCTCCTCTCCTGTGGAACCAGATCCCAATTCAGATCAGGGAGACAGACACCCTCTCTACTTTTAAGATTAGGCTTAAAGCTTTCCTTTTTGCTAAATCTTATAGTTAGGGCTGGATCAGGTGACCCTGAACCATCCCTTAGTTATGCTGCTATAGACTTAGACTGCTGGGGGGTTCCCATGATGCACTGAGTGTTTCTTTCTCTTTTTGCTCTGTATGCACCACTCTGCATTTAATCATTAGTGATTGATCTCTGCTCTCTTCCACAGCATGTCTTTTTCCTGGTTCTCTCCCTCAGCCCCAACCAGTCTCAGCAGAAGACTGCCCTTCCCTGAGCCTGGTTCTGCTGGAGGTTTCTTCCTGTTAAAAGGGAGTTTTTCCTTCCCACTGTAGCCAAGTGCTTGCTCACAGGGGGTCGTTTTGACCGTTGGGGTTTTACATAATTATTGTATGGCCTTGCCTTACAATATAAAGCGCCTTGGGGCAACTGTTTGTTGTGATTTGGCGCTATATAAAAAAATTGATTGATTGATACTCTGTTGTCTTCCGTGCTTTGGCCTGATGCCTCATTTCTAAATTGGACACGCAAAGCTACGTCACAGTTGGATTGAGATGAACTCTGACCACAGTGAGTATAATGTCAAGCGATGTGACGTTTGCACTTAGCTTCCCATGCTTCCCACGTGGTGCTCTGTGTGAAAGACCCTTTAGCGTGTGTCCTACTGTTTCAAAACACCTCTTTCCGCTGCTTTAAGGCACCCATTTGTGTATAAACTGACACAAAGGGGAGTGTCCTAGCATCATTCAACAGACGCCACACTGACAAGTCCACTTCTCAAACTTTTTTTTGCCTCAATGCGAGCATCATTCAAGGTCAGTGACTTCAAAATGCATTTCGTTGGCCCGATTAATCGTTCTGTCAGAAGACACAGGAACATGAATATATTGTTTTTTACCACGCTTTCATAAAACTTCAGTAAAGGTGTCTTTATCTCACATCCCCTCTGATTTTGTGAGATGGCTTGTATCAGTGTGAACGCTGCACCGTATGTCAGACGAGGACTGTGCTGGGATACGGCGCGCTGACAGCTTGGAGACTTTAGCTCCTCCATCACAGAGATATGATGCGCTGCAGTCCTCGCTTCATGTGTGCACCTGATGCCCCTCGAACACAAACCGCCAGCTTGCCTTGTTCAAATAACAAATACCTGCATGTGAACAAATTAATATCGTGTAAGAGTAACAGTTGCTCTGTAAAAACGTTCTTTCTTCTGCTATTTTCACGATGAAGACGGGGCTGCACATTCACTAGGCAAACCAATAAATAACCAGCCCTGTATCCTCTACATTTTCACATTATTTCAACAAACAAGGATGTTTTATGGCAGCGAAGTGTTTCTTAAGAATGAGCACAGCACACAGAAAATTAAGTGCCGAGTTTTAAAAAGACATATGTGAGGGGGCAAGAAACAGAGTAAAGCAGACACAGGAGCCAGACAAGCCTCGGTAAAACTCACTTTATGAGTCTTATGGTATTTAAACCTCAGAGGAGTCATTCTCTCTAAATTTATAGCGGCCGTTTGTGAACATTTTACAGCTTTTTTTGTGCATTGGATCGGGAATGCTACCAGCCACTTGTACTTGGCACCGCACACTGAGTAAAGATTTATATGGGTAGACGGGAGACCGGGGTCGAGATGCTGACTGAAACACACAATCTGGCAACTTCTCCCGGAGTGTGTGAAAAGGACTCATGTTTCAGTGTGAGCAAGGTGACCAGATGGTACATGGGATTTCTAATTTTGAAACAAAAATTGGAAAATTAGAAAAAGATACAATTCTGGGGTTGTTTTTTTGTTGGGGGGGGGGCATGTCTTTAGTTTCCTGGGGTGTCCGATAGAACTGAACATGCCTAATGTGAAGATATTCACTTATCTTGGACGTAGTATACATGTCTCTGGGTCCTGAGATTGAGGGGGCGCCTGGGAAGCTTAAGGAGTTATGAGCTTGAGGAAGGTCTTCCAGAAGAACAAAAGTCCAAGTCTTTTGGGTTAGGTGTAACATATAGTTGAGACCTGAGTACTGCTAGAATGACTTTGTGTCAAATGAACAGTTACTATAAGAGACTAACGTGTGGGTTTCATCCCAACATCAAATCCATAGACTGTACTGGACAAAGTCTGCATGACGTCACCCGTAGGTTCTCTAGAGACCCGGAACAGCTGATATGAAGCCTGTGTGGGTGTCACCATGATGGCAGCAGTGGTATGATGACCTCATTAATGCATAAAGTGACAGAGTGTGGGTGGCTCATTGTGTGATGAAAGAAGCCTGAACACACCCCTGTCTTCAAGTCTGAAGTCTAGGCTGATATGATGTAGAGGAGAAAGGTAGACATACTGTGTGTGCAAGAGACCAAGTGGAAGGGAAGTAAGAGCAGGAGCATTGGTGGGGGGTTTAAGTTGTTGTATCATGGTGAGGATAGAAAGAGTAGTGGTGGGGTCATTTTAAAGGAAGAGTATGAGTATGTTAAGAGTGTGTTGGAGGTTAAGTGAGTGTCTGACAGGGTGACGAGTGTGAAGTTGAAAATTGAAGGGTGATGATGAATATCATCAGTGCATATGGCCCACAGGTAGATTGTGAGATATACATCCTTTATTTAACCAGGGAAAAGCCTCACTGTGATTAAAATCTCTTTTCCAAAAGCAACCTAGCCAAGAAGGCAAGATACTGTAATGGCCCGGTCACACAATTCCTGAATGAAGGAAAAAAAGTAAAAAAGTCACAAATCATTGAGAAAAGGTGGATGAGTGAGCTTTTGACTTTTCCCATCACTGAACAGCCTGCGAATCAAGAGTGCAAAAGGAACGAAACTGAAGCTAACGTTTATCTCGATGCTTTAAACAAAACGCACCTGGAGCCACTGCTGGAGCAGTGTGTGTCCGCATCCTGTTCGGCATTCCAGGACTCAGAGCTGGGATGGAACTCTGTAGCGCCTGAGTCCTGGAGAAGCGGCAAACAGAAGCATGCAATCCGACCCAATGTGGAGATCTTTGCGCACATCGGTGGGTCCACCTGCTCTGGTTGCTCGTCCAGAACAAAAGAGAGATCATATCCTTCATCATCAGATTCCTCACTGTCTGGTTCAGACTGATGACACACTGTGCACTCCATCTTGCTCCAATTAAAAAAAAAAAAAAACTGAAGCACTTTGCTTGCAGCTGCATATGTTTGCTTTTAACGTATGCGTTCTGCCGTGTGTAGCCCTTGCCGCACTCCTGCCTTCATTTTTGTTTTTTTGCATTGTAGAAATGCGCTGAAGTCACAAGCAATCTTAAAACTTCCTGTCTCGTTTCAGCATTGAGAGTGAGACAGAGGGAAAAAGAGAGCGCGAGAGATAAGAGAGCGAAGAGAGAAGAGAGAGAGAGCGAGGGGGGGGAGAGAGAAAGCTTGCGCTGTTTCTGATCACTGATCAAAGCTGTTCACACGCGAATGTCTGCTGCTGCTGGAACTTCTTCACACTGATGTTCAAAGTCACACGTCTGCAGGAGGCAGAACAAATACGCCCCCAAACAAATATGCAGCTATTAAGGATCACCTCCTGACGTAATAATATTTTGTGTCATCTGCGGTGATCTATCAGAGTGAACTGTGTCTCGGTTTGTGTAAACCAGGCAGCAGTTTACAGACGCATGACTTTGAGCATCAGTGTGAAAAAGTTCCAGCAGCAAGAATACTGTTGTAAAAGTATAGAGAAGGTCAGTATGAGTTACACTGCGTGTTTGTTTATTTGGAGAAAGCTGATGACAGGGTGCCAAGAGAAGAGTTGTCGAATTGTATGAGAAAGTCTGGAGTGGCAGAGAAGTATGTGAGGGTGGTGCAGGACATGTACAAGGACAGTGTGACAGCGGTGAGATGTGCAGTAGGAATGACCGATTCATTCAAGGTGGAGGTGGGATTACACCAAGGATCAGCTCTGAGTCCTTTCTTGTTTGCAATGGTGATGGACAGGTTGAGGGACAAGCTCAAACAGGAGTCTCCATGGACTATGATGTTTCCATACGACACTGTGATCTGTAGTGAGAGTAGAGAGCAGGTTGAGTCTAGCCTGGAGAGGTGGAGATATGCTCTGGAGAGAAGGGGAATGAAAGTCAGCAGGAGCTAGACTGAGTCCGTGTGTGTGAATGAGAGGGAGCCCAGTGGAATAGTGCAGTTACAAGGAGTAGAAGTGATGAAAGTAGATGAGTTTAAATACTTGGGGTCAACTGTCCAAAGTAATAGAGAGTGTGAGAGATGAAGAAGAGAGTGCAGGCAGAGTGGAGTGGGTAGAGAAAGGT
The DNA here is from genome assembly GCF_902500255.1 of Thalassophryne amazonica. NCBI lineage: Eukaryota > Metazoa > Chordata > Actinopteri > Batrachoidiformes > Batrachoididae > Thalassophryne > Thalassophryne amazonica. The sequence goes on from NC_047104.1 coordinate 6,186,637, forward strand.
AGCAGGAGTGATTTGCGATTGAAAAATATCTGCAAGGGTGAAGGGGAAAGTTTACAAGACAGTAGTGAGACCAGCTATGTTGGACAGCTTAGAGATGGTGGCACTAACAAAAAGACAGGAGGCGGAGCTGAAGATGATGTGATTCTCTTTGGGAGTGACGAGGATGGACAGGATTAGGAAAGAACATAGAGGGACAGCTCAGGTGGGACGGTTTGGAGATAAAGTCAGAGAGGCGAGACTGAGATGGTTTGGACATGTGCAGAGGAGGGACCCAGGGTATATAGGGAGAAGGATGCTGAGGATGGAGCCACCAGGCAGGAGGAGAAGAGGGAGGACAACGAAGAGGTTTATGGATGTGCTGTGACGACCCCTAATGGGAGCAGCCTATCTTGGTCAAAAGTAACGGCACCCCTGATTTTCATGGACACAATTCAGAACATCTTCAAGAATAAATGCAAAAGAGCCAAACTTCACCACAATATGTCATAAAATGTCCAAATTTATTGAACAACAACAGCTTTTATTACGAACAGGTTGAAGTAAGTCCTGTGATGCAGGTTACTTCCCCAGAATGAACCCATTTACAACTGAGTGGACTCAGTTACTGCAAATAAAGTGTGTAGTCCAAGGACACCCAGGCCCAGTCAAACCCGGGTCTGTATACTGGCAGCCCCACTAAGTCATTTGCTGTACTCGCTCTGCTTTCAAAAAATTAAATAAAAAAAAATAGATACAAAATCTGTGCTCAAAGGCTGTCAAAGGTTCTCAAACAAAATATCAGTGCCAATAATTATGTCTGGGGCAGAGTTTGAGTTTCTGTGATTTCACTATTCTGCAGGTGTTGGATTGTTTTTTTTCTTCTTTTGCTTAGTAACCTTGGACATTTTATTCAATATTCTGATTCCACAAAAATGTCTCATTTTGCATTTCTTTCCAAAGTTATTTAAACTCATCTACCTGAACCTCAGGGGTATCAATAATCTTAGTTTATTAGTGGAGGAGTGTGCACGCCTGAAAAACACACAAACTCTGTGAGCTGGACCTTCTACATTTAATCTCATTAAATGTTTATTTTTTATGAAGGCATTAAAGGCACAGGCTGCCTGCCTGTGCCTTTAATGGACCCCTGGAATTGAACTCCAATACCTAGGTTTGTAGTTCAACTCCTATGCCACAGAGCCACCTGCTCAGCCAATGACAGATGGAGATGGGGGAGGGGTTAAAGCGGGATAGGTTACAAGAAAAAAAAAAAAAATAGAAAACTCACAAAGAAATCATTTTGTCAAGAAAGAAAACAGTTTGTAGAAGAAATAGAAAAATAACGACAGGATCACGGGGACGTCTCATATAACGACGCTTTAGCAAAGCCAACTGGCAACGGCAGACCTGGCAACGCTTTAGGAACGTTGAGGCAAAGAAAACATATGCAGATTCACTTGTCCTGCTGTTCTGACTGCAGGAACAGTTAGTTATTATTAGTCACATTAATTTCTGGCATTATGTAACAGCAACGGCAGTGACAAGATGTCAATTTGACTTGGACAAAAATCTAGAATTCTGGAAATCTGTAAAGTGCATTATCTCACAATATTAAACTTACAGCTCACTACATTTAGATTTTTTTTTAAGCAGAAATGGAATATAGCATTCAAAACCTTCTAAATGAACCAGGTCACTTGGTGTAAAATGCGATGCATTCGTAGGTGGTGACCATTATGGACGTAGCCTGGCATCTGAGGGCCACCGTAGTTGCACTCCACATTTGTGATGAGGGACAGAAGTCTCTGGTCGTTTGCAGTCTCCTCACCATTAGGTGCCACTGAATGCCAAACAAGTGTCTGCAATGCAGCTTTACAGAAATCAACAAAAGAGCTCATGAGACAGATGCAGATCTGATGACTGAAAAATAATCTCAATAAAATATCGTCCAGCCAGACAGAAAGACAAAAGTCACTGTTTCCTCACCCCTCCTTGACCTCGAGGTCACATCTGGATCTTGAACTACAACAGAGTTTCCAGATCTTGCCAACATCAACCATTCCAACAAGTTTGGAGTAGATGGACTGAAAACAATTAATTAAATCTGCTAACAGACAACTGCTGCTGAACAAATAACCTCCTGGTGGAGGTAATTACCTCCAGTCCCCTCATCATTATTTCTCTCCTGAGGAGGGAAACCTTTCATTGAGGTCATATGGCAACAAAAGGCCCGTCTTCAAACGCTGATGTCAGCAAACCAGTCAGGCATCTATATTATAATAGCCAAGTGGCCTGTGTGTGTGTGTGTGTGTGTGTGTGTGTGTGTGTGTGTGTGTGTGTGTGTGTGTGAGTGCATGGCTTCGATCACGCTGAAACCAGGGAGAGCTGACATTTGCCGTTAGGTGTCCTTATGTATTTTGGGTGAAGGATGAACACTGCAAAAACAGGACGTTTATAAGACAAATATGTTTGGATAAATTAGCAATTCTAGCTAACCAGTGAATGATGACCATTGTGCTGCAATGCACCATGGGAGTTTGGGTTTTGTGGTTTTACATGTTTTTATTGTTATGGATTTATTGTGGTTTTGTAGTTCAATTTGTTTAGTGAGTTAAGTGTCATGTTGCAGTTACCATGACTGAAAAGTACATTACGTCTGAGGTCATCCACCACCGTCTGTTTGCACGTGTAAAATTAGAAGCACCTGCTTGCGGCAGAATGTGGAAAAGACAAAAAGCTCTCGTGCACGTGTGTAACTTTGATCACATAGAAACTATAGACAGCTGACATTTGCCGTTTGGTATGTTTACGTATTTTGGGTCAAGGATGAACGTTACCAAAAGGGAACATTGATAGGACTAATATTTTTTGACGAAGCAACGGATATTAGCCAACAGCACTCAATGGATGTTAGTAAATAGATTCTGGACTCACATGCCATTCCAGCAGGGGGCGGAAAAATCATCTTTATATTATTATATTAAAAGTGTGAGTGCAGTGAGTGACTTGGGGGAGGGGATGGTCTAGTGGTTAAAGGCGTTGGGCTTGAGACCAGAAGATCCTTGGTTCAAATCCCAGCCTGACTGGAAAATCACTATCACCTTGGGCAAGATCTTTAATCCCCTATTGCTCCTGGTGTGTAGTGAGCGCCTTGTATGGCAGCATCCTCACATCGGGGTGAATGTGAGGCATTATTGTAAAGCGCTTTGAGCATCTGATACAGATGGAAAAGTGCTATATAAATGCAGTCCATTTACCATTTTACTTTATTTAGTAAGTTCAATGTAAGTACATAATATAATTGGAAATACATAAAAAATACATGGATGACACAAAAACACTTATTTCCGCTGTGGTCCATTTAAAAAATCAATTGACAAAATAGAAGTAATAAAATAATAATACTGATGATAATAATAATAATAACATTAATAATAATAATAATATGCGTGTACATCAAATCAAATCAATTTTATTTATATAGCGCCAAATCACAACAAACAGTTGCCCCAAGGAGCCTTATATTGTAAGGCAAGGCCATACAATAATTACGGAAAAACCCCAACGGTCAAAACGACCCCCTGTAAGCAAGCAAGACATGCTGTGGAGGGGAGCAGAGATCAATCACTAATGATTAAATGCAGAGTGGTGCATACAGAGCAAAAAGAGAAAGAAACACTCAGTGCATCATGGGAACCCCCCAGCAGTCTAAGTCTATAGCAGCATAACTAAGGGATGGTTCAGGGTCACCTGATCCAGCCCTAACTATAAGCTTTAGCAAAAAGGAAAGTTTTAAGCCTAATCTTAAAAGTAGAGAGGGTGTCTGTCTCCCTGATCTAAATTGGGAGCTGGTTCCACAGGAGAGGAGCCTGAAAGCTGAAGGCTCTGCCTCCCATTCTACTCTTACAAACCCTAGGAACTACAAGTAAGCCTGCAGTCTGAGAGCGAAGCGCTCTATTGGGATGATATGGTACTATGAGGTCCCTAAGATAAGATGGGACCTGATTATTCAAAACCTTATAAGTAAGAAGAAGAATTTTAAATTCTATTCTAGCATTAACAGGAAGCCAATGAAGAGAGGCCAATATGGGTGAGATATGCTCTCTCCTTCTAGTCCCTGTCAGTACTCTAGCTGCAGCATTTTGAATTAACTGAAGGCTTTTCAGAGAACTTTTAGGACAACCTGATAATAATGAATTACAATAGTCCAGCCTAGAGGAAATAAATGCATTAATTAGTTTTTCAGCATCACTCTGAGACAAGACCTTTCTAATTTTAGAGATATTACGCAAATGCAAAAAAAGCAGTCCTACATATTTGTTTAATATGCGAATTGAATTCTCACAGTATTACTAGAGGTCAGGGCAATGCCATCCAGAGTAAGGATCTGGTTAGACACCATGTTTCTAAGATTTGTGGGGCCAAGTACAATAACGTCAATTTTATCTGAGTTTAAAAGCAGGAAATTAGAGGTCATCCATGTCTTTATGTCTGTAAGACATTCCTGCAGTTTAGCTAATTGGTGTGTGTCCTCTGGCTTCATGGATAGATAAAGCTGGGTATCATCTGCGTAACAATGAAAATTTAAGCAATGCCGTCTAATAATACTGCCTAAGGGAAGCATGTATAAAGTGAATAAAATTGGTCCTAGAACCTTGTGGAACTCCATAATTAACGTTAGTCTGTTAAGAAGATTCCCCATTTACATGAACAAATTGTAATCTATTAGATAAATATGATTCAAACCACCGCAGCGCAGTGCCTTTAATACCTATGGCATGCTCTAATCTCTGTAATAAAATTTTATGGTCAACAGTATCAAAAGCAGCACTGAGATCTAACAGAACAAGCACAGAGATGAGTCCACTGTCTGAGGCCATAAGAAGATCATTTGTAACCTTCACTAATGCTGTTTCTGTACTATGATGAATTCTAACACCTGACTGAAACTCTTCAAATAGACCATTCCTCTGCAGATGATCAGTTAGCTGTTTTACAACTACCCTTTCAAGAATTTTTGAGAGAAAAGGAAGGTTGGAGATTGGCCTATAATTAGCTAAGATAGCCGGGTCAAGTGATGGCTTTTTAAGTAATGGTTTAATACTGCCACCTTAAAAGCCTGTGGTACATAGGCAACTAATAAAGATAGATTGATCATATTTAAGATCGAAGCATTAATTAATGGTAGGGCTTCCTTGAGCAGCCTGGTAGGAATGGGGTCTAATAGACATGTTGATGGTTTGGAGGAAGTAACTAATGAAAATAATTCAGAACAATCGGAGAGAAAGAGTCTAACCAAATACCGGCATCACTGAAAGCAGCCAAAGATAACGATACATCTTTGGGATGTTATGAGTAATTTTTTCTCTAATAGTTAAAATTTTATTAGCAAAGAAAGTCATGAAGTCATTACTAGTTAAAGTTAAAGGAATACTCGGCTCAATAGAGCTCTGACTCTGTCAGCCTGGCTACAGTGCTGAAAAGAAACCTGGGGTTGTTCTTATTTTCTTCAATAGTGATGAGTAGTAAGATGTCCTAGCTTTACGGAGGGCTTTTTATAGAGCAACAGACTCTTTTCCAGGCTAAGTTGAAGATCTTCTAATTAGTGAGACGCCATTTCCTCTCCAACTTAGGGTTATCTGCTTAAGCTGCGAGTTTGTGAGTTATACCACGGAGTCAGGCACTTCTGATTTAAAGCTCTCTTTTTCAGAGGAGCTACAGCATCCAAAGTTGTCTTCAAGAGATGTAAAACTATTGACGAGATTACTCTAGCTCACTTAACAGAGTTTAGGTAGCTACTCTGCACTTTGCTGGTATATGGCATTAGAGAACATAAAGAAGGAATCATATCCTTAAACCTAGTTACAGCGCTTTCTGAAAGACTTCTAGTGTAATGAAACTTATTCCCCACTGCTGGGTAGTCCATCAGAGTAAATGTAAATGTTATTAAGAAATGATCAGACAGAAGGGAGTTTTCAGGGAATACTGTTAAGTCTTCAATTTCCATACCATAAGTCAGAACAAGATCTAAGATATGATTAAAGTGGCGGGTGGACTCATTTACATTTTGAGCAAAGCCAATTGAGTCTAATAATAGATTAAATGCAGTGTTGAGGCTGTCATTCTCAGCATCTGTGTGGATGTTAAAATCGCCCAATATAATTATCTTATCTGAGCTAAGCACTAAGTCAGACAAAAGGTCTGAAAATTCACAGAGAAGCTCACAGTAAGGACCAGGTGGACGATAGATAATAAATAAAACTGGTTTTTGGGACTTCCAATTTGGATGGACAAGACTAAGAGTCAAGCTTTCAAATGAATTAAAGCTCTGTCTGGGTTTTTGATTAATTAATAAGCTGGAATGGAAGATTGCTGCTAATCCTCCGCCTCGGCCCGTGCTATGAGCATTCTGGCAGTTAGTGTGACTCTGGGGTGTTGACTTATTTAAACTAACATATTCATCCTGCTGTAACCAGGTTTCTGTAAGGCAGAATAAATCAATATGTTGATCAATTATTATATCATTTACTAACAGGGACTTAGAAGAGAGAGACCTAATGTTTAATAGACCACATTTAACTGTTTTAGTCTGTGGTGCAGTTGAAGGTGCTATATTATTTTTTCTTTTTGAATTTTTATGCTTAAATAGATTTTTACTGGTTATTGGTGGTCTGGGAGCAGGCACCGTCTCTACGGGGATGGGGTAATGAGGGGATGGCAGGGGGAGAGAAGCTGCAGAGAGGTGTGTAAGACTACAACTCTGCTTCCTGGTCCCAACCCTGGACAGTCACGGTTTGGAGGATTTAAGAAAATTGGCCAGATTTCTAGAAATGAGAGCTGCTCCATCCAAAGTGGGATGGATGCCGTCTCTCCTAACAAGACCAGGTTTTCCCCAGAAGCTTTGTCAATTATCTATGAAGCCCACCTCATTTTTTGGACACCACTCAGACAGCCAGCAATTCAAGGAGAACATGCGGCTAAACATGTCACTCCCGGTCCGATTGGGGAGGGGCCCAGAGAAAACTACAGAGTCCGACATTGTTTTTGCAAAGTTACACACCGATTCAATGTTAATTTTAGTGACCTCCAATTGGAGTAACAGGGTGTCATTACTGCTGACGTGAATTACAATCTTACCAAATTTACGCTTAGCCTTAGCCAGCAGTTTCAAATTTCCTTCAATGTCGCCTGCTCTGGCCCCTGGAAGACAATTGACTATGGTTGCTGGTGTCGCTAACTTCACATTTCTCAATACAGAGTCGCCAATAACCAGAGTTTGATCCTCGGCGGGTGTGTCGCCGAGTGGGGAAAAACGGTTAGAAATGTGAACGGGTTGGCGGTGTACACAGGGCTTCTGTTTAGGGCTACGCTTCCTCCTCACAGTCACCCAGTCAGCCTGCTTTCCCGGCTGCTCGGGATCTGCTGGAAGGGAACTAACGGTGGCTAAGCTACCTTGGTCCGCACCGACTACAGGGGCCTGGCTAGCTGTAGAATTTTCCACGGTGCGGAGCCGAGTCTCCAATTCGCCCAGCCTGGCCTCCAAAGCTACGAATAAGCTACACTTATTACAAGTACCATTACTGCTAAAGGAGGCCGAGGAATAACTAAACATTTCACACCCAGAGCAGAAAAGTGCAGGAGAGACAGGAGAAGCCGCCATGCTAAATCGGCTAAGAGCTAGTAGCTGCGCTAAGCTAGCGGATTCCTAAAAACACGCAAAGTGAATAATGTGTAAATAATTTAGAGGTGATTCAGCAGAGGGAGTGCTTTAGTTAAGGCACGCAAAGATTACACTGTGAAACAAATCCTTATCTAGTTAACTAGATCAATCTAACTGCGCAGATTAAACAGCTAACAGATACAGCAAAACACCGCTGTGCTCCGGAACAGGAAGTGATACAATACCGCAGTGAGAGCCAACCACCAGTAGAGGCAAGCAAGAGTAATGAGATAAATACTCATTACATGACAACAACAACCTAAACAATTTATAAATACATAAAAACGGTATATTGAGGTCTAAGGTTCTAAAAACATTCTGGACTCACACACCATTCCAACTCATTACAGAAACTTTGCATAATTTATTACCACCCTTGAAAAATGTCACCTACCTATTTATAAACACGACCCAATCTAGAACCCATGGATCCCCAAGGGCAACACGCTAGTTCTTTTGTAAGGGTAAGCAGCGGCTTTGTCTAGGGACGATGAATGCACACACACACACGCACACACACACACACGAGTCAGCGGCTGTTTGTTCAGGGCCACTGGGAGAACCTAATAGCTGTTTACAAGCAGATGTTGAATAAAGACACACAATACGCTTGTCACCCCTCCAGGCCGACCTATTCACCGCCGCTCGTCAGCAAGAAAAGGCAACGCTGTCCTTTAGACTTTGCCATCTAGGCCGGATAATTAACTTTTGAGCTGGATGTCTGCATCAAGGAGAAATATCATGAGCCAAAGACTGAGCAGAGAGACAGAGTCTTCTTTCCTGCAAAATGTTAAGATTGCTTTTATTAATGACATCTCATGACTTTAATATTCAGTGCTTTAAAGTATGCTTGCAGTAAATCTGTGTAATGTGCGTCTGCTAGTAACTGTACAGAAACATAGCACATACGGATGAAGATCGTTTTATGACTCTGGTTGAGGAAGTAATGTCTTCAGGACTCTGCTGGGCTCTTGGATAAATTGTGCAATTAATCAAATCAAATCAATTTTATTTATATAGCGCCAAATCACAACAAACAGTTGCCCCAAGGCGCTTTATATTGTAAGGCAAAAGCCATACAATAATTACAGAAAAACCCAACGGTCAAAACGACCCCCTTTGAGCAAGCACTTGGCGACAAGTGGGAAGGAAAAAACTCCCTTTTAACAGGAAGAAACCTCCAGCAGAACCAGGCTCAGGGAGGGGCAGTCTTCTGCTGGGACTGGTTGGGGCTGAGGGAGAGAACCAGGAAAAAGACATGCTGTGGAAGAGAGCAGAGATCAATCACTAATGATTAAATGCAGAGTGGAGCATACAGAGCAAGAAGAGAAAGAAACACTCAGTGCATCATGGGAACCCCCCAGCAGTCTAAGTCTATAGCAGCATAACTAAGGGATGGTTCAGGGTCACCTGATCCAGCCCTAACTATAAGCTTTAGCAAAAAGGAAAGTTTTACGCCTAATCTTAAAAGTAGAGAGGGTGTCTGTCTCCCTGATCTGAATTGGGAGCTGGTTCCACAGGAGAGGAGCCTGAAAGCTGAAGGCTCTGCCTCCCATTCTACTCTTACAAACCCTAGGAACTACAAGTAAGCCTGCAGTCTGAGAGCGAAGCGCTCGATTGGGGTAATATGGTACTAAGAGGTCCCTAAGATAAGATGGGACCTGATTATTCAAAACCTTATTAATGAGCCCACTTTGTAAAAAATGGTGCAAAGAATAGCAATTGTCTCATCAAGTAGTTATTAAAATTATTATTATTGGTTAAAAATAAATAAAAAAGTAAAAAAAGGAGTTATTAAAAGTTAATGGTAACTAAAGTGATAAATAGTTTTGTAAAACCGTTACCCATCCCTACTTTTGTCCACTAGCCACGCCCTCTTTCTAGTTCCTGCACCTTGTTAACACCTGCTTATTTAATCTCCTCCCAGCCACCACACCTTTGCCAGTTTATCGTTGCTTCTAGCACACATTCCAGCCTTTTTGTATTAATTCCTGATTTGTCTTGCCGTGTACCTGAATCTTGCTCTCTTTCATGACCGTGCCTTTTGCCTCAGCCTTTATGTCAGTGTTTGCTTGTGCCTCAGACCCCTGCCTGGATATGACTGCATTTTTGCCTTACCCTGTTTGTACCTCTGCTCCACTGCCTGACAACCTGTGTACCAAACCTTAGCCTGGAATAAACACGACAACTACTTTTACTCTAATGTCTGGTCTGGGAGTTTGTATTGTGGGTCCAACCTCTCCGGGCAACAGGCTCCCACCCAGTACAAGCGCTGTCGGATGAAGAGTGCAACAAATTTCTGATGCGATTTTTCACTGGACTGAGGAAAGCAGATAGCGGCCTGTACCCAAAGAAATCAATACATGGCATCAGGTACAGACTACATCGTCATTATAAGACCTTGAGAGATGTTGATCTTCTTGAAGCTGATAAGTTCCATCACAGTCACGAGGCAAACAAAGCAATGATGTGTAAACTGAAGCAGGCAGGAAAGGGACAGAAGTCCAATCAGTAAAGAAGACACGGCAAGATTTCTACTTCTGATGTGCTTGATATCACAACACCCCTGGGTTTGCAGAACCAGGTCTTCATGGACGTTATGATATACAGAGGATGTGAAAATCTGTGGGACATGAAAGCAGATGACTTTGATGTGCAAACAGATGAGCAGAATCTGACACGCTGACCAAGTCCAGAAGAGAAATGAGGACGAAGAACATAGTGGCTATGTGTACAAGAATCCAGGTTCATCCAGGTGCCCAGTCTCACATTTATAGTAGACAAAGCCACGTTAAATCCTGCACTGGACTGTTTCTGGCAGCGTCCTGAACCTACAGCGCCAGCAGAAGGTTCATGGCACTGCAACTCTCCATTAGGTGTCAACACTCGGAAACAAAATGAGAGAAATTGCCAAGGCAGCTGGATGCACAAAGAACTAGAAGCACTCAGAGTGCAAACCTCCACCAAGGCCACAGGGTCACTGACGCCATAACATCTACACGCCGTGGAATCACTGAACCTAAAAAAGTCTAACAATGATGTTTGCTGAGTAGTAAAAAAAGTTTCATCTGCTGTGACTGGACAGCATGTATCCTTAGCGCTTGGCATCACAGTTTATTGCAACTTGCACCTTTCCCAGAAGCTACTGTCATCTGAGCACTGATATTGATATTGCATGTACTTATAGACAAAAACAAATAAGAGACAAAATTCAATTTATTATTCAACTAAACTGCAAATATACACTCAACAAAAATACAACGCAACACTTTTGGTTTTGCTCCCATTTTGTATGAGATGAACTCAAAGATCTAAAACTTTTTTCCACATACACAATATCACCATTTCCCTCAAATATTGTTCACAAACCAGTCTAAATCTGTGAGAGTGAGCACTTCTCCTTTGCTGAGATAATCCATCCCACCTCACAGGTACAAAATGGGAGCAAAACCAAAAGTGTTACATTTATATTTTTGTTGAGTATATTAATTTTTTTTTTTTTAACATTTATGAAACACTTCTCTAAACAAGGCCATAGGGTCACTGACCCTAAAGAGATTCCCTCCTTGGCACAGTGATCTATTTCTTTTTGTCTCTTTCTCTAAAATTGTATATAATAATCATTAGATTATTAAACAAAAATAAATTTAAGAAATATTACAATTTGAAAACAAATGCACCCGAACGTGATGACAGCTGCAACTGCTTAATGCTAACTTTTAACATTAAAAATGCCATAGAAATGCTAACGCGTTAACATCGGGATCCGGATCGTGATACAGATCACCACTAAAATTTAATCACTTGTTCCTCTTGTCATTTCCAACCACTCCACAAAATTTCATCAAAATCTGTTCAAAACTTTTTCAGTTATCCTACTGACAAAGACAGACAAACAAACAAACGCGACCGAAAACATAACCCCTTGGTAATAACACAAACCACAGTCTGAGGGCCACAATGGTTACCATCCTAGATCATGCCAGTTTCACAAGCTGTGATATCATGTCTGTTACTGGTCATAGATCAGAATCTTCACTCAGGCACGATGATTCTACATGTGATGACAGGAAGAAGGAAATGAGTACAACCCCAATTACAATGAAGTTGGGATGTTGTGTAAACTGTAAATAAAAACAGAATAAAATGATTTGCAAATCCTCTTCAACCTATATTCAATTGAATACACCACAAAGACAAGATATTTAATGTTCAAACTGATAAACTTTATTGTTTTTGTGCAAATATTTGCTCATTTTGAAATGGATGCCTGCAACACGTTTCTAAAAAGCCGGGACAGTGGTATATAAATGTAAGTCCCTTTTCTCTTGCTTATAAGTTAATAAAATATCAAATGACAAGGATCTATTTTAGATGTTATATAAAACAAATAATGAATGTTTTTACATTTGTTCAGTGGAAAGAATATTTAATTTGGTGAGAGATGAAATGTTCCCTTCAATGAGGTGCAGCCGAGCTGAAGCGAACAGTTCTCTGTCGCTGTTTGTTGTGAATGCCGCATACTTTGAGACCAGTCACAGAAGTGCACAAAGTAATCCTGCTGCACCATCAGATGGTGACTAACAGCCTAAATTAACATGTCCTTTGACAGAAAAAAGGAGTCTAGTGTGAATTATTCTATGACCTTCTCAAAGCAGAAAGCACGTTTCTCTTCTTTATCTTCAGAATAAAACCACAGTTTAAAAAGATGTTTATTTTTGTCGTTAGCAGATGGTTTCTGCTTTCAGCCATTTCTTTTTCTCTTCTCCTGTTTACACTGATCTGAAAGCGGTCAAACTCTGAGCAGATCTCCACTTTGTAAGAGCGCTGCATTCAAGGGCGTAGGTTTGGTCTCAGCTTTGGTAGGGACAATACCCCCCCGCCCCCCTGCCCACCACCACCCCCTAACCCACTCACACCATTAGACGCACAAGTACAGCATAATACATAACATATGACGACACTTTATTAATATTTAACACTTTATTTACATTATTAAGTGTGTAGGCAAACAAACAAATAGCTTAAATAACAAAATTGCACCCAAAATCACTAATCTATTCTATAGGCCTACACCTGAGAGAACAAGACAACAAAAAAATACTTGTGGAGCTAACAAAAAAAAAAAGAAAAGTTTTTGCAACCAAGATGTATAATCTATTCTCTTCATCAATAATGCAGTTGTAGGTATCTAGCAACCTAATTTGCCAAAAAAAAAAACGATTTCCAATGATATATATGGTGTATTACGGTAAACGTAAGCCTGTGATGTCATAACGCAGAGGAAAAACACGGAAGTTTCACACTAGTGCGCCGCTGAGAGAAAAAAAAACAAACAAACAAACAAAAAAAAACTAGTGCGCCGCTGATTCTCATTACCATAAGTTCTCATATAAGCCCTCACTCTGAAAAATTTGACAGCAAGCCAAGAACCCATGCTTTCCAACAGTGCGTTCGGTGACTTTTGAAACGAGGGAAAGTATGAAAAAGAGCGCAAAAGTGACAGAAAAGTACAGAGACAGACAGCAAACATAAATGTAGTAATTTTTGTTAGTGTCATTTGTGAAGGTGTCCGTGCGTGTTTGTGTGGGTGTGCAGTTTATTTTAAGTGTGGCGCACAGCATTGTTCTCCAGCCCCCCCCCGCCCTTCTTGTTTTTCTGCACCGGAGCAGTGTTGCCAGATATGAAATATGAAACTTATCGTACCAAAACCTCAAAATGATCGTATTTTGGGAGAAATTATCGTACACAAACAAAACGCATACAACGTAGCTATTTTAGCGTTCTTTTTTTTAAATTACAAAGAATTTTATGTCACATTTTTAAACAGTAATTATAGTAATGGGGAAACTATGGCACAAAAAGAACGCAAATGCACAAGCAAATGCACTACCAGACTAGAAGATTTTTTTTTCTGTGAAGGGACACCAACGTGTTAATTACCAGACTAGAAAGAGTCTCATTCAACCTCGAGGTCGCTGTCGTCATCCGATGCCATGGACACTTGTGCAGATTTTGTTGAACACAGAAAAAATGTTGACACCTCCATAAGGAACCTTGACCTTTTTATTTTTCGTGTATATCTCTTTGTTCTTGTGTTTTGTTCGTTTGTTATTGCATTTGTTGAAATAAAGTTTCGAAAAAAAAAGTTGGTTGGGGAATCTTCCTGTCACGGCACAGATTGGATGGAACTCATTACTCTGTATGAGAGGGGGCGGGCTTTCAAATGATAGTCGCCCAAAGCCAGCAGCAGCCCTGTGTGTGGTGTGTCTTTGATGCTGCCTGAGTGCAACACCTGCAAAATGATTCTTGGGTGTCAGAGAGAGATGCGTGTTTGGGCAACCAACTGAAATTATCGTACATATTGGATTTTTTCCCATTATTGATCGTACATCGTACAGAGGGCACAACTATCGTACAAATACGATAATTATCGTACATCTGGCAACACTGCACCGGAGCCACCCATCCTCTGTGCTCCGGGACCTCCCACTTTACAAATGAAGCACTGCCTGCCACGAGATGCACTTTGTTTACGTCCATGTGAGAAGAACGTGAGCTAATGAAATTGCAACATGGGTAACCCTGTCACTCTGGCACGTCGAAAACACAAAACGTGACGACTAAAATTATAGTATCGAGTTCGCAGAAAAATAGTGAATGATTTTGTTATATAAACAAAAATGCTAAATATTGGTAGGGACTATTTTGCCATCCCAAAATATTGGTTGTGACTTGTCCCTATGGTCCATATGCAACCTACGCCCCCTGGCTGCATTGATCCGGCCTCTGACAGCGGTTACAGATAAACGTCCAATGCAAGTGAAAAGATAATGACCAGGACTGAATCGCAGCTCTGAGAAAAGACTGTAATTTTAACAAGCAGAGTGTAAAAAATGTGGGGAATATGTGGAGAGAAAAACACAGATGACAGGAAAATGATTGTTGCGAAAATTTTATGCAATGGACACTTTTCCTGTGCGGGTGGAAGCACCATATCATGCTGTTTTGTTGTTGTTTTTGTTAATATGTCAGAGCAACGCTGGTCTGGTTTTATGCCATTTAGTTACAGCCAGTGTGCACTGACAGCATTTTACAGGACACTGGTCCCTCCTGCCACTTCATTAGGTACACCCGGGTTGTCAAGTAGGTGCTAAAAACATTCCTCAGAGATGATGATGATGATGATTACTATTATTATTCGAGGGGGTTACTGCGTCACTGCGTACCCTCTCTGAGCGAGTCCCTCTCTGTACCCTGATGTGCACCTCCCAAAAACAGAAACTACATGTTGAAATGACGGAGAGTACAAGGGCTGCGATTGGTCACTTTTCCGGTTTCACTCCTTCCTCTCCCGTCACAGTTTAAAAGTTTTTACAGCACGGACACCGATTACATTTTGATCATGGTAAATGCTCTGCATTTATATAGCGCTTTTCCATCATTTGATCATGGATCAAACAAAGGAACATTTGGCACAGAACTCCCGCAAATATGACCAACATTACAACACAGAGGCGAAAAACTACAAAGACGCTCAAATGACCTGCAGTTCATGGAAGGAAACTACATGTACCGCTGGTTTGGAGGTTGATGATTGTATAAAGAAGTTGAGTTGGTTGAGTGACAAAAGGGTCTAGAAAAAAAAAAAAAGGGGGGGGGTGTTGACCAGGAACAGTGGTGGTGCAGGCGGAAAGAAGGTCCCTGCCTTGTTCTTCACATCATGCCTCCTATTATTCCAGTGGTAAATTGCATGCCGACAGCCACCAATGCAATGGAGAACTTTGAAAGGGTAACGCCCACGTCCACGTCATTGTGTGGTCAAGGAATTACAGAGTTGTAGAAGCATAAATTATGCTTAAGACATTTTGTAAATCACTTCAGAGATGTTATCTGGTTTCAAAAACAGGCCCATTTGTGCTAGAATGCTTTCATTTAGTTTTATTTATTTCTGCTGCGTTCTAACTGCTGTATTAATGTTCGTGGAGCAGAAAATGGAAATATCATGCATGCAGTGGTACAAGCACTAAATGTTACGTGGTCATTCTCATGATATTACTCAGCATATCTGGTTGACTGGCCATGTGAAAATTCAAGATAGCGACCATTTTCCAAGATGGCCACCAAAATAATATAACGAAAAATCTATTTTTGCATAGAAAATGCTTTATTAATGTGATACTGATGTCAAATTCCATGTTGTTACGTTGTATTTGCCAAATTAAAGTGAAGTTTATTACATTTAGTATTAATGGATTTGAAAGTGTTCATCTCCTGAAAATATTATATTGTAATTTTTAATATTTGCAGGCAACAAGTACAAATGGCAATTTATGCCGCTAAGAGTGCCACATTATTGTTGGAACATCAAACATTTCATCCAACATGCCTGAAAACTTACAATTTCACACCAAGATCACACTAATCAAGTAAGTAACAGCATTTTTGTGAAGAAAAAGTGATTTTAGTGTCGATTTGGCGGCCATCATTAAATCAGACGCCATCTTGGATTTCACTGATGCTGTAAAACAGATCCATAGTGATCGGAGCATTTCACTGCAAAATAATTTTCAGTACAATCATCTTGAAAAAAATGGAGGTCATCGTTGATTTTCAAGTGGAAACTCGACCAGATATGTTAAGTACTATCTTGGGAATCGTCACGCCACAGTTGGTGCTTGTACCAGAATTTGCACGGTTTTACTGTAAAAGTGGTGTTATCTGCTCCACTAAATCACCTTCCTTCCTCATTATGTTGAACTTCAGCGAATCATCTTCACCACGTCTACGTGTTTAAATGTGCTGAATTTATGCCATGCTCATTGGCTGATTAGTGTACCTAATGAAATGGCCGGAGAGTGTACTTCAAAAATGTAAGACAAAACCTGCGTACTGTATACACACCAGGATTAAACATGAACACCGCTCTGTTGATGTGACGGCATTTTGGTGGCACGACCAGTAAAAACGTTCAGACCTTTATGATGTTGGCTCACCCGAGACAGTTACATTCACAGGCCACTTTATTAGGTACACCTGTTCAATTGTGTGCTAACACAGATATTTAATCAGCCAATCACACGGCAGCAACTCAGTGCATTTAGACATCCAGACGTGGTGAAGACGAGTTGCTGAAGTTCAAACTGAACATCAGAATGGGGAAGAAAGAGGATTGAAGTGACTTTGAACGCTGCATGGTTGTTGGTGCCCGACGGGCTGGTCTGAGTGTTTCATAAACTGCTGATCTACTGGGATTTTCACCCACAACCATCTCTAGGGTTTACAGAGGATGGTCTGAAAAAGAGAAAATATCCAGTGAGCGGTAGTTTTGTGGACAAAAATGCCTTGAGGTCAGAGGATGATGGACAGACTGGTGAATGTGCGATCTGCGTGATGTCATCATGTCAATATGGACCAACATCTCTGAGGAATGTTTCCAACACCTTGTTGAATCTATGCCACAAAGAATTAAGGCAGTTCTGAAGGCAAAAGTGGACCCAACTCGGTACTAGCAAGGAGTACCTAAAAAAGTGAGTGTATATTCAACACATCCTGATGCAATGGCTGCCAGAGTGTCAAACTGAAGACCTAAAGAATTAAAGAATTAATTAGAATTAAAGTGACTCAATACCGTGGCTGCATACGGTCCCTTTCAAAATCGTACTAAATCAACTCCATAAAAGTGTTATAACAACTACCATAGAAATAATTAACTCTTTTAGAGTTGATCCATGTGATTTAACACTGTGATAGAGTTAATTTAACACATTGACTGCAGTCAAAATGCTGCAAGCTGAAGATGAGTGTCACACGTCACACATTTGAAAAATGTCTCAAAAAAAAAATCTCAAAAAACTTGAGAAACAAATTAAAACTACAAAAAAACACAAGCAAAGAAAAATAAAGAGGAAGTAGATAAAGAAGGAGAAACAAAAAAGATTGGAATATTAAAAATCATGTGTTCTATTTGACTGCATTAAGATGAACAAGAACAAACTACTTCCTGGATTAAATGACGCTCGAACTGAACCTCTCTGTGTGCCGAGTTTGTATTTTAAATCCCGGCTGCTGTGGTACAAACTAATACTCTAAATACTGAATGAGCTCAAGGTGTACGAAGAACAGAGAAACAACTCAAACCGCACGATGTAACTGCCTCATCCTTAGTTAACAGAAGAATCATTTTTAAATAAATTGAAAATGCATCAATTTAACCAAATGTTTCCAGAATCCAAAAAGGTACTTACGAGCACACAGGTCTCTGTTTTCGTAGAAGCCCGGGCAGCACTGTGAGCGGCGCCGGTACATGGTCCTCACGCCTCTCCTGTACGCCGTCTTGTAGCTGATCCTGAACACACAGAACAAAGTCTGCAGTGAATCCCGGCATCCACGGAGGACACCTCCTGACTTCGACTCTGTTGAAGACCTGCGTGCACTGGGTGCTGCAGAAGGTTTCAGAGATCTTTGAGGAATCAATGACTTCCCTGATTACAGCACTCGAATAGCTGAGTGAGGAACTCGTGGGGTTGGGGTTTGATCTGGATCAAGACTCAGATCCAGGTTTTCAATGACTTCCTGGACTCAGCCATCAGAAAATGTGGTAACCTTCGACTGTCCCAAATGAGGCAGACTCAGGACTATAAAAAGTTTCAGTTCCCTGAGTGGCCCTATGAGGTTGACTCCGAGAGTGAGCAGGGAAGCCCATGTTAAAATATCCAATTTAGAACAGAAATAAATACATTTACAGGCTTGTATTTAAAAAAACAAAGAAAAACAAGTTGCGTCTTTGGTGCCGAGGGTCTTCAGAGGATCAATGGGTCTTCCTGGAATGACTTCATATCAAATGAGTGGTTATGCGCACTGTGAACGAACGTCAGCTATGCCCGTTTTGCCATGTGGCACATTTCTCTGCTCATGATCCAGCACACAGATGCTTCAAAGTTGATCACCTCCGTAGGTGTAAAAGGTGGATGGGATGTCCACATAACACCTGGAGAAGTGATGGTCAAGTGGTTAAGTGGTGGGCTTGTAACCAGAGGATCCACCGCCATCCCTAGAAGTGGAGATGGACATAATGTCCATCATGTGGGCAATGACATGCGGCACCAATGTGTGCTCGCAAACCTGACCCCTTCCATTCTGTCCTTCCACATCCAATCTGGATCTATGCCCAAATTAGTTGGACTGGTCTTATATTATTATTATTATTGATTGGTGCAGTTTCCTGGAGATCAGCTGAATCACTTTCACATGGCGCCACCAGTAGCCAAACGAGAAAACAGAAAAATGCCCCTGAAAAGACAAACCTTCCCGACAGAAGACAAATACTGGACCGAATCTGCAATCATATAAACATGCTCATAATTATGGAGATGCAATTCTGCAGAGATGACTGAAGAGCAGCAGCGGGTGGGAGAGACGAGTCATCTCAAGACAACATCTGAAACCCATCCGTGTCCGCTGGATTTGAATGCAAACATTTAGCTTCACTGCACCAAGAATATCTGACAATTGCTTATGGAGATTATTTTGAAAAAAATATTTGCTTTAAATGAAACATTTGGAGCTCATGTGAAAACAGCCCAATAAAAACCTCAAGTCTTCACATTTTATCACCGATGACAAATATTCTGAGTGCGTTTACCTTAAACATTATGATATAATTTCCTGCAGGATGCCATTAAGAACAGAGTCGGGTAATATACTTTAAAGTGGTCCAAATCACTGCAGTTCCTCAAGATGCACTTAAACCTTTCAGGGATTTTCACCCACTAATTCAAGGACGCTGATGTTTTCTGACATTTCAGCATAAGATCAATGACTCAGCTCTTAGTTGGAGGAGCTAAACTGGTGGCTATAAAGCTTAATGTGGTCATTAAAGGCGATTCGCCAATGGTGGCTAATCAATAGGACCACAATGGAGCTCCATCTGAAGTGCCAACGCTGGGACACAAGGGGCGGGCCGACTGTGAGCCCACAGACCACAAACAGCCCCCCGACATCTTTCACATCAACCTTAATTCCACAACATGGCGTTCATGATGTTTTTCTCCTCTCTGTGGCGTCTTACCCATGACAACATCCTCAGTGTGTGCTGGCAGTGGAATCATTTTTGTTGAAGTGTGCTCTTATTTCGAAAAACTCACAGGAAGCGTTCTGGGACAATGGCTAACTTCTGCTGCCAACATGAGAAAGCATCTTAACATTGTCCACTTAGTGCAGCAGATAAGAGAATATTTAGAGCGGAATCCTGCAAATGGTGATAAAAGCATCAAATTCGGCAGAAATAGTCCTCAGACAATCCTCTTTTGAAAAAAACGATTGGCCACTTGAATTTGCAGTTGGCGTTCAGGTAGAGGTCAATTGAAGAATTACACAGGAGTCAAAATTAAAAGATGCTCCAATCATATTGAAACCTATGCCACATTATTTGTCTGATCATAAAGATTCCAAAAAGGTTTGGTTTGGACGGTCTGTAACTGAATTCTTTGGAGTTATGGGATAAAAACAGCAAGAATGGTGACAAAGGTCAGTGTTGGTTTGTACAGAGGTCAAATGTTAAAGTTGCTCCAATTCTGGTAAATAGTGATGCAGATTACTAGTCGAGTTAACACGGCTTTAAAAAGGAATAGTTTGGACCATGTATCATCCTTACTTATCACGTTACGGGGTAACATATGTCACATGTCATAGAATCCAATAGACGTAGACCTTGTTTGACCTTTACTTTGGAGACCAAGCATTCAACACTGTCAAAACTATTCCATTTATTAATTCTATTAGCTCAACCAATAATATGCATCACTTTTTTTTTTTTTTTTTTTACCAAAATTGGAGCAACTTTAACTTTTGACCCCTGTACAAAATGAAACTGACCTTTGTCACCATTCTTGCTGTTTTTATCCCTTAACTCCATAGAATTCAGTCACAGATAGTCCAAACTATACCTTTTTGGAATCTTTATGATCAGGCAAATAATGTGGAATATTTTTCAATATGGCTGGAGCATCTTTTAATTCTGACCTCTGTGTAATTCTTCAATTGACCCCTACCTGACCACCGATTGAAAAGTCAAGTGGCCAATTGGTTTTTTCAAAAGAGGAGTGTCTAAGGAGTATTTCTGCTGAATTTGATGCTTTTACCAACATTTGCATGATTGTTTCAGTTATCGGCTGCACTAACTGGCTACAAACAAGGACACGACAAAAACATCCATCTGGAAAAGTTCTCTGTCTGATGTCCAGTAAATGCTTTGAGGATGTTGGGACGAGCCAGACATCAGATGACATCAGCTGACAAGAAACATATTTAACGAATGAGAAAAGGTCAAAAACAGACACAAATGGGTGAGTTATTTTTTATTTGTAATAAGACACTGTATTGAAGTGGGAGTTCTGATGAACGTAATATTGGCCATGTTCGTGCATCGGCTCACCCCCTCTTCAGGCAGAATTTCGTGCGGAGTGTCCTGGGCCCCCCCGACAGATGAATACAATGAATAGGGGGAGGTGATGGTCTAGTGGTTAAGTGTTGTGCTTGAGACCAGAGGATCTTCGGTTCAAATCCCAGCCTGACTGGAAAATCACTAAGGGGTCTTGGGCAAGGTCCTTAATCCCAAAGTTGCTCCCGGTGTGTAGTGAGCGCCTTGTATGGCAGCAGCCTGACATCGGGGTGAATGTGAGGCATTATTGTAAAGCGCTTTGAGCGTCTGATGCAGATGGAAAAGTGCTACATAAATGCAGTCTACTTAAGACGGTAATTCTGACAGAACGCCACACAGTGACTCGACTGACCATGAGCTCCAAAAGGACGGCTTTCCATGAAACAGATTAGAAGATTTTTTTATTTAATTTAACCAGTTTAGTCCCATTGAGCTCGAGATCTCTTTTGCAAGGGAGACCTGGACACTTATAAAGTTTCCAGTCCATCTAACCTGCATGTCTTTAAATGTGGGAGGAAACTGAAGCACCTAGAGGAAACCCATGCAAACATGGGGAGAACATATAAATTCCACACAGAAAGGCCACAGCTGGGAATCGACCCCATGGCCTTCTTGCTGTG
Organism: Thalassophryne amazonica; assembly: GCF_902500255.1. NCBI lineage: Eukaryota > Metazoa > Chordata > Actinopteri > Batrachoidiformes > Batrachoididae > Thalassophryne > Thalassophryne amazonica. The sequence continues at coordinate 6,208,397 of NC_047104.1, forward strand.
AGGCAACAGTGCTAACCACTAAGCCACTGTGCTGCTGATGATATATGTATTACCTCAAGGACACTTCAAGTATCAGCAAATCCACACATCTGCCTGCAGTCTGAGAATCCGGAGCTTTTTAAAATCACAGAAAATCGTTGTCAGTTATGGAACATGTGCTGGTACGTAAACTGCATCCACTGAAAACAACACAACAGTGTGGTTCTTTAAAGATCCAAGGACTGATCTGACTCCAGTACCTTAATATAACCGCGGTGCAATATAGAAATAACAGTATGCACCATGTCTACATTTATTGATCTCAGACAAATTGATTATTTATTACTGGAGCGGACTTTATACTGTACATACTGCATCTACTATTTATTATTATTAGAACCTCTGAGTTTAAGCACTTCACACAACTGTACTTGTGTACCCGGAGTAACAAACATCTTGATCCTTCAGCTTTCTCTGGAGAACGCTGGCAACCTGGAGCCGAATATTTTTCCATTTTCAGTTTTATTTTCAGCCTCCTTGGAAAGAACAAATTCACTCTCCCACAGAGCAACTTTAAGAAACAGAAATAATGACGCTGTCAGCTCAGAGCTAAAGGTTTTATACGAGGGCAGTTCTGCCAAATTACATCTGACCAAAATTACGTAGATGTCAAGCGGTAGAAGAGTTTATAGCTGGAGCCGCCTGGTTACCTGTGTCTGGTGCATTTGAACCAGTTGAGGATGTCGGTGCAGCGGGTGTAGTACACTTGGTCAAACGGATGAGCGTACGACTCCTGCACAGTCACTGCATAGCTACAGGAACAAAAAGAAAAAAGAAAAGGAAAACAACCACTTAGCAACAAAGACAAACGATTTCATCCAACTGTGGAACTGTGAAGATAAATCAATACTTCCTTGGATAAACCAAAATCATCACACCCACAGATATTAGTGTTTTCCAGAGTATAAGTCACTTTTTTCATTTTACTGGTTTGTGGGGTCCCTGGTGCACCGTATATACAGAAACATCACACATTCACTATTAACAATAATAATTGTATTGACTATTTATGTAAGACTTCATGGACTAGCACCTCCCCACCTGGTCGGCATAGATAAACCTTATGTACCGGCCCGTGTTCTGTGTTCTCAGGACACAGGTCTACAGTGTGTCCCCATGGTTATAAAGAAGTCAGCAGGCCACAGAGCGTGCTCTTGTTGTGCACCTGCTCTGTGGAATGATCTGCCTGCTGAGATAAAACAGTCTGATTCTCTGAAGTCATTCAAGTCCAGATTAAAGACTCATCTGTTTTCCATCTCGTATGGCTAGCATGCCTGCATAGCACTGCACCATTTTTCCTCTCCTTCTAAATTGTGTTATTAACAATGGAGCAGGTCTCAGCCTCATTATATCTAAATTCTGGGTCTGTTGCTGAAGAACTGGGTTAGCTCCCAGTGACCACATTAGTATCCTCTGTGCTTCTATGTTGGTTTACTTTTGGGAACTATTACTTTAGGTGCCGTTAGCTCAAGACGACTGATTCTGCTCTCTTTCTCTCTGTCCAAGGCGCTGTCTACCAAAACTTTACTTCAGACCAAGGTTTTTGTCACAATCTGGTGGGCCACTGAAGGGCCTCTTGCCTGCCAGACACAACGAGCCTGAACGATTTTGCTGAGCTACAACACTTCACATTGACTCAACATTGGGACTTAAGCATGAGATCTGTTCCGGACTCTGTTTGGCTGTCTTTTGTTCATTTTTGCTTTGCTTCATCCACTCTGTAACTGTTCGACTGGTCTAAGCAGTGTGTCACCCCTCTGAGTCTGGTCTGCTTGAGGTTTCTTTCTTTCTAAAAAAAACCCCAAACAAACAAAACACCAGAGGGATTTTGTCCTTTCCACTGTCGGCTGTGTGCTTGCTCAGGGGGTTGGTCAGGTTAGGCCTTACCCATGTGAAGCGCCTTCAGGTGATGTGATTTGACCAGTGGTGGGCACAGCTAACCAAAAGGTTAGCTTCGATAACCGTTAATCCACTAACTGAAAAGTTAATTTTTAAAGCTAAACTGATAAAACCCTATAAAAAATTTAGCGGCAGTTACAGCTAACCCATCAACGTTTAATACTGACTCCAGTACACTGGCAGCTACTGATACTTCTGAGTAAATTCAAAGGCCATCCAAACAACAGTGAGCCAGCGCTTCTGTCTACGATCAGCCTTCAAAATTAGTGCATTACTTTAAAACTAAAACATATAGCTCATATTTTCTCTTTGTAAAAACAACAGAGGTGGTGTTAATTTTGATAACCTGTCCGGAATTAGTTTGTTTAAAATTCCTCTCATAGCTGTTTGTCTGCTACAAAAAATGTAACAGGCAGGAACTAAAATGTATGATTTCAGGCTTTACAAATGTTAAGCTTTATTCAATATGCCCGCAAAAATATATTAGCGGTCTAAAAGTTATCAGAACTAAATTTAGTGGAAGTTAATTGGTCCGCTGATGGTTTTCAAAGTTAGATCAAAAACTAATGAGCTTCGCTAACCAGCAGAACTGTGCCCACCACTGGATTTGGCGCTATATAAATAAATGAAATTGAACTGACTTTCCCAGGAATCAAAGCACAAAATACAATACAATCTAATAATAAGAATATGTGCCAATAATAAAAAGAACATTGCAACAATCGACAAGAATCCCAAATTTAACAGCTAATAATACAGAAAAAAGGTGCAATTTATAGTCCAGAAAACACAGTATTTATCTATAACTCTTACCAAGCGGAAGCGCAGTTGTAACTGCTCTTGTAATAATTACAACAATAGAGTTTCTGTTCAATTTATTCCCATTATTGTAATAATTATGAGGGAGCGACTGTTATCTGACTGTGCAGAATGACTTATGTTCATGGAAAGGAGAATTAGTTACTGTATGAACATTTATTTGTGCTATTATAATTATAACAGTAACAGTTATTACAACAGATGTGATTGTCTATTCTTCTTAGCACTTAGGAGCACATAGGAGAACTGAAGCATTTTCTGAAGCTTTTTTCAAAAGAAATAAGCTTTTGTTAGTTTCTTTCATTTCCAAAGCCGCTGCTGCTTGTTCCGTCTTTTCCAAAAATACACGTACTACAAGTATTTTTTCTGTGAATTCATTTGTCTAATAAAGGACAGTGAACTGAATCTAACCTTTTAGATAAAAGTAAAAACCAGCTTAGTCGTCAGTGCTAATGCCCGTTTCCACGGTTCCTACTGATTAGTCGGAGCGATTATCGATCACGCCGCTGCCCTCACTGTTGCTGTCATAAAAAATGACATTGTGCTTTTACTCGGTGAAGTACTGAGTGGCGGCACCACTCAAGCAGTCACATTACCATCGCTGTGAATTTACCGCCTCAGCATGTCCTCGGGAGTAAACCTTTTCCCGTTTGCTTCTGATTATTGGCAAACCTGCAGCCTTGATTTGTGGGAAGTCCATTAGTTCACCGCAGCATTTTGAATGGTCTCATTTCATTTTGAAACACCAACCTCTCCCAGTGGCTGCACACGTTGGGGTCGTCCGGGTTCAGGGGCGAGACCACGGAGATCAGGCCGAAGAGGCGGAGCCACAGCAGGGACTGCGGGGAAACCCCACAGGTTCCCATGATCCTCCTCTGGCTGCTCTGAAGAGACACGAGAGACGAAGAGCAGAAGAACTCACCGTTGAAAAGGTTCCTTGTTATCACAGACAAAAAGGAAACAAAAGACTCCTGAGGCATTAAAAAAGATTAAACACAGTCTCATCCCGGGCACGAGCATGCCTGCTTTCACCTAATTACATGCGTGACATCACATCCTGTTCTGTTTGTTTCAAGCGTCATTTTTGCGTATCGTCCAAACACATCGACAACTTGCTGTACGTGATTCTGCAGGTGCAGCGTCCAAAACCAAAACCGCCAACATCAAAATGAAAACGGTAGAAACGTTTCATCAGAACCTCATCAGTAGTCATCAGTGAGAGATGCCAATCTGCCCCCTGGTGGATGAAGAGTTTGATTCACCAACTGCATGTAGGTACCTGGACTACAAGCACGTCAGCATCGTTTGTGTCTGAAACAGCAAAAAGAATTATGGGTAGTCAAGAGGCCTAAAGGCCTGTCTTGGCCTAAAAATTAATCCGTTTTAATCCTTTTAATGTTTTGTTTGTCACTTTTATCCATTTTATGTCTTTTGTTCATGTTTGTCCTTTGTTATTTTTCCAGTTTTTGTTTTTTGTCTTTTTGTCCATTTTTGTCAGGCCTTTTTGTCCATTTTTGTAGTTGTTCATGTGTGTCATTTTTGTCAGTTTCTGTTTTTGTATCTTTTTGTCCATTTGTTTGTTCATGTCCATTTGCTGTTTTTATGTCGTTTTTGTCCATTTTTGTAGTTTTATGTCATTTTTTTGTCGTTTTGTAGCTTTTTGTGCATTTGCCGGTGTCGCAGACTGAACGGTCCCCACCTAAAAATCAGTCCGCCTTGCTTCACTGCGCATGTGTCATTTTAGACCACAGCAGCTCAACTGAGACGGAGTCTTTTCACTCAAAGTGATCAAATGGATTAATGTAACCATCAAATGTCAAGGTAAAACCTCTTAAATCATTCTAAAGTCAGTTTTAAGCAATAATGAGGTGCTACTCTGTGACGTTTTGAAATGACCGATGCGCAGTGAATGCATCAGCTAGCCACTTGTGTAGCTGCAGTGCTCTGATCGCTTCCTCCGTCTTTTCTGATGAAATAATGCTGAATTTATGTGGAAATGATTGTTGTAGAAAAGTTTCAGATATCTGTGGCTGAGACAGATGATGACTGGAGGCAGTTTGAAGCAGAAATGAGGTGATAATCAGTGAACCGCGGCTAATGACAAATGTGCAGTGAAAGCAGGGCGGACTGATTTTTAGGGGGGACCGTTCAGTCAGTGACAACGGTTCTTGTCCATGAGTTGTTTTTAATGTTGTTTTTGTCCATTATTGTTTACACTGTTATCCTTTTTCTTGTTTTCTACGCCGTGATATGCCACTCTCCACTGTGGTGCAGTGGCACGGGGTGCTGGCCAGACACGTGAGTCAAGACCGCCGCGGCACATGGAGACACTGCAGTCTGTCCAGACCACTGGGTAGACTGACCACTGTGCAGTAGCATAGCATGGTGATGCAGGGTTTTGCGTTCGATTCCCAACCAAAGCCCAGTGTGCAGCATTAACATGTTCTTCTGGTGCCTCCAGGATGCACATCACAACATGCACGTCAGACCGATGCTTCGTCCACTGCCGCTGAGCAAGGTGGTGTTTGTAGATGTAGAGTTGATGTCTGAGTGCGCACGGCTATCTGTCCTTAGATTTCTTGCAATCAGGACGACTTCAAAGCAGAAGACAAATTTCCATGTGAGGATCAATAAAGTCGATTTTAATCTTGTGTTACTGAAAAATGTTTGAGTCAGTAAGAGATGACTAAAACTTCAACAAATCTCTAATTAAGACTTCTTTACATAATGTATGCTCACAAAAGAGAGTCCATATTTCAATATTTGGATGGACTACATCTGGACCTTAAGTGTGTATTTTCCAAAATTTACATTAATATAAATCCAAACCCCAAAACTTTTATATGTAGATACACAAATGTCATTTAGATAATTATCTAAATGACATTTGTGTATCTGCATATATGTTTGGAATTTGTTAAGCAATTGAATTGACCATATATTTAAAGTTTTACAGTCTGTTATTTAGAGTCTGTAGATGTCTTTGGCAACAAAGCAAAACTTACTTTCATATATATAAAATCACGTCAAGTCAACTTTGTCAATTCTGCAATGCACACACAGACATATTGAGAATTGAAAATTCTATTACTCTCAGTCTCCCAGACCATATAGAGTAATATATATATATATATATATATATATATATATATATACACACAGACAGACACACACACACACACACCTCATTATTAGATAAATAATAGTGAAAGTGTTTGTAAGAACCACAATGAAAGCTGGGAGGTTATTTTACGGTGTTAGAAAAAAATAGACAAGAAATGACTGGATCATCTTCTATTTATCGGATTACCATCAAAAGCCTGGAGGCTCAGGGACAACATCACTAGGGGTTAAAGGTCACCATGACCAGAGCAACACACGTTTCCTGATTTACTTAAAAATATTAAACATTTTAAACTCAAACATGTATATTTTTGCTCTAAATTTGGACAATTTAACATGGACTCCTATGGGAATGTGCTCTGTTTTGGAGCACACGTTTTGATGTTGTGCTTCATCTGAGACCATTGAAGTTTAGCGCTCTGTCTTTACTTGTTTCTACAATTTGCTTGTTGTCCCACTCAGGCAGTGATTATTAGTTTCAAGTCTAACACTATACTCCAGCCCTCCAAAGAGAGCATCAGTAAAATGGAAACAGTCTGGAAGCAGAAGGCCCAGACCCATCAGCTTCAGATCTGTTTGGGGTCGACAGCACGTCAGAACAGCAGCGCACAAAGCTGAAAACCTGCTGTACCTCACACCAGGCTGCACGTGCACGGCTGACAGCACCAATCAAAACCCACCGAGCTCACTGTGAGGTTCTGTGTCTGACAACCAATTTTGTTTTCACACAAATTACTGCTTTTAGATCAAGGTTAGCCCAAAGGTGAGCTACAGCACAAGAGGCGGCAAGGAGACATTAGCATTGAGTCAATGTAGACAGGAAACTAACAAAATTATCTTCAAGAAGCAACTAAAGACACGACTAATGACTTCTAGTATCAATTAACCTGACAATTAAACATTCGAGGTGTCACCTCGTACCCTTTGTAAAGTAGTGCTCAGTGCCGCGCAAGTGTCACTGGTTCTTCCCGGCCAGTAAATGGACCAGGAGTCAGACTACCAGTATAATCAAGTCTGGGAGCATGTGTTAGTGTCATGTGTCGGCTGAAGAGCTCAGCTCAGAGTCTATATGTATCGTATTGCTGGTAGCGTATCGAGGTGCGTATGGAATCATTGTCAGTGATGAGAGTCACATGCCTAAATGCAGAGAAACATGCAACATGGCCAAAATGTTGCACCTGATGCTCCCTCTTAATACCAGTGACACTCATCTTAATATCCCTAAGTAATTGCTCTTCTGACATCCAATCCACTCCTCATACCAGTCATCTTAGGTCACTGGGTAGTTGTCCAAATCTCACAACCAGTAAGAGAGGAAGAACCATAAACCTAAGGACTTGGACCTTTGTTCTCCTGCAAAGATATAAGGACCATGCAGTATATAGATCAGTGCTGAAGGCCAGGTCTGTGCTTCAGGCGACCTGTCCTTGTCCATTTACAGGTGGGTGAACTGGGTCCCAACATTGACTGGGAAAGAACCCTATGATGGAGTGGCATCCAATTTAGGGGGAATTTTAGATGCTCATCCTCATCACTATAAGCACCAGCCTGATGGGGTTCAGGTGTTATGATTTAGCAAATTCAGCACAGAACCCAAAATCAAGACATTCCTGCAGTTTAGCTAATTGGTGTGTGTCCTCTGGCTTCATGGATAGATAAAGCTGGGTATCATCTGCTTAACAATAAACATTTAAGCAATGCTGTCTAATAATACTGGAAACATGTATAAAGTGAATAAAATTGGTCCTAGCACAGAACCTTGTGGAACTCCATAATTAACCTTAGTCTGTGAAGAAGATTCCCCATTTACATGAACAAATTGTAATCTATTAGATAAATATGATTCAAACCACCGCAGCGCAGTGCCTTTAATACCTATGGCATGCTCTAATCTCTGTAATAAAATTTTATGGTCAACAGTATCAAAAGCAGCACTGAGGTCTAACAGAACAAGCACAGAGATGAGTCCACTGTCTGAGGCCATAAGAAGATCATTTGTAACCTTCACTAATGCTGTTTCTGTACTATGATGAATTCTAAAACCTGACTGAAACTCTTCAAATAGACCATTCCTCTGCAGATGATCAGTTAGCTGTTTTACAACTACTCTTTCAAGAATTTTTGAGAGAAAAGGAAGGCTGGAGATTGGCCTATAATTAGCTAAGATAGCTGGGTCAAGTGATGGCTTTTTAAGTAATGGTTTAATTACTGCCACCTTAAAAGCCTGTGGTACATAGCCAACTAATAAAGATAGATTGATCATATTTAAAATCGAAGCATTAAATAATGGTAGGGCTTCCTTGAGCAGCCTGGTAGGAATGGGGTCTAATAGACATGTTGATGGTTTGGAGGAAGTAACTAATGAAAATAACTCAGATGCAGGCAAATGCAGGCAGCAATCAAAACCGAGGTCAGGCGAAAACACAAGGTGATTTATTAATCCAAAAAGTGAGAGCCACACGGATACGAGAGGCCAAAATCATACGAACAAAGTAGAAAATCCAACATGAAGAGAATACGGACTGAACAAAAAAGTCAAAACTAAATAAAACAGTAACAAGAGGTCTCTGAGTACTCACACACAACAAATCACAGCAGGGACCAACACAAAGAAACCAGCAAGGAAAATACAAAACCAACTAATGAACGACAGGTGAGTGACAAGGTCAAATGTCAGGCAACAAAAGGGTGACGAGAAATTAAACAGACATCTAAGAGTAAGTAGAAACAAAACATAACCGTAACAAAATGTAACCTTAAAAAACTCAAAAGTGAACAAAGTGCAACAGGGGAAAACATTGAGAAAAAGACAAACACATATAAAAGGAGGTAAACAATACTCAAACTACAATAAGAACTGAACAAAACCCAAAAATCAAGGAACAAAAGCACAAAATCAGTGTGGAACAGAGTGCAAACACATGATTAGGGCTGCAGCTATCCATTATTTTAGTGATCGAGTATTCTATCGATTATGCTGGTGATTAATCGAGTAATCAGATAAAAAGTACTTTTGCATTTTTAATATTTTATTTTTAGTAGTTCAGGACTCTTCTTAAGCAATGGCACAATGTGGCTGTGCCAGTGTTGACATTTGGCTGTAATGGGGAAATTCAAATTTTTTTTTTTTTTTTTTTTTTTTTTTTTTTTTTTTTTTTACTTTTGGTGGACTGGGTCCCTGCATGATTTTGTTTTTTTTTTTTATCTCTCTTTCTCTGCAATTCAGCAGATGCAATTCAGCTGGAGGTTGAACATGCAGGCCGCACAGTCAGTTTTTTAAATTCTTATTCTTATTTTATTTAAGTTACCGTGTTTGTGGAGCTTTGTGTGTTGCCCCAAAAAAGCGAAAATTAAAACGTGAAACACTCAGTGCGAGTCTGAGCAAGACACAGAAGAAAGAGTGGACTTCTGCTGAGAGGATCTTCTTTCAGAGACTGTTTGTCAGTGTGGCCGGGGACGGAGCCGTGACTCGTCCGAGGTGAGGGGAGTGCTGAGAGCCCCTCACACTGGGCAGAGAGAGACAGCAGCCGGCCGCTGGGCGAATAGCCACTCCCCACGTAGAGCGGACCGTGTGTTTTTTAAAAATAGACACACACACTGCTTCACTTTAAATGCACAGTCAGTCTGTTTGGACCCACTTTCTCTTAACAGGCTTTATTTTACTCTGTGTGTCACGTTGGAAAGCGGTAGCTTTTAGATTAGCCTTGACACAGTTTATGGGCATGCTCTAATCATCTTTTGTTTTTTTTCTGGGGACATTACAGCACCTCACACAGGCCTGGCATATGTACTACAACGTTAAACAAAGCTTCAAGGCACAGAATTAGCCTCAAGCATTTTTTGTAATCAAATTATTCGAGTTACTCAACTAATCGTTTCCGCCCTACACATAAAAAACCGAATGAAACACAATGAAAACTGATGAGCAAGAAAACACAAAGACATGAGGAATGTGAGACTGATCACACAAACAAAGAACAGACTGAACACAGACACGGACAAACCACCAGGAGGAACCACACGAATGACTGACAGGGGAGACACACACACACACACACACAATCAGGGGTTATATAGGACTGAAGTCTTGATAAGACAAATCAGTTGAACATTTCTGAAGAGAAAATATTTAATTTACCTTGTTAACATACAAAGAAACAGGTCTAAATAAAATAAGCTAAAATCTGGTTTAAAGCCATTTTAAAAGCACATTAAGACGGTCTGATGTAGAACAGTATAAAACCTGACTATTAAAAATAAATAAAAATAAATTCAAGATATTTTATTGATGGTTTCGAGTAGAGTGAAGTCAAAGAAAAATCTGTTTTAACTCCATTTTAAAAACATGGTTCAAAAGCTCTACATCAACAGTTTACAGGAATTTTATTTTAAACAAGACCAATCATAGATTTTTGACATCTGCCAATCCGGATCACCTCCAAATTTCAGCGGAGTCTTCCATGGCCTAATATCTATCTGTGGTGCAAATTTGGTGAGAATCTATGAAGTAGTTTTGAAGTAATCCTTCAAAGCCAATATAAAGTGAATTTTGATCCAGAATCCAGATCTGGATCCAGATCACCTCCAAAATTTGATGGGTTCTTCTGTGACCGAATATCTATCTGTGGTGAAAATTGTCAAAATCAGTAGTTTTGACGTAATCTGCTAACACACAGACGGACAAATAAATAAATGCAGATGGTTTTATTAAATCCGCCAAGGACATAATAAAACAAACAAAAAATGGATCAAATAAGCAAAACCAAAATTTGGCATCTTTTCTTAATAAACGATTGGCGATGAATCAATTACAACTGTTGATTATTTTCCTGCTGAAAAAGGATTTGCCGAATGAGAGTCTGAATATTAAAGACGGTGACAGGCTGAACATCTCCGGCGAGGCAGCAACATGTTGCCGGTGTCTTGCCCAGCAGCTGTGTGCATGACAGTGACACGTGGCCGTTTCAGATTATTTGAGCGCCACACACCGACAGGCCCGGGGAATGTGTTCGTGATGAACACAGCTCTGAGTGACAGAGATGGTAAAAGCCAAATCCTTGCCGCCCCCGCTGTGTGCCGTAAAGGACTGACATTCTGATGTTCATTTGTGGACAACTGCTGAAGTTTTCTCATTAGCTGTAATATGAGCCAGGCCACGACAAGCTGGACCCGTTGTTTTTTTTTTCTCCTCACAATGTGGAGACAGGAGGAAGACAGAATGGCGAGTGGACAGTGACGATGACTTAAGTCTGGCACAAACAGCTGCATCACTGACAAACATGCACTAATGATAAGATGGTCCGGGGAGACAGAAACAGACGCGCGTCAGCGTGCAGCATCCATCTGGATCCATCTGGACCATGGAGCGTGAAACATGTCTGCACCCACAAACTGTCCATGAACTGTGGGCAGGATTATTAAAAATTCAACAGAGCTTTGGGAAAACGTGTTTGCACTTTGAAGAGAAAAGCGGCCGTGGCCTCGGTGGCTACCAGATTTACTTTTTCATAAATACAAGAAAGTGACAAATAAGCTCACATGAAGCCACCTGTAGCATCACCCACACCTGATCCTTACATCCATCATACAGTAGTGTTCAGAATAATAGTAGTGCTATGTGACTAAAAAGATTAAAAGTAGAAAAGGGGGTGTTCATAATAATAGTAGAATCTGCTGTTGACGCTACAAACTCAAAACTATTATGTTCAAACTGCTTTTTTAGCAATCCTGTGAATCACTAAACTAGTATTTAGTTGTATAACCACAGTTTTTCATGATTTCTTCACATCTGCGAGGCATTAATTTTGTTGGTTTGGAACCAAGATTTTGCTGGTTTACTAGTGTGCTTGGGGTCATTGTCTTATCGAAACACCCATTTCAAGGGCATGTCCTCTTCAGCATAAGGCAACATGACCTCTTCAAGTATTTTGACATATCCAAACTGATCCATGATACCTGGTATGTGATATATAGGCCCAACACCATAGTAGGAGAAACATGCCCATATCATGATGCTTGCACCACCATGCTTCACTGTCTTCACTGTGAACTGTGACTTGAATTCAGAGTTTGGGGGGTCGTCTCACAAACTGTCTGCGGCCCTTGGACCCAAAAAGAACAATTTTACTCTCATCAGTCCACAAAATATTCCTCCATTTCTCTTTAGGCCAGTTGATGTGTTCTTTGACAAATTGTAACGTCTTCTGCACGTCTTATTTAACAGAGGGACTTTGCGGGGGATTCTTGCAAATAAATTAGCTTCACACAGGCATTGATGGTTGTTTTCCGTTTTCTTCCTTGCATCTCTGTTTTTTTTTTGGTCCATTTTAAAGCATTGGAGATCATTGTAGATGAACAGCCTATAATTTTTTGCACCTGCATATAAGTTTTCCCCTCTCCAATCAACTTTTTAATCAAACTACGCTGTTCTTCTGAACAATGTCTTGAACGTCCCATTTTCCTCAGGCTTTCAAAGAGAAACGCATGTTCAATAGGTGCTGGCTTCATCCTTAAATAGGGGACACCTGATTCACACCTGTTTGCTCCACAAAACTGACAAACTCACTGACTGAATGCCACACTACTATTATTGTGAACACCCCTTTTTCTACTTTTTTTTTTTACTAATAGCCCAATTTCATAGCCTTAAGAGTGTGCATATCATGAATGCTTGGTCTTGTTGGATTTGTGATAATCTACTGAATCTACTGGTACCTTGTTTCCCATGTAACAATAAGAAATATACTCAAAACCTGGATTAATCTTTTTAGTCACATAGCACTACTATTATTCTGAACACTACTGTAGATGTGATGATGATAATGATGATTCGTCGTGGAGGCAGAGAGGACTGAACAGGTCCAGTCTCGAGGCGCACTGTGTCTTACTGATGCTGCATGCGGTTGCTGCGAGGAGCTTCTGCCAGTCAGCATCTTGCTCGCTCTCCTTCCTCTTTCTCCTCTGTGTTGTTTGTTCACATTTTGTCAAAGATTCCACTCATGTGTGGATCTTTGTTAGCCATCTGGCTCGGTCCCTTGTTCTCACCAGGTCTTTGGTTGATGGATTAGTTCTTGAGGTTGTGCTTCAGGAGGTCCTTGTAGGGTTTCTTCTGCCTTCCTTAATGAGTTAATATTTGAAATACAGATTTGGTTCATTCTGCCATCTATGAGGATGGTGATGGACAGCAGAGGTGCAGTGTTCCCCACGCATGCATTCACATAAATGATTCAACAGGCATTTGTCTACTGAAATGACGGCAGCACAGTGGCTTAGTGGTTAGCACTGCTGCCTCACAGCAAGAAGGTCATGGGATCGATTCCCACCCGTGTCCTTTCTGTGTGGACTTTACATGTTCTCCCTGTGTTTGTGTGGGTTTCCTCCGGGTGCTCCGGCTTCCTCCCACATTTAAAAGACATGCAGGTTAGATGAATTGGAAACTTTATAACTGTCCAGGTCTCCCTTGCAAAAGATCACAACGGGACTAACCTGGTTAAATAAAGGTTGAATTAAATTGTCAATTTCAGCCGCAGTGTGCCGGAAGGACGTGAGGAACTGTCAAGACTGAACTAGTGAGACAGAGATTGTGAGACAACTAAGGCTGCACTGTTTTCCTCATTTAATCGGTTATTTTCTAGATTAGTTAAGTCCATTAACTGTAAAAAAAAAAAAACTGATAAAAAATGCTGATCAGGCTCATCCACAGGCCGAGATGATGCCTTCAAGTGTCTTAATTTTTGTCCTCAGCTCAAAAATATTCAGTTTACTGCCAGACAGGAGTGAAGCAGCTCGTAAAATAAAACAGAAAAATTCACATATAACAAACTGAAACCATCTAATTTGGATTTTTTTAAATTACTTTAATTGATGATGAAAGCAGCACATGAGTTCCAAACACGCTCAACCTTCCTGTATGACAAACCGTCACAGACCGTTTGTGTCTCTACTCGACCGATGACATCACCTATCTGTTTCTCCACGTGCACGCTCCGTGCACTGCTTCTTACAAGCAGCAACTCAAAGTGACAGCAAATCGAAATAAAATGCTGTTATTGTTGGTAAAGCGATATTCTGCCGCTTTGAAAATCTCCTGAGTGTTCTGGTGCAGCTGTCAGAGGCACCGTTTAGACGGAGCGACCTGCGAGTGCTGCAGACGCTCTGCTCGCCACAAACCATTCAGGCCACCACACCATCGATCAGCTCGGAACACACGCACGATAAATTTCTGTTCAACTTCATCCCGATTTGCTCTGACACCACTGTGTCATCAACAAACATAAACCTGCAGTCGCTGCAGAGATGCACCTCAGTCTCTGCACAACCTCTGAGCATGATGGGAAATGCCGGCTCTCAACCACGGGAAGAACAGAGTGCTTTCATCAGCAACATCACATCTTTGAAAGAAAATAGAAAAAAAAAATGTTTTAAAGTGTCATTTTCATAATAAATTTTTATTTAGAGAAGAACTGTTTCTGAGGATGATCTGAACTTTTTTCTTTCCGGTAAAAAACACATTCCAAATGAGAGCTTCGCTTCAAAGCACAAAACACCCGTCAACCAGATTAACCCCAAACCTTATTCCCAACCCAGCTCTGCAAGAAAACTGGTGTTTCAAAACATTAAAATTCTGCATGCATTTTTTTTTTTTTTTCTGGCCCGATGAAATTTCCAATTTTGCAACTCTGACAGTAAAAAAACTTAATACGAGATCAAGACCCCAAATCCGGATCCACACCCAACATTTAATAGGTTCTGTTTGGCAGATCCACAAAGTTTGATGAAAACTGGACAATAAGATTTTCACTGATTCTAGTTAAGAAACAAATAACACAACCAACCACCCAGACAGTGAAGACACAAGTGCCATTAAAGACACTTACTGAAAGGTACAGGAGTCATAATGCCTTTGTTTCCAATGTGGGGTCCAACGATCACAGGTGGTGTGTGAAGTTTTGTCTGCTCTGTGGTTGTCATAATTAAAAGGCACATTAAATAACAACTTTCTTAATTTTCTTTGCGTGAACCAATGGAAAAGGAGATAAAAAAAACATTAAGGGGAATAGATCACTTTATTCTTTTGGTGTGTGTGTGTTCAGTCTTTGTTAGGTACAAGTGGTTCCAAAGGAAAAAACGTTGGGAATCACTTCCTTCCAATGAGTACTTAAAGTGATACAAATCTTCTAAGTAACAAGTTGGATTTTGATTCATTTAGTCTGTTTGTTAGGAAGATTTCTCAGAAGTTATTGTTCCATTTAAAAAAGAAATAAAGATAGAAATGTTTCTATTTTGACCCCAGATGGTAAATCTGAAGTTAATGATCACTTTCCTTTATATTAAGAAATGGCAATAACTGACTTTGTTAGGTACAGGTGGTTCCAAAGGGAAAAACGTTGGGAATCACTTCCTTCCAATGAGTACTTAAAGTGATACAAATCTTCTAAGTAACAAGTTGGATTTTGATTCATTTCATCTGTTTGTTAGGAAGATTTCTTAGAAGTTATTGTTCCATTTAAAAAGAAACAAAAAAGAATAAAGGTAGAAACCTTTTCTATTTTGACCCAGATCGTAAATCTGAAGTTAATGATCACTTTCCTTTATATTAAGAAATGGCAATAACTGAAAAACAAATATATACACATTTGATGAAAATTGGAAACTGTGAATACTGAATGACTGATTACACACAAATGCAGTTTGGGCCCAATCCAGATTAAGTTGCACATCTAGACTATTGGAGACCAGTTCACATACACCTCGTCCTAAAACCATCAAACTCCGTTTTCCCCAAAGTACACATCTTCAGTTTTATCCAACAATGTGTGTATGTCACTTACATTTTCTGCTTTATCGACACATAAACAATTTTGGATCCCCACAAGTCCACTTCCTCCTTAGGAACCATCTTTAAAGGATTTGTGCTAACATGACCAAAAATACAAGAAGCTTGACACCAGACAGACGAGGCCCAAATCAACACCTGGGAATTTACAAACTCTTGTTCCAAAGGCTCACCAGAACTTCAGGATCACAACTAAAGAATTTTAGAAGTTGTTGGAGACATCAGATAGCCGTGATATCATCGACCTTGAAGAGAATATTGCATCACCATGACCGCGGACTAAGCCATTACCCCAAAATGTAAATGAACAAGTCAGCCATAAGTTTACACGATATCCCAGGACAAAGCCGAGCCTTTATTTCACGCAAATTTGGATTATCAATTCTGGAAACATTCTCCTACCCTCCACTCAAACAAACAAGCAGTTCAACAAATCTCGACTTCACCGCCCTTTGTGTGAACCTTGAGCTTCAGGTTTCTGGCACCGGTACTATGATACCTCTGCTTGAAGAGTCGCAACTGCCAAAACTACTAAACCAATTAAAGAGTTGTTAACTGCTGCTAAATTTGTAATTGGTAGGATCAGACTGTTGTCTAAATGCAACAAGAACAGAAGAAATGAGATCCAACAATGTGTCCCTGAAATAATCATGAGACGAATATTATACCTCAGATCAAGAAACTACCATCTTCAAACACATTTTATAAATGAACTAAAACACTGTCAAAATATGCATTTTGCATGTTTTTCCTGACAGTTAGCTCGTGTGTCAGAATATCAGGTGTAGCAGTTTCATGATGTCAAACTGCATCAAGCAACCAGGTGAAAGGCAGTGATGTTCAAAGCTTCTGCAGACTTTCAACTTTTCCACACTGAAAACTGATCAGGAATTGGAAAAAAAAAAATAAAATAAAATTGCCCAATAGAATCACTAATGGTACTGAAATCAACAAAATCTTATTGTCTGATTCTGTTGAGTCTTTTAAATCCAGACTTAAGACACATTTCTTCTCTTTGATTTATAATTGATAAATTATGAGTTTGAGATCACAGTGTAAGGGTGCTACATTTAAAATTATTTACATACATTTTAAGTTCCATTGTGTGTCATCAAGGGCTTTATAATTTTGTACTGTGTTTAATTATGATATGTGTAACTGTTCATGTTAAAGCACTTTGCACTGTATAATTTGGTGGTAAAAAGTATTATAGCGTGATTATTATTTGACATGAGACTGACCCTGTGGGTAAATGCAGGCAATCGACAGCTCTGTAAAATTGTTCACAACTTTAAAGTAACAAACATACTTGTGAATAATTCTATTCCTATTATATCAAACAGTGTTCCTAACAGATGATATTTTGTGTACTACATTAGCGCCCACACAGATGGTTGCATTGATCCTATAAAATGTCTCTGCATCGCTTTGATCCAGAACACTTTAAAACTCTTGTATACCAGTTTTTATGCTTCCTGCCAAACGTGAACGTTTTTCCTCATATCTGCTCCATGACTTATTGGGAAATAAAAATCTCACAATAACGTGGCCAAAGTGTTTGTCGTTTATGCAGTAATAACATGAGAGCAGTACGGCCTCCACGAGCAGACCAGCCGACCGACCGACCCCGACCGCTCCCTCCTCGACTTAAAACATCGCTTTCTAACGAGCCTCTCACCAAACAAAGTGGTTTTTATTGGGGTGGTTTGTTCGTGGACAGTAACTCCAGTGACCCAAAACACATGAACGCTCTCATCACGTCTGTAAGAGCTACGCTCAAATGGCAAATCACCTACCTGTGAAATTGCCCTAATCCATCTATTCGCACTTGGTCTGATCAATGGTCACCTAAGAGCGAGTGAGGAACGACGGTGTGGTATTGATGTTCATGAAGCCTGCTCAATAAATCAACTGCTTTTAGTCCTTTCTATCCAATACATGCTACTTTTGTTGATTAAGGGATTCTTGCACTTCACTGCAGATAGGTTTCAAATACAAGCTCTTATTAAACTTGCAAAACAGGCTCAACGAGAGTCCAAAAACTGCCACAGGTCACAAAACTCAACAACTTAAGGGCAATGCTGCTCCTGCTGAAGCTATATTGAGCTCATACGGGCACTAAAGTCCTCTTTAATGGGGTTTAATACTTTATGACAGCAAAAGAGAAACTTATTTTTGAGTGCTCAACACAAAAGGTCTACTTGCAGTTCGGTGAACATGAACCAATGTACGTGTATATTTATCAACAAAGAACAAACCCAAACCACTCGGGGAGCTCCTCCACTCGACAGAAACAATAGCGTTATTCAAGTTACAGTGTGCAGGATTTAGTGCCACCTAGAGTTGAGATTACATTATGCTATCGCCGCTCAGGATTCAGTTTCCCTTACTGTTTTTATGTAAGTAATATGTATGATTCTCTTTTACAAAAAAGAAAAAAAAAAATGGCGATAAATCAGAATTTCTATTTTAGTCTCCAGATGTGCTGCTGTATGCAGATGTGAAACATAACGCAAACAAGCACAATCCAAGAACTCAGACCCGTCCAAAGCAGATCAGGATCGCTTTTCAAAAAAGAATCGTATGGCTAACTTAAGATGTAAAAACACCTACATATCATCTATAATAGCCAAGTGGCCTCTTGTGTGTGTGCGTGCAGTTCATGTTAGTTTAACAGTGTTTTTAGTGTTATTGATTTATTGTGTTTTTGTAGCTCATTTGGTTTAGTCAGTTTAGTTAATAATAATAATAGTGTGTATATGATAACAAGAACCTAAACCATTTACAAATACATTCAGACAACATAAAAAATTAAGTAATTAACAGGAAATAAAATGGTTGAGTTCTTCTAAAAACTGTTGAGGTCTAAGATCCTAAAACCATTCTGGACTCAAATGCCATTCCAACTCATTAAACAAGCTTTGCTTAATTTATTACCACCCTTGAAAAGTGTCAGCTACCTATTTTATAAACATGACCCATGCTAGAGCTGACGGGCAACATTTCCTTTGAAGTCATAGTTTGGTAATATGAGCACAGTTATGTAAACCGTGAGTACCGTACTCTTTTTACTGAGCTTCAGGGATGTGCTCGTCAGAATTACATGGGCAGAGCCACTCTGCATGATGGGGTAGGGTGGTCAGTTCCTTTCTTAGCCTCTTAGACCATTCCCAATGTGTAGTCAGGTACACCTTTTATTACTGGGTGGGCAGCAGGGGGCATCAGGTGCCAGTCCTACCCTGGACTTGAACCGGCGACTGTGACGGCCCCTGCCGTCTTGGTGTATTTGTGTGTTGTTTAATGTTCCTGTTGTGTGTCTTGAGGTCTCGGCCACCTGGGAGGTGCTGATTAGACTTCCTGTTAGGGGAGCTATAAAAGGAGGGAGTTCCTGCCTTTTCTCTCTCTCTCTTTCTGGCTCCTCCTCTCTGTCTCTCTCTCCTGGATTGCAGGTTGGGGAGCGACTGCATCTGATCCTGATCTTGGTCCTGGTTTTGGTTCTGGGGCTGGTCTGGGTTCGTCTCACCATGTCCATTCATTCTTTTCTTTTCTTTTATCTTCTTATTTTATAATAAAGTTCCTGTAAGGGTTTTAAAAAGACTGCACTTTTGTGTGGGCCTCAGTTTTTGTTGCGGCTTGTGAGCCGGGCCGTAACAAACGGGGGCTCGTCCAAACAGGTTTTGTGACGTTTAGTCTCCCTAGACTCGTTGTGCCGATGCGCGGTAAAAGTTTGGGGTAGTGGCGCATCTTATTGTTACAGCTGGTGCTTATTTGGCAGCGATCTGCTGTGGAGTGGAACAGGCTGCGTCGGTGTGCACGTGCGACTCGCGGCAGGGTGGCGGTGAGGGACGCATGAGAGTGTGTTGTTTTGTTTTTTTTCTTTGGACGGCGGGAGTGTTTGTTGGACATGGCCGAGAGAATATGTGAGTGGATGTGCGTGACTTGTGCACGAGTATCAAGCTCTGTTTTGTGGCTGTGTCTCCTGGTCAGGTAAGAGTCTTCCCTGTTTCACACGTGGCCTGCTTGTTTTTTTGATAGTGTCGTGGGGGTGCGGTTGGTGTTCACTGTGTGACAGTGTTCTCGGCAGTGGTGGGCACACTTCCGATAATCCGGTAACAGATAATTATCGAAGATAATTACTATTACTAATAATTAGTAATGAGATGATTACATCTCATTACTCTTGCTTGCCTCTACTGGTGGTTGGCTCTCACTGCGGTATTGTATCACTTCCTGTTCCGGAGCACAGCGGTGTTTTGCTGTATCTGTTAGCTGTTTAATCTGCGCAGTTAGATTGATCTAGATAACGATTTGTTTCACAGTGTAATCTTCACGTGCCTTAACTAAAGCACTCCCTCTGCTGAATCACCTCTAAATTATTTACACATTATTCACTTTGTGTGTTTTTAGGAATCCGCTAGCTTAGCACAGCTACTGGCTCTTAGCCGGTTTAGCATGGCGGCTTCTCCTGTCTCTCCTGCACTTTTCTGCTCTGGGTGTGAAATGTTTAGTTATTCCTCGGCCTCCTTTAGCAGTAATGGTACTTGTAATAAGTGTAGCTTATTCGTAGCTTTGGAGGCCCAGGCTGGGCAAATTGGAGGACTCGGCTCCGCACCGTGGAAAATTCTACAGCTAGCCAGGCCCTGTTAATCGGTGCGGACCAAGGTAGCTTAGCCGCGGTAGTTCCCTTCCAGCAGATCCCGAGCAGCCGGGAAAGCAGGCGACTGGATGTACTTGAGGAGGAAGCGTAGCCCTAAACAGAAGCCCCGCGTACACGCCAACGGTTCACATTTCTAACCGTTTTTCCCCACTCGCGACAACCCCACCGAGGATCAAACTGGGTTATTGGCGACCTCTGTTTTGAGAATGTGAAGTTAGCGACCACCAGAAACCATAGTCAATTGTCTCCGGGGTTCAGAGCCGGCGACACTGAAGGAAATTCGAAGCTGCTGGCTAAGGCTAAGGTTAAATTTGGTAAGATTGTAATTCACGTCGGCAGTAATGACACCCGGTTACGGCCCATCGGAGGTCACTAAAATTAACAGTGAATCGGTGTGTAACTTTGCAAAAACAATGTCGGACTCTGTAGTTTTCTCGGGCCCCTCCCCCAATCGGACCGGGGAGTGACATGTTCTAGCCGCAATGTTTCCCTTGAATTGCTGGCTGTCTGCGTGGTGTCCAAAAAATGAGGGGGCTTCATAGATAATTGGCAAAGCTTCTGGGGAAAACCTGGTCTTGTAGGAGAGACCGCATCCATCCCACTTTGGATGGAGCAGCTCTCATTTCTAGAAATCTGGCCCAATTTTCTTAAATCCTCCAAACCGTGACTATCCAGGGTTGGGCCAGGAAGCAGAGTTGTAGTCTTACACACCTCTCTGCCGTTCTCTCCCCCTGCCATCCCTCATTACCCCATCCCCGTAGAGACGGTGCTGCTCCCAGACCACCAACAACCAGTAAAAATCTATTAAGCATAAAAATTCAAAAAGAAATAATATAGCACCTTCAACTGCACCACAGACTAAAACAGTTAAATGTGGTCTATTAAACATTAGGTCTCTCTCTTCTAAATCCCTGTTAGTAAATGATATAATAATTGATCAACATATTGATTTATTCTGCCTTACAGAAGCCTGGTTACAGCAGGATGAATATGTTAGTTTAAATGAGTCAACACCCCCGAGTCACACTAACTGCCAGAATGCTCGTAGCACGGGCTGAGGGGGAGGATTAGCAGCAATCTTCCACTCCAGCTTATTAATTAATCAAAAACCCAGACAGAGCTTTAATTCATTTGAACGTTTGACTCTTCTTAGTCTTGTCCATCCAAATTGGAAGTCCAAAAACCAGTTTTATTTGTTATTATCTATCGTCCACCTGGTTGTTACTGTGAATTTCTCTGTGAATTTTCAGACCTTTTGTCTGACTTAGTGCTTAGCTCAGATAAGATAATTATAGTGGGCGATTTTAACATCCACACAGATGCTGAGAATGACAGCCTCAACACTGCATTTAATCTATTATTAGACTGAATTGGCTCTGCTCAAAATGTAAATGAGTCCACCCACCACTTTAATCATATCTTAGATCTTGTTCTGACTTATGGTATGGAAATTGAAGACTTAACAGTATTCCCTGAAAACTCCCTTCTGTCTGATCATTTCTTAATAACATTTACATTTACTCTGATGGACTACCCAGAAGTGGGGAATAAGTTTCATTACACTAGAAGTCTTTCAGAAAGCGCTGTAACTAGGTTTAAGGATATGATTCCTTCTTTATGTTCTCTAATGCCATATACCAACACAGTGCAGAGTAGCTACCTAAACTCTAAGTGAGCTAGAGTATCTCGTCAATAGTTTTACATCCTCATTGAAGACAACTTTGGATGCTGTAGCTCCTCTGAAAAAGAGAGCTTTAAATCAGAAGTGGCTGACTCTGTGGTATAACTCACAAACTCGCAGCTTAAAGCAGATAACCCGTAAGTTGGAGAGGAAATGGCGTCTCACTAATTTAGAAGATCTTCACTTAGCCTGGAAAAAGAGCCTGTTGCTCTATAAAAAAAAGCCCTCCGTAAAGCTAGAACATCTTACTACTCATCACTAATTGAAAAAAATAAGAACAACCCCAGGTTTCTTTTCAGCACTGTAGCCAGGCTGACACTCAGAGCTCTATTGAGCCGAGTATTCCTTTAACTTTAACTAGTAATGACTTCATGACTTTCTTTGCTAATAAAATTTTAACTATTAGAGAAAAAATTAGTCATAACCATCCCAAAGACGTATCGTTATCTTTGGCTGCTTTCAGTGATGCCGGTATTTGGTTAGACTCTTTCTCTCAGATTGTTCTGAGTTATTTTCATTAGTTACTTCCTCCAAACCATCAACATGTCTATTAGACCCCATTCCTACCAGGCTGCTCAAGGAAGCCCTACCATTAATTAATGCTTCGATCTTAAATATGATCAATCTATCTTTATTAGTTGGCTATGTACCACAGGCTTTTAAGGTGGCAGTAATTAAACCATTACTTAAAAAGCCATCACTTGACCCAGCTATCTTAGCTAATTATAGGCCAATCTCCAACCTTCCTTTTCTCTCAAAAATTCTTGAAAGGGTAGTTGTAAAACAGCTAACTGATCATCTGCAGAGGAATGGTCTATTTGAAGAGTTTCAGAATTCATCATACTACAGAAACAGCATTAGTGAAGGTTACAAATGATCTTCTTATGGCCTCAGACAGTGGACTCATCTCTGTGCTTGTTCTGTTAGACCTCATTGCTGCTTTTGATACTGTTGACCATAACATTTTATTACAGAGATTAGAGCATGCCATAGGTATTAAATGCACTGGTTTGAATCATATTTATCTAATAGATTACAATTTGTTAATGTAAATGGGGAATCTTCTTCACAGACTAAGGTTAATTATGGAGTTCCACAAGGTTCTGTGCTAGGACCAATTTTATTCACTTTATACATGCTTCCCTTAGGCAGTATTA
This sequence comes from Thalassophryne amazonica, assembly GCF_902500255.1. Taxonomy (NCBI): domain Eukaryota; kingdom Metazoa; phylum Chordata; class Actinopteri; order Batrachoidiformes; family Batrachoididae; genus Thalassophryne; species Thalassophryne amazonica. The sequence goes on from NC_047104.1 coordinate 6,231,607, forward strand.
TTAGACGGCATTGCTTAAATTTTCATTGTTACGCAGATGATACCCAGCTTTATCTATCCATGAAGCCAGAGGACACACACCAATTAGCTAAACTGCAGGATTGTCTTACAGACATAAAGACATGGATGACCTCTAATTTCCTGCTTTTAAACTCAGATAAAACTGAAGTTGTTGTACTTGGCCCCACATATCTTAGAAACATGGTGTCTAACCAGATCCTTACTCTGGATGGCATTACCCTGACCTCTAGTAATACTGTGAGAAATCTTGGAGTCATTTTTGATCAGGATATGTCATTCAATGCGCATATTAAACAAATATGTAGGACTGCTTTTTTGCATTTGCGCAATATCTCTAAAATTAGAAAGGTCTTGTCTCACAGTGATGCTGAAAAACTAATTCATGCATTTATTTCCTCTAGGCTGGACTATTGTAATTCATTATTATCAGGTTGTCCTAAAAGTTCCCTGAAAAGCCTTCAGTTAATTCAAAATGCTGCAGCTAGAGTACTAACGGGGACTAGAAGGAGAGAGCATATCTCACCCATACTGGCCTCTCTTCATTGGCTTCCTGTTAATTCTAGAATAGAATTTAAAATTCTTCTTCTTACTTATAAAGGTTTTGAATAGTCAGGTCCAATCTTATCTTAGGGACCTCGTAGTACCATATCACCCCAATAGAGCACTTCGCTCTCAGACTGCAGGCTTACTTGTAGTTCCTAGGGTTTGTAAGAGTAGAATGGGAGGCAGAGCCTTCAGCTTTCAGGCTCCTCTCCTGTGGAACCAGCTCCCAATTCAGATCAGGGAGACAGACACCCTCTCTACTTTTAAGATTAGGCTTAAAACTTTCCTTTTTGCTAAAGCTTATAGTTAGGGCTGGATCAGGTGACCCTGAACCATCCCTTAGTTATGCTGCTATAGACTTAGACTGCTGGGGGGTTCCCATGATGCACTGAGTGTTTCTTTCTCTTTTTGCTCTGTATGCATCACTCTGCATTTAATCATTAGTGATCGATCTCTGCTCCCCTCCACAGCATGTCTTTTTCCTGGTTCTCTCCCTCAGCCCCAACCAGTCCCAGCAGAAGACTGCCCCTCCCTGAGCCTGGTTCTGCTGGAGGTTTCTTCCTGTTAAAAGGGAGTTTTTCCTTCCCACTGTAGCCAAGTGCTTGCTCACAGGGGTCATTTTGACCGTTGGGGTTTTACGTAATTATTGTATGGCCTTGCCTTACAATATAAAGCGCCTTGGAGCAACTGTTTGTTGTGATTTGGCGCTATATAAAAAAATTGATTGATTGATTGTAACTTACGATACATTTTTGGGTGGTTTATCAGTTTATCTTTATCAAAGAACTTTTCAGTTATCTGATTATCTGTTATCGAAGTTAAATTTTTGGTTATCTGTGCCCACCACTGGTTCTCGGGAGCAGTCCAGGAGAAATGTTTTCTCGCTGGTTGTGTGCTTAATCATCCCGCCGCCAAACCACCTAAAGAGTTAGGTAAGTTAATTAGGTGGAGCTTGTTAAGCAGTCTTAGAATAGAGGGGACATGGTTGCATTGAGCGTCATGCAGTGCACATGTGAGCACTTTAATTTGCAGTGTATTAACTCGGTCTGTGTGTGGTTACGTAGTACAGTGTGTATGCGTAATGTGGAGGTGGAGAGTTTTGTGGCTAATCCCATAATGGAGAAGCTTGATGTTTTGGTCAAAGATAATCTGCTGGTAATTGCGGCTCATTTTGACCTTCCAGTTACAAGCCAGGTTCAGAAAAAAAGCTATTAAACAACAAATTGATGATGCAATGGTTGCGAAGGGCGCATTCCCTCCTGTTGCGTCAGAGGTGGTCCAGGTGGCAGCTGACGCTGATTTGCGTAAATTAGAGCTGCAGCTGGAAATGAAGCATTTGGAGATCAATCTGCGAGAGCAGGAAATTCAGTTAGAACAACGTAAACTGGATTTGGAAGAAGCGCAGAGACGCTATGCGGGGCGTGTGTCTGGCGTGTGGACTGTTAATCCTGGTGAAGCAGACTTTGATGTGAACAAGTGCATTCGATTTGTCCCACCCTTCAGTGAAAAGGACGTGGATAAATATTTTGTTTTATTTGAGTGCGTGGCATCGATGTTAAAGTGGCCGAGGGAGGTTTGGCCGTTATGCTTCGTTGTCACTGAAAGATAGTTTGGTTCATGACAAAGTGAAAAGCGCCGTGGAGAGAGCGTATGAGCTTGTGCCAGAGGCTTATAGACAGAAATTTCAGCGTTATAAAAAATTTGACCATCAAAATTATGTGGAGTTTGGTCGTGACAAAACTGCGTTGTTTGATCATTGGTGCGCTGCACAAGATGTTAAAAATTTTGATCAGCTGCGAGAGCTAATTTTGATGGAGTTCAAGATTTGTGTACCAGAGAGGATTGCAACTTACATCAGTGAGCAAAAAGCTGTGAATGTCTCAGATGCTGCTGTGTTGGCGGATGAATATGTATTGACTCATAAGTCTTTTCACAAAATGTGACTTTGAGTCCTAGTTCCAGTGGGCTAAGAGAGAGGCATTCCGAGGGCTTTGGTCGGTCCAATTGGGTGAAACAGGGGGATGTAAAGAAGGGGAGCCTTTTCTCTCTCTCTGCTTCTTGGTTCCTCCACTCTCTCTCTCCTAGATTGCAGGGGAGCGGCTGCGTCTGATCCTGGTCTTGGTCCTGGGGCTGGTCTGGGTTCATCTTGCCACGTCCGTTCATTCTTTTCTTTTATCTTCTTATTTTATAATAAAGTTCCCGTAAAGGTTTTAAAAAGACTGCACTTCCGTGTGGGCCTCAGTTTTTGTTGCGGCTTGTGAGCTGGGCTGTAACAGCGACCTTCTGAATAGAACGCAAGTGATCTAGCCACGTGATGGCACACAGTCAAGTGTAGAAATGAAATTTAAGTAGAATTTAAGTCAATAACACTAAGATTTTGACAACTGTGTTTGAAATGGAAGATCCAACAGCCTTACCAACACATAGCATGTAGCACTGTTGATATGTCATTGTGTCATATTTTATTTCTGTGAGGACTTGACGTTTATCTTTTTGTCTTGTGAGTTTTAGGCTGGGCGTGGCTAGCCTGCTTGCCTCTCACACCTACAATCAATGATGTACTCAAGTGCATTTAGAAGACCGGCTCATTCATCCAATCTTTGCTAGTTTGTTTGCTCCTGTGCCGACCACACCCAGCCTCGCCACCTGTTCCACCTAAACCTGTGTTATACTTTGGTTTGTACAGATCCCTGGCTTTTAGACTGACTTTTCTCATGTGATAAAATAACTTATTTCACTTAGTTGGAGTGTGGCTGTCTGCATTTTGGGGTCCAATTTATTCATCTGCGTAACATTTTGTTGTATTGTAGCTTTACACTGTAGACTTTATACACTGGCAAGTCTATTTAAATAGGTTAAATATGACAATCAACCTTCTATACTTGGAGTGCAACACAAGATTCTCTCACAACTTGGTAAACTACATTATTAGGGCTGTGTACCGAACTTCGGTTCTTTTGTGGCACTGACCAAAATGCTTCAGTAGTACCGAGTACGAAACATGCTTCATCTTTTGGTGCCAAGTTTTGGTACCCAGAGGTTAATCACGTGCAAGAACAGCGGTCCGCAGCCGTCCTCCTTTCAACATTCAAGTCCACCTGTGGACATTACAGAGCACGAGCAGCCTGATTCAAAATCTCCACCCCCGGACTCCACTTCAACTGCAACTTAATACGTGCATTGTTTTGAATCCTGAAGCAATGAAGCACTGATCTGACCCGCTGCTTTGGTTCTTTGCTTCGCTGCCTTTCAGAAGCAGCAAATCTGCTTCTTAGCTCCTCTGATCCATTAAAATATGTCAATCATGAGTCACTTTTGTGTGGATTAAAGTCACTAACTGGGACTCCTGTCTTGTTGCGAGAAAGAAATGTTCCGTTCAAACAGCTCCAAACGCTGCGCGGCTCTCTGCCGAGCGAGTCATGTTAGAAAGTCCGGTCAGAATTAATAACTTCAAAGTGAATCACCATTTAAATCAAATGACACCTCTTTCCAAACGTGGAATACAAACAATAAACTGCAATCGATCTAAAGTTTTTTTGAGACGTTCTGTGCTGACGTGCCGCAGCCAGCTGAGTTCAGCTCAGATTCTATGGAGAGACATTCATGCCAAAATGTCTGAAAGGAAATGCTTTGGACAAAAACTACAGAGTGTTTTCAAGTGTTCTTTTGCAATGGAAATTATTTTTGTTGCTTATTTTTTCTGTAAAAAAAACTGCTTGGAGTGGAAAATTACCAAAGCTGTAAAATAAAACTCAAGATTTGTACTATGTGTAATGTAATTTTCTTTTTGTCAGAAAGTGAAGGTATCAAAAATGTTTGATTGATACCCAGCCATATACATTATTAATGTCAGCCTACGTTAATGCACAGAGAATACAATTTATAATCCAACAGAAGCAAACTTGTGACTATGAAAACTGGCTGTGCAACAATAACTTTACTATTCAGATCTCGACTGGCAGTAAACTGAAGTTTTACTAATATCTACTAACATCACATCCCTGAAATTTGTTCGGCGTAAATCCACATGAAGCCGCAAGTCAGCGGACAAACTCTGGACAACCCTCACTCCTTCAAAGACAGTCACAACTTGTGTGTGAGATCACAACAGAGGCTTTATCAGGAGAGACAGACGGAAGCATGAAATCCAGTGTAAAAAAAATATTCTTCACACTTCAAGATGTGACATTAAAGTCTTTCTGGAGGCAGAATGTAGTCCTGCCTTGCACTGCTAACGCCACACAGTCCAGAGTGTCTTCTGCTCCCGGGGCTATTTAACTTGAACTTAATATAAGCCTTGAGTAAAGCCAAGCTCTTCCTGTTTTGCAGCTCTTTGTCGGGAGCACAGACAATGAACTCAAAATTACTTTGGAGAAAGAGAGAGAGCTGAGAAAGCATTTCTGCCTCAGAGGACAGTGGGTGAGTGAAAACCATCCATCACCCATGTAAACATGTTGTACTACAAAACTGCGTAATCTTTTAAATGACAGCACAATCTAATCTCAAAGTGGAGACCCCCACTGCTGTGTGATCACGCCAAGCTGTCCAGTGGCACTGACGGAGTTCTGTCATCGCTTCAGTTTAGTCAAAGAAAGACACTCCACTGAGAAAGCAGCTGAAAGGAGGCACCAACTCGGCTGGCTGCTGAAGGGACCTGGCTGCACATCCACAATGCCATTTTTCACGCTCTTCTTCACGTAAACTCGAAGCGGAAAGCATTGCCTGCCCAAACACAGGATTTACCGTGTGACTCTTGTCCAACCCAATCCACCCAAAAAGATGTAGCACTTCAGGAAAAAGCTCAGGTTCTGTGTTACTCTACCAGTGTTCAAGGGGAAAAGTACATCATTTGACAACTGTTTCAATGACCATTTGCTGCTTAAATAACAGAACAACTAGACTGTTTTTGTCATGTTGGCACTGCGCCACGCCACAGTGGACTTGTACAATAAAATAATCAAGGTGTGGTTTTTAAGTGGAGACTTTCAGAATTACTTTCAGGTACTCTCTCCCAATCCTGGTCCTCAGGACCCAAAGTACTGCCCATTTTCCAACTGTCCTTGAGTTATTCAAACCTGGTCAGTTCAGTGAGGTGTGTTCAGCCACTAAACAGCTGGCTGAATAATGAAACACACCTACTTTGTCTTATTATGTGCAATTAGAACAGGGACAAGTTGAAAAATGTTCAGTACTTGGAGTCACGAAGACCACGATCGGGAAACAGTGATTTAAGGGTATCTTCATCTCAACTTGAGGAGTAGTTATTCAGTGGGTTACCATTACGTAGACCTGGATTTGATTTAAGGATGGGACCGATCCGATCCAGAATAGTTATCGGCTTCTGATATCAATGTAATTCAACGTAAATACAACCTGCAGTGTTTTCTGATACCAGAGAGAAGCTACGTCTATGAAACCTCTCAACTGCTGCTTGCTTTCTGCTCTGTTTACTGCTGAGCAGGAGGACGTGGAGGTTTCTGAGCTGAAGCAGAGGTGTTTGTTCCAAACCGCAGCTGAGGGTTTTAAGACATGTAATGACAAATTTCCACCCGGCTCTCAGGTTAAAAAATCAGCCGCTTCGGTGTCCCGAGGCTGTTAAATGCTATGAAACTGCAGCTCAGAGCAGACTACAAGAGCAGAGTTGAAGAGTTTGTTTCTGTACACTGAATGGGAAAAAAACTCCATCAGAATCCTTCAGTATTAATACAGAGTTCCTTGCAGGAGCCTCGCTGAGGATACATATAGAAATTTATGGCTTATTTTATAGTTGAAAGGCTTCGTGTTTCCAAAAAGTTCCAACTGCGAGAGAGAGCGGGACGGAGAAAGAACAAGACAAAGAGAGGGAGGGAAGCATGGAGAGAGAGGGAGGGAAGGAGAGAGAGAGAAGAGAGAGACAGAGTGAGCGAGCAAGAGAGAAAGAAAGCGAGCACAAGAGAGAGGGGACGTTTTTGCTGCAACACTTGCTTTGACAATGTAAACATATGTTTCCCATGTCAATAAAGCTCCACTGAAATTGAGAAGGAGAGAAAGACAGACACAGAGAGAGAGAATGCCCTCTTTTCTCTTTAAGTCTATAAATAAGTCTATAAAGTCAATCAATAAAAGTACTCAATTCTTTCACCAAAACATCAAATTGAGGCTTCCATCTTGGGTGTACCTTCTGCGTCTGGGCTTCTGGGTGTCTGGGCTCTAGATTGGGTCATGTTTATAAAATAGGTAGCTGACATATTTCAAGGGTGGTAATAAATTATGCAAAACCTGTATGATGAATCGAAATGGCGTGTGAGTCCAGAATGTTTGTAGAACCTCAGACCTCAACATTTTTTAGAAAAGGTACAATGCTAACTTACTGTCTTAAAATATTTATAAATTGTTTAGGTTCTTGTTATCATATACACACTATTATTGTTATTATCAATATCATTGCTACTACTTCTATTTTGTTATTTGATTTTTAAATGGACCACAATAAAAATAAGTGTTTTCAGTTGTTTGTGTCATCTGTGTATTTTTAATGTATTTACAATAGGACTGCAGCTATCGATTTGTTTTAGTAATCGAGTATTCTATCGATTAATCTGGTGATTAATCGAGTAAATTTATAGCACGCTGCAAGATGGCGCCATGTGAAGGCGCCCTGGTATTTTGGTGCTCCCTGTTTTGTCTGTTTTTGTGCGTAAATCGTGTGTCATTGTGCTCCTACACCCACGAGGAGCTTCTAAACATCAGATCATCAACACCCACGGACATTACGCCAGATTTTTTTAGTGCCTGCAGCTGAACTGGTTCACTTCTTGGCCAAAAGAGTGAGAAGCCGGCGGAGAGGAAAACGAGCTGGAGCTCTCGTGCGCCTCAGACAAAGGGGCACGCGCACGCCCCTACCTGGGATATTTCTCTCCAACGTCCGCTCATTCGCCAACAAGACGGATGAGCTTGCACTGCTGATGAAGAAGAATAGAGATTTCTCCTCATCTTGTGTACTGTGCTTCACGGAGACGTGGTTAAATGCACAGACACTGCACTGCGCGCTCCAACTAGAGGGATTCCAACTCCTCTGCGCAGACAGAGACCGAGCACTCTCCGGTGGAAAAACAAGAGGTGGAGGACTCTGCTTCTATATCAACAACGCCTGGTGCTCCGATGTGACTGTGATCTCCCAACACTGCTCTCCCTCTCTGGAATATCTCCTCATAAACTGCAGACCGTTCTACTCTCCACGTGAGTTTAACTCCTTCATTCTTTGCTCCATGTATATTCCACCGAGGGCGGACGTGCACGAGGCTGAGCGCGCACTCGCGGACCAGATTATGAGCGTGGAGAGAGACTTTCCGGACTCCCTTGTTATAACTCTCGGTGATTTTAACAAAGGGAATCTCAGTCAGGAATTACCAAAATACAGTTTGTTAAATGCCCGACCAGAGAAGGGAGCACGTTAGATCATTGTTACACGACAGTGAGTGGCGCCTACCGCGCGGTGGCCCGTGCAGTTTTGGGACTCTCAGATCACGTGATGGTCCACTTGATCCCCGCGTACAGACAGACTTAAACTCTCCAAACCTGTTGTGAGGACATCTAAAGTGTGGAGCAATGAAGCTGTACAGGAGCTACGCGCGTGCTTGGCCACCACGGTTTGGGATATGTTTGAGGCTTCAACAGACAGTCTAGATGACTACACAGACACTGTGACGTCATATATTCATTTCTGTGAAGACAGCATCATCCCACAGCGTACCAGGGTGAGATATAACAACGACAAGCCCTGGTTCACACCTAAACTCCAGCAGCTCCGTCAGCAGAAAGAGGTGGCTTTCAGAGAAGAAGACAGAGACAGCTATAGAGGTGCAAAGTACAGATTTAGCAAGGAGGTGGCAAAGGCTAAATCCATGTACAGTTCACGTCTGCAGCAAAGGTTCTCTGCCAACGACTCAGCCTCTGTGTGGAGGGAGTTGAAAGAGATCACCAACTACAAGCCCAAAGCACCTCGTTCTATTGACGACCTGAAGCTGGCCAACGACCTGAACGTCTTTGTTTTGAAGTCATGAACTCACACCTCCCCACCCCCCACACAACTGGATATTCAAACACTTTGGACCTCCCCCCTCTCACCACTGCACCCCCTCACCCCGCTGCCCTCTCGGTTCAAGAGGAGGATGTGAGAAGAGGCTTCATAAGGCTGAATCCACGTAAGGCCCCGGGCCCAGACTGTGTCTCTCCTGCCACCCTGAGACACTGCGCTGATGAGCTGGCCCCCGTCTTCACTGGGATCTTCAACACCTCCCTGGAGTCATGCCACGTTCCAGTCTGTTTCAAGTCCTCCATCATAGTTCCAGTCCCCAAGAAACCATGCGTCACTGGACTTAATGACTACAGGCCTGTGGCTCTCATGTCTGTAGTCATGAAGACCTTTGAACGCCTGGTTTTATCCCACCTGAAGTCCATCACCGACCCCCTCCTGGACCCCCTGCAGTTTGCCTACAGAGCCAACAGGTCTGTAGATGACGCCATAAACCTGGCCCTGCACTCCATCCTGCAGCAACTGGACTCCCCAGGAACCTACGCTAGGATCCTGTTTGTGGACTTCAGCTCTGCATTCAACACCATCCTTCCAGCTTTGCTCCAGGACAAGCTTTCTCTGCTCCACGTGCCCGACTCCACCTGCAGGTGGATCACAGACTTCCTGACGGACCGGAGTCAGCGTGTGAGGCTGGGAAAGAATGTCTCGAACACTCGGGCTCTCAGCACAGGATCTCCACAGGGCTGTGTCCTTTCCCCTCTGCTTTTCTCCCTGTACACTAACTGCTGCACCTCCAGCCATGACTCCGTAAAGCTCATCAAGTTTGCAAACGACACCACCCTCATCGGACTCATTTTGGATGGGGATGAGTCTGCCTACAGGAGGGAGGTGGACCGGCTGGTGACCTGGTGCAGCAGCAACAACTTGGAGCTCAATGCCCAGAAAACAGTGGAGATGATCGTGGACTTCAGGAAAGCCACAGCCCCCACCGCCCTCCCTCGCCGTCACCAGCAGCCCCATCACCACTGTGGACTGTCACCACTTCCTCGGCACCACCGTCAATCAGGACATCAAGTGGGAGTCAACCATCAGCTCCCTCATCAAGAAGGCCCAGCAGAGGATGTACTTCCTGCGGCAGCTGAAGAAGGCCAAGCTGCCTGCCCAGCTGATGGTGCAGTTCTACACGGCCATCATCGAGTCCATCCTCTGCTCCTCCATCACGGTGTGGTATGCCGGGGCCACAGCCAGGGACAGACAGACTGCAGCGCATTGTGGCCTCTGCTGAGAAGGTGATCGGCTGTAGCCTTCCATCTCTCCACGACCTGCACGTCTCCAGGACTCTGGGCCGAGCAGGTCGGATCACAGCTGACCCTTCTCACCCTGCACACGGTTTATTCGAACCACTCCCCTCGGGCAGGGGGCTACAGTCCATCCGGACCAGAACCTCCCACCATAAGAAGAGTTTCTTCCCCTCTGCCGTTAGACTCATGAACACCTCATAACTCAGTCACCTTAAGCTTAACTCTGTCACTTTATCATTTTATCACAGGTCACTTTAGACAAATGTACTTTGGTTTTTAATTGCACTCCTCCCACTGCACTGTTGTTCTGTTTGTGTCGTTGTACATAGCCTTTCATATTTCATATTTTATCTTATTTTAGCACATATTTTATCTTAGCATTTTATATTGCTCTCTGTTTAATGTTGCACCATCATACCAAAGCAAATTCCTAGTCTATGAATCCTGTTCATTGGCAATGGCAATAAACGTCTTCTGAGTTCTGAGTAAAAGGATAAAAAGTACTTTTGCGTTTTTAAACATCAATAGTCCAGGGCTCTCCCTAAGCAATGGCACAATGTGGCTGCACCAAAGTCTTGACATTTTCCTGAAATGGTGATGGGATGTGGCTTTCTGTTCTGTTCCCCCCATCCCAAAACTAAGCATTTTTAAGTTTTTTGTTTTTTTTTTTAAGGTTGGTGGACTGGGTCCCTGCGTGATTTTTTTTATCCCTCTTTCTCTGCAATTCAGCAGATGCATTTTAGCTAGAAGTTGAACATGCAGCCTCACAGTCACTGTTTTTTATTTAAGTTAAATCATTGTGTGTTGCCCAAAAAGGCGAAAATTAAAAAGTGAAACACTCAGTGCGAGTCTGAGCAAAACAAGGAAGAAAGAGTGGACTTCTGCTGAGAGGATCTTCTTTCAGAGACTGCTCGTCAGTGTGTCCGGGGAAGGAGCTATGACTCGCCCGGGGTGAGGGGAGTGCTGAGAGCCCCTCACACTGGGCAGAGAGAGACAGCAGCTGGCCACCGGGTGAATAGCCACTCCCCACGTAGAGCGGACCGTGTTTTTTTAAAAATAGACAAACACACTGCTTCACTTTAAATGCACGGTCAGTCTACTTCAGATGATCAGTGTGGACCCTCTTTCTCTTAAAAGGCTTTATTTTACTCTGTGTGTCGCGTTGGAAAGTTGTAGCTTTTGGTGTTAAATTGATTAATGTTTACACGGCTTCTGCGCATGCTCTAGTCTTGTTTTTTTTCTGGTGATGTTACATCGCCACACACAGGCCTGGCATATGTACAATGTTAAACAGAGCTTCAAGGCACAGAATTTGCCTCGAACATTTTTTGTAATAGAATTATTCGAGTACCTCAACTAATCATTTCAGCCCTAATTTAAAATTATATTACATTGAACTTACTAAATAAAATCATGCACGCACGTTTTTAATATAAAGATGATTTACCGCTCCCTGCTGGAATGGCATGTGAGTCCAGAAAGCAATTAGCAATGTCAATTGTTCAGTGTTGTTGGCTAATATCCATAGCTTCTTCAAAAATATTTGTCCTATCAACATTCTGTTTTGATGGTGTTCATCCTTGATCCAAAATACATAAGCATACCAAACGGCAAATTTCAGCTCACTCCGGTTTTCTGCGTGATCGAAGTTACACACACGCACACACACAGAGGCCACTTGGCTATTATAATATAGACACACTTTTCAGTCATGGTAAAGGCAACATGACACTTAACCAGTTGAACTACAAAAACACAATAAATCAATACACTAACACCATTGCAAAACTAACATGAACCACAACATTTAAACCCCAAAACCCCAAACTCCCATGGTTCCCTGCAGCACAATGTCAATTGTTTACTGGTAGCTAAAATTGCTAATTTCTCCAAAAGGTTTGTCATTTCAACTTTCCATTTTTGCAGCATCATCCTTGACCCAAATTACATAAGCACACCAAACGGCAAATGTCAGCTCTCCCTCGTTTCTGTGTAATAGATAACACACGCATGCGCGTGCGCACACACACACACACACACACACACACACACACACACACACACCACTTGGCTATTATAATATAGATAATAAAAATACTATAACAATGCCCAAAAACACACTAATTAAAGCACTGATAAACACAGAAAAAAAGGGTGCGACTTATACTCCAGTGCAACTTACATATGGGTTTTTCCTCTTCTAGAGGCCTTTTTTAAACAGGTGCAGCATTCTCTAGTGCAACTTGTTCTCTGGAAAAGAATCTGCTCACATTCGGCCAAATGCTTCCAAATTCAGTGTGCACGACGCAAAATAAAACATTGTGAAGTGAATGAAGTGCACCTCTGCAATGACCTGAACGAACATGTAGCCTATTCCTCTCATTAAACGTAAACATGAAACCAGAGTGCCTTAAAAACAAGCAAGACTTAAAGACTGCTGGAGTGACGCGCTGCCCGGCGCATCACCAGGGACAAGAAGCAATTCTGGTTCTAAACATTAAAGGATTTGCAACACAATATTAAAAATTATTCTATTCCATTTGTTCCATTATCCTAAAGCTATAAAACTGAGGATCCTGCAATAAAATATCTGCAAGCAGAACAGTTTTTACACACTCTGAATATAAATATAACATGAAATTAAAGTGGAAAGTCTTCAATTAAATCAGGTTTATTTCAAATCCACTGTGGAAGTGCACAGAGCCCCAATAAAATTGGTGCTGCTGACCAATTATGTGCCAAACTGCACATGGTGAGAAATGATTTGGTGCACTCATCTCCACGGCTTCATTTCTTGTCAGAACTCCCCTTCTCACACGCCTTCAGACCTTGTTGAACTCTGGATGAAGTGGGAACCTGCAGCTCACATTCATCTCCTGTGAGGATGATTGATGTGGCAGAACAATAAAGTGCACCATTTACAATCAATAACAGTCAAGGACTTTAGAGTTGAAGATTGTTCAAGTAAAACACCAACTACAATAACAGTACTGTTTAATGAAAAACAGAAATTTAAACTTGGAAATACATTTAATGCTTTGTTGTGTTATCCACTGCAATTTTATATACTGATAATTGTGCACAGTGCATGTTGCACAGTTTTTATCCTCAGTTGTACAGCTTCATGATGAAGTGTTTAGAGGAGGATTTTCTTAAAAAGAACACCTGAAAGTTCAGCTACAATGTGCCAGAAGGTACATCTGAGATGTATGTAAATGTTTGGGCCACCCCTGATGATTTCCATGATTTTCCTTTATAAATCACTGGTTGTTTGGATCAGAAATTTCAGTTAAATATATCATATAGCAGACAAACACAGTGATATTTCAGAAGGATTTACAGAAAATGTGCAATAATTATTTAATCAAAATTAGGTAGGTGTATAAATTTAGGCACCCCAACACAAAAAATTTATCATCAATATTTAGCAGATCGTCCTTTTGCAGAAATAACAGCCTCTAAATGCTTCCTATAGCTTCCAGTGAGAGTCTGGATTGTAGTTGAAGGTATTTTGGACCATTCTTCTTTACAAAACATCTCAGGTTGTTGGTTTCTGAGCATTGACAGCCCGATTAAAATCACACAACAGATTTTCAATAATATTCAGGTCTGGGGACTGAGATGGTTATTCCAGAACGTTGTACTTGTTCCTCTGCATGAATGCCTTAGTAGATTTTGAGCTGTGTTTAGGGTCGTTGTCTTGTTCAAAGATCCAGCCCCGGCTCAACTTCAACTATGTCACTGATTCATGAAATTATTCGTGCGCGCGCGCTCCCTCGCTGCAGTCCATTGACAGGCTGCCCCAGGCTAAAATGGACCATCAGATCGGAACACACAGCAGTCGATCTGACTCTCACCTCACCCCGTGAGCTCTATTCCATATGACGCGGTGACAGTTTTGGCGTGCCATCCACAAAACACACACCAGCAGATGTGGACATGAGAAGAGTGAACTACTTCTCATTCATGTCTCTTCATGACTGTATGTCTGTGGCCATGGGTCATCTACAGAGGAACAGACGGGTCATATTTGCATTTCCTGCTTGATAAGAGGGATTCAATATAAAATGCTGTGTTTTTTTTTTTAATGGTGTGTGGGGTTTGTTTTTTTTTTTGTTTTTTTTTTTGTCCATCTCATTGTTGATTTCAGGCATTTCCCCACACTCAAAAATTCTTGAAAGGGTACTTATAAAACAGCTAACTGATCATCTGCAGAGGAATGGTCTATTTGAAGAGTTTCAGGTCAGGTTTTAGTCATGCCATAGGTATTAAAGGCCTGCGCTGCGGTGGTTTGAATCATATTTATCTAATAGATTACAATTTGTTCATGTAAATGGGGAATCTTCTTCACAGACTAAGGTTAATTATGGAGTTCCACAAGGTCTGTGCTAGGACCAATTTATTCACTTTATACATGCTTCCCTTAGGCAGTATGATTAGAAAGCATTGCTTAAATTTTCATTGTTACGCAGATGATACCCAGCTTTATTTATCCATGAAGCCAAAGGACACACACCAATTAGTTAAACTGCAGGAATGTCTTACAGACATAAAGACATGGATGACCTCTAATTTTCTGCTTTTAAATTCAGATAAAACTGAAGTTATTGTACTTGGCCCCACAAATCTTAGAAACATGGTGTCTAACCAGATCCTTACTCTGGATGGTATTACCCTGACCTCTAGTAATACTGTGAGAAATCGTGGAGTCATTTTTGATCAGGATATGTCCTTCAATGCACATATTAAGCAAATATGTAGGACTGCTTTTTTGCATTTGCACAATATCTCTAAAATTGTCTCAGACTGATGCTGAAAAACTAATTCGTTGTAATGTGTTAGTACTCTTGGATTTGTCCTCTGCCTTTGATACTGTTGACCACCAGGTCCTGCGGAGTAGATTGAGGGATCATGTTGGACTGTCGGGGTCAGTTCTGTCCGGGCATAGCTTTAGCGTTTCTGCTAACTAGATAAGGTTAGAGTCTGCGGACCTGTTATGTGGAGTCCCTTAAGGTTCTGTTGTGGGCCCCCCTTTTGTTTTTATTGTATTTGATCCCTTTAGGTAAGATCATTCAAAGATTCACTGATGTTTCTTACCAATTATATGGGGATGACATCCAGCTTTACTGCTCCTTTAAGCCATCTGAGATTAAGAAACTCGATTCCTTCCTCCATTGTTTAGTGGAAATAAAACAATGGCTAAGGAATAACTTTCTTCAGCTCAATGCAGACAAAACAGAAACATTGGTTATTGCCCCTGATGTCCATATTCCAGTTATTCAACAGTACATGGTGACCTGTGCCAGTCTGCAAATCAAGTCTTCGAAACTTGGGTGTCATCTTTGACAAAGATATGTCTTTAGTACAGCACTGTAAACAACTGACGAGGAACTGCTTCTTTCAACTAAGAAACATCTCTAAGCTCAGGAAATGGTGTCACGAAATTATTTAGAGCTTATTATTCATGCTTTTGTATCAACACGTTAGATTATTGTAACAGTTTTGTTTCATGTCTAAACAAGGAGGAGTTGCGTCGACTTGCAGTGGTACAGAACTCTGCAGCGAGAATTCTGACACAAGCTAACAGGAGGACTCACATTTCCAAAATTTTAAAGGAGCTTCATTGGCTACCAGTGTCCTACAGGATCAATTTTAAATTTTGGTTTTAACCTTAGAGCTCTACATAGTCAGGCACCTTCCTATATCTGTGACCTCATCCAGCCTTATGCCCCTGCCAGGGCGCTGAGGTCTGTGGATCATAATTTGTTGATGGTTCCACGCACCCGTTTTTCAGCCAGAGGAGAGCGATCCTTTCAGGCTGTTGATCCCAGGCTTTGGAATGGTCTCCCACTCTCTCTGCTCTCACTGGACTCTGTTGACACTTTTAAAAGCCAACTTAAGACCTTCTTTTTTACAAAAGCTTTTGCTTAGGTTTTGGGCTGCTATGCTATGTTTTTAAATGTCTTGGCCACTGTGTGGTGTATTGTGTGGTGTATTGTGCTTTTTATGTTGTGAAGCACCTTGTGGCTCTTGTCTGTGAAAGGTGCTATACAAATAAAATTACTTACTTACTAATTCATGCATTTATTTCCTCTAGGCTGGACTACTGTAATTCATTATTATCAGGTTGTCCTAAAAGTTCCCTGAAAAGCCTTCAGTTAATTAGAAATGCTGCAGCTAGAGTACTGACGGGGACTAGAAGGAGAGAGCATATTTCACCCATATTGGCCTCTCTTCATTGCTTCCTGTTAATTCTAGAATAGAATTTAAAATTCTTCTTCTTACTTATAAGGTTTGAATAATCAGGTCCCATCTTATCTTAGGGACCTCATAGTACCATATCACCCCAACAGAGCGCTTCGCTCTCAGACTGCAGGCTTACTTGTAGTTCCTAGGGTTTTTAAGAGTAGAATGGAGGCAGAGCCTTCAGTTTTCAGGCTTCTCGCCTGTGGAACCAGCTCCCAATTCAGATCAGGGAGACAGACACCCTCTCTACTTTTAAGATTAGGCTTAAAACTTTCTTTTTGCTAAAGCTTATAGTTAGGGCTGGATCAGGTGACCCTGAACCATCCCTTAGTTATGCTGCTATAGACTTAGACTGCTGGGGGGTTCCCATGATGCACTAAGTGTTTCTTTCTCTTTTTGCTCTGTATGCACCACTCTGCATTTAATCATTAGTGATTGATCTCTGCTCTCTTCCACAGCATGTATTTTTCCTGATTCTCCTCCCCTCAGCCGTAACCAGTCCAGCAGAAGACTGTCCCTCCCTGAGCCTGGTTATGCTGGAGGTTTCTCTTCCTGTTAAAAGGGAGTTTTTTCCCTTCCCGCTGTCGCCAGTGCTATCTAAATAAAATTTATTTGATTTGATTTGACTGTTTACAGGCTAGTGGCGGTAGCTCAGTGGTAAAGTTTCGGGCTCACAATCAGTAAAGTGCAGGTATGAATCCTGTGTCTGGTATGTTTTTTTTTTTTTATTATTCCACATAAGCGTGCGAAGTGGTTCCACAGGGTACCAGAATTTTTTTGTTGTTTGTTTTCTTTATTCCACATAAGCAGCGCGATGTGGTTCTACAGGTAACAGCTGGTTTTTATGTTTTATTTATTCCACATAAGCGGTGAGACTATGGCAGTTTAAGTGTCTTGGTCCAAGATAAAACAGGTAGCATGAGTGAGATTTGAACCCAGCTCTACATATGGGTAGGTCACCTCTTTATTCACGCAGACTAGGTTGCTCTGCAAATGCAATAAACTGTATGCTAATACAACCCAATTCCAATGAAGGTTGGGACGTTGTGTAAAATGTAAATAAGAACAGAATACAATGATTTTCAAATCCTCTTCAACCTATATTCAATTGAATACACCACAAAGACAAGATATTTAATGTTCAAACTGATAAACTTTATTGTTTTTGTGCAAATATTGCTCATTTTGAAATGGATGCCTGCAATACGTTTCAAAAAAGCTGGGACAGTGGTATGTTTACCACTGTGTTACATCACCTTTCCTTCTAACAACACTCAATAAGCATTTGGGAACTGAGGACACTAATTGTTGAAGCTTTGTAGGTGGAATTCTTTCCCATTCTTGCTTGATGTACGACTTCAGTTGTTCAACAGTCCGGGGTCTCCATTGTATTTTGCACTACATAATGCACCACACATTTTCAATGGGCGACAAGTCTGGACTGCGGGCAGGCCAGTCTAGTACCCGCACTCTTTTACTACGAAGCCACGCTGTTGTAACATGTGCAGAATGTGGCTTGGCATTGTCTTGCTGAAATAAGCAGGGACGTCCCTGAAAAAGACATTGCTTGGATGGCAGCATGTGTTGCTCCAAAACCTGGATGTACCTTTCAGCCTTGATGGTGCCATCACAGATGTGTAAGTTGTCCATGCCATGGGCACTAACACACCCCCATACCATCACAGATGCTGGCTTTTGAACTTTGCACTGGTAACAATCTGGATGGTCTTTTTCCTCTTTTGTCCAGAGGACACGACATCCATGATTTCCAAAAACAATTTGAAATGTGGACTCATCAGACCACAGCACACTTTTCCACTTTGTGTCTGTCCATTTCAAATGAGCTCGGGCCCAGAGAAGGCGGCGGTGTTTCTGGATGTTGTTGATGTTTGGCTTTCACTTTGCATGGTAGTTTTAACTTGCACTTGTAGATGTAGCGACGAACTGTGTTAACTGACAATGGTTTTCTGAAGTGTTCCTGAACCCACGCGGTAAGATCCTTTACAAAATGTCGATTTTTAATGCAGTGCCGCCTGAGGGATCGAAGGTCACGGCCATTCAGTCTTGGTTTTCGGCCTTGGTGCTTCCACGACTGCACACCTACAGCCAGTTCCAACCTCTTCATCAAGTTCGCAGATGACACGACTGTGGTGGGTCTCATCAACAACAATGATGAGACAAGCTACAGGAGTGAGGAGGGCCACCTGGCCACGTGATGCATGGACAACAATCTCCACCTGAACGTGGAGAAGATGAAGGAGATTGTTGTGGGCTTCAGGAGAGAGCCCGCTCAGCATGCTCCACTAACCATCAATGGTGAAGTGGTGCGGGTGAGCGGCACAAAGTTCCTGGGTGTATTCTGTTTGGTAGCATGGTGGATTAGTGGTTAGCACTGTTGCCTCACAGCGAGAAGGTCGTGGGTTCAATTCCCGTGGCTTTTCTGTGTGGAGTTTGCATGTTCTCCCCGTGGTTGCGTGGGTTTCCTCCGGGTGCTCCAGTTTCCTCCCACATCCAAAGACATGCGGGTTAGGTGGATTGGAATCTTTAAAATTGTCCATAGGTGTGTCTGTATTTGTTTGTCTATTTGTGGCCCTGTGACAGACTAGCGTCCTGTCCTGGGTGTACCCCGCCTCGTGCTCTATGACTGCTGGGATAGGCTCCAGCCCCCCGTGGCTCTTAATTGGATTAAGCGATAGAAAATGAATGAATGAATCTATTCTGTTTTTATTTACATTTCACACAACGTCCCAACTTCATTGTAATTGGGGTTGTAATAATTACTTCTATAGGGCTTTCCCAGGAATTAAAGCACTACACAAAATAAAACTGAAATACTATAAAAGATCCCAATTTAAATTAATAAGAAAAAAATACAGAAAAAAAGGTGCAACTTGTATTTTAGTACGACTTACACTCTGGAAAATGCAGTCCATAGAAAAGTCCCCCCCAACACACACACACACACACACACACACACGTCCAAGCACTGGGGATGCATCAGATATTGAGGCACATTTACCAGGTCATGGCATAAAAGGGGGGGGCAGTTCCTTTCCTCACCATTTTTGTTCCCTCCCACTGTAACCAGGAGGTGGGAGGCACCAGATGTTAATCCCAGCTGGGACTCAAACCTTCTTCACAAAAGGTGCAGCGCTCTAATCACCATACCTCCACACCGTTCTCATAATGAAAAGCTGCAGGATCGATGCATAATAGAAATCTGCAAGTTAAGTGTTGGTGCAGTATTACAGCATTTAGTTCACAATGTCCAAGACAGCAGGACCTGTGCAGAATAAAGCAGCAAGCAGAAAACGGCAAATGAATTCGAAGTCCAAAGTCATACAGCGGGATGGCTGCCGGGAGCAGCGAGCGGTCTGCTGCCGTGTCTGTTGTGTTTTAGAGAGCGGGTGGCAGAGGTTGATCCTGATGGCTCATACCTCTGCCACCGTCTCTTCTTGTTCAGTCTACTGGTATCTTTCGCTGACTAACTGATGATTCAGTCGTCTAACAGTTTCATTCGTAAATCACACAAATCTGATAGGACAAGTAGCAGAAATAACCAATTAATCTTTTTTTAAATGACCAAATTAACAATTATCAAAGTAACTGCTCGTGATTTTTCTGCCAACTGAATAGAAAAATTGTTTTTTTTGTTTTGTTTTTGAGGAACAACATCCATCTAATTTCTAAACCCATTTACTCCAATTAAGGGTCATGCCATAGGGCGTGAGGCGGGGTTCACACTGGACAGGACGCCAGTCTGTCATGGCTTTGAGGAACAAGATCTCAGGTTTATTTTTTAATTATTATTAAATCCAGAACACTCCCTCCCAATGACCAATCACTTTAGCTCTGTGGTGTTCACATCTCAAGTGTTTTTAGGGATATAAACATCACAGCCATGTGTTTGGCTCCACTTCTGTTGGGCTTTCCTGGATGATTTTTAAAGACATTCTGTAATTTCTGGTCATTTGTTATTTTAATATTTACTATTTTCCTCGTGTGGTTTTTGTCACTGCAGAGTCTGCAGGACACTGCGCTGGTCAACACTAAATACCTTTTCACTGTCCGTCAGCAAATGCCGGGCTAATTGTCAGAGAGTCAATAGCCCATGAGAGTTGTCAGAGCAGGTAGTCCAGTAGGACAGGAGTTCAGCTACCAGTATGTGACCCCCGGTTAGATTCCTGGTCACGCTATCTGTCTCTGCCATTGGACATGACCCTTTGTCTGCTTTGTACCAGTCCATCCAGCTGCCAATGGGTACCAACCTTGGCTGCAGAAGTACCCTATGTTAGATTGGCATCCCATCCAGGGATAATCATTAACGTCATATAGTCCATGGGCCAGAGGGGCCCACTGCGCACCCCCTTCTAGTTGACGAAACCACATATTTCTTGTAGCTTAGTATCTATGCTTCATTTTAAGACCTGTTAATGTGAAATAAACTGGAACTCACAACTTAATTCAATTATGTGCAAGATTTCCATCTACAAAATATATGTAGCCCCAACTAGGGTTGGGTATCGAGAACTGGTTATTTTTGGGTATCGTTAAGAAATGATTTGATCCACCGACATCAATAGCCTTTTTGCTTAATGATTTCCTTATCAGTCCTTCAAAGCAGCTGTTGTTTTTGAGTGTGTTTGTCGGGAAAATGATCATTCCTCTACATTGATTACAGACCCTGCAGCGGCTCTGTAATCAACCGCTTCTGCAGCACGACTCCACTTTGAAGCATGAACCAATGAAGCAGTGCTTTGATCCATTAGCTTGCTGCTTCTTTGATTCGCTGCTCTTCAGAAGGGGAGAGTCCGCTTCTTAACCCCTCTCAAAGCCATTAAAATGTGTCAATTGTGAATCACTTTTATGTGGATTAAAGTCACTAACTGGGACTCTTGTCTTGTTGCAGTCAAGAAATGAGAATCGTTCTCCATTCTGTTGGCACAGCTCCAAATGCTGCGAGTCCGGTCGGAATCAATAACGTCAAAGCAAACTGCCTCTTTAAATAAAATGACACCTCTTTCTAACTGTAATACAGACAAGAAACTACAATCGACTAAAACTTTTTTTTTCCTCAAAAAATGAGACGTCCTGCATTCTTTATGAATTGCATCCTGACGTGCAGCACAGCCAGCTGCAAGAGCTCAGCTCAAATGTATGGAAAGACATTCATACCAATAATGTCTGAAAGGAAATGCTTTTGACAAAAACTACAGATTTTGTTTATTCTTATTTATGTCCAGAGATCAATGATCCACCATGTAGAGGTTATTTATGTCCAGAGTTTAAGATCCAGTGACCAATTTCATATTATTTGAGACTCAATAAAATGTTGTTGACATAGAAAACCTGTAAAGCTGACTTTTAGTACACAGAAAATTCACAAGAGGTATCGATAAGGCAATCGATAAGGAATCGCATTGATAAGCGGAATTGATATCAATAAAATCTTATCAATACCCATCCAAAGCCGCAACTCAAAAAAGCACATCCATGCAAGATAATGTAATTTAAGTTATTTGAGAGTACATATATTTATTAGATGGAAAGCCAATCCAATGAATCAGTTTTTTGAGTGTGTCCCCAAATTTTGACAGCTATTTTAGTGGTACAGAAAATTCAAATGTCTGTAGCTCTGTGAATAATTAAGTTAGAGTTACAAACTACCACCCAAAGTCTGAGTCTGGGTGTGTGCTATAGAGTGGCACATGATTTATGCAAATTCATTTAATTAGTGGGTCATCAGAGGTCAAAAGGTCAGGTTTTGATATTTGAGCTTACAGATATTTGAATTTCCCGTACCACTAAAACAGCTGTGAAAATTTGCAGTCATGTGGGTTAGTTTAAGGTCCAAAACCAGGTAGTGAGGCCCCGTTTATTTCACATTAACAGGTCTTAAAATGAAGCACAGATACTAAACTACATAACAAGAAATATGTGGTTTCATTAATTTTTTTTTGGGGGGGGGGGTGGACTGTAGGTGATGATCATTGTAAATTTGTTGGTGATTTTTAATTTTAAACTGAGTAGAAGTGACCATATTAAAAATGTGTCTTTTTTTTAATCTACCCACAGCCCTGATTTACTTAAAATAAGCAGATAAACTGGACTTAAAGGTATTACACACATGGATCAAACAGCACAGACACGTTCTGTCCACTACAGGCTGATCTGAATTTCTTCGAGAAGCAAAACTAAAATTTGAACCCATATAAGCAGACAGCTCGCTTAATTCCAGTTTATCCCAGAAATCTATCAGTTATAATTTAAGAAATATCCTTTTCTCAAACTGACCTGCTTCCATAAACACGCACAGCGGAACGCGCTGCTAAAAACCCCTGATCCCTCAAAGTATCGTGCAGCGTGAACGAAGAAGCAAACGAGCACACATCCTGAAAATCAAAGCTGGAGCGTCAGTGAACAATAAGGAGTCGGAGCTGCATAATGACCGCTGCTGACGCTCCGTTTAACCGTAAGGCTGAATGAGGCTGCAGGACATGAATAATTAATGTGGCCCGAGTCTCCCGCGTAATACATCACCACAGGGTTCATCCAACGTGGGTGCCCCACTTACTACTTTGCTCTGTGGATCTTCTCAGAAAACAAATACACTGAAGTGGACTTCAGGAGGAGCAGGAGGGCAAAACGACAGGCTGACACCCATCGTCTTCTTCAAACACGGAACATCAGGACCAACACCACAAAAATGGAATGCTCCCCAGACTCCGGCGCGTTTACGTCTGACACTGCAGATGCAGGAAAGCAGGTGAAGACAAAGAGCTTCAGCAAGGTCTGCAAGAACAAACAACTGATGCAAACTCCAGACAACCGGGCAGGAACTTTCCCTTTTCCCAAGAGCGCACCGATGTCAACTGCGTAATTCATGAGTGAAGCCTGGGCAGCAGCTGAAATAAGTGATTCTGAAGCTCATCGTGTAATCTGTTAGGCGACACCCCCCCGCCGCCCACCTTTACATTGATTCGAAGCCTACGTACGGTGCTGATAAAGCACGAGGCTTTAACAGTTCAATCAGGAAGGTAACCGGCTGCATAGATTTTGTGTAAACTCATTTGGTACGTTCTGAAACAATCTGACTTTGATGGAATACGCCACATTTAGGACTTTTTACACCTATCAATACTGAACAACAGTGATGGTTCTAACCCATCATTTGTCAGAGACACTGTACTTGTTCAGGACACTGCAAATTATTTCCAGGTCAAGTCTGAGAACATACGCTGGTGCCATGTGACCACACCATGGAACCACCTTGGGTCTTGGATAACATCCGCCAAGCAGACAACCATTCCATCCTGACTTCTTAAAAGTAACCATCTTTCTGCCACAGCCAAAAGAAACACGGGTGTCTTCTCGGTCTTTTCACAGCCGCCGGGGTCCTCAACACCGGGCCAAATGAAATACACAACACAACACACACACTCATTCATCTACAACCGCTTATGATGAAATGTTGATATTTTATAAAATCCTGAACAACAAAATTCGACGGTAAGTGTGGGAGAAGGATAAGCACAGCTGTTTAAGTCTACGCTCTATTTCAGCCCTCAGCTGCGGCCATGTTGTTGCTACGTCATCACCAGAACGGTACCTGCAGATTCAAGCTCAAATCAACTGTAAACAGCGGAGGTTGAGCTGTTTTCGGATTTTTTTATTTATTTTATTTTTTTTAAGTCCAGTCTGAAGGTAACTCTGAAGAAGCTGTGGAGGACACAGCCTTATGGTTTTGAGCCTTATTTAGGCCACAATGACACAAACCTTCAGTCTGACAGTGACGATATTTATTGGCAGAGTTCAGAACACAGAATGGTGATAATATAAATAAATAATGCAGGCGATTTCGGCATGCAGCAGATGATAAACGTCTCCCCCCCCCCTCCAGCTCTGTGGTCATAATTGGCTAATACATTTTTTTCAAAGCTTGTTTTATTGTCCTTGACATCAGAAAAATGTGACAAGGAAGTGTGGATTTTTTATTTATTTATTTTTCCTTAGAAAAAGGTACATACATTTCAAACCTGAAAAATTACACAAGGGACTGAAAACATCAGCTATTTTTAAAATAAATATTGTTTCCTTTATGAATACAGTTAATGTATTGTACGTTAGTAGCGTAACACATTATTAAATATTAAAACCATTCCCAGAAGGAGTAAATAATATAGTCTTACCTGTCCGTTTCAGTGAGATCATATGAAAACGTATCCACCTTTACAAAACAACATCTGGGGAAAAAAAATTTAATTCCTTCTGTCTTGGTTGAAGAAAAGTCCATTTGTCACACAGGAGTTTGGTGCTAGGTTCCAGCGCTGGCTGTAATCCGTTATTGCGGCTGATGGATCAAGTCTTTGCTCTTAACAAGCCGCTTTGCGCTGCAAGTTAAAAGACTCCCAGAGTCCCTCTTCAGCTCATAACATCTCACGCGGAAAAATTATACCATGATCCACAAAACAATAATCTGAAAATACTCAGTTTTGCCTCTGTTTCGAGTGGAGAAGCCATGCAAGTGTGTTTCCACCAGCCAATCAAAAGGATTCTGCCGGCGGGAATTAACCGTTCTCACACCAAAAATACAGTGCAGCACCGACTCGAACCAGTCGGTGAAAACGGGGCTGTGGGTACACTGTAAAAAATTTGGAGTAATATTTACTTGAAAAAACCTAGGAAAGTTTTTTCACTTAGAAATTCCAAGTAAATTTTACTTGGATGTATTAGTTTTTCTAAAAGAATAACTCAAGTAACATTTCCAAGAATTTATGAATTCAGTATTTTCATTGAATTTTACTCTGTCTTTATTCATAAAAAGTAAAACTTTTCAGCTGTTCCCCTTGTTTTCACTCAAGGTTGCCACAGCAGATCCACTTTGGATCTGCATGTTGATTTGGCACAAATTTTACACTGGATGCCCTTCCCAACGCACCTCCACATTACATGGAGAAATGTGGTGCAGGAGTGGAGTTTCAACCGGGAACCTTTTGCACTGAAACCAAGTGCAGTAACCACTTGAGCACCACCCCTGCACTGAGTCCCTTTGGCTCCTCCCTTGTTTTCACTCGGAGTCGCCACAGCAGATCTTGGATCATTAGTTCATGAATGTGTTCATTATAAAACAACCCTCCATGCATCTTTTTTCTAAACAGAATTTATTTTGTCTCACTGTCTGACAAATTTAAGTATTTTTAATCATCCATAGTAGGCAGAGGTGTGGCCAAGTGGTTTCTGCACTTGGTGTCAGTGCAAAAGGTTCCCGGTTCAAACCCCACCCTTGCTGCATTTCTCCATATAATGTGGAGGCACATCAGGAAGAGCATCCAGTGTAGAATTTGTGCCAAATCAACAAACAGATCCAAACTGGATTTGTTGTCACAACCTTGAGTGAAAACAAGGGGAACAGCTGAAAAGTTTTACTTCTTATGAATAAAGACAGAGTAAAATTCAATGAAAATATTCAACTGATAATTGCTAGTAAATGTTACTTGAGTTATTCTTTTAGAAAAACTAATATATGCAAGTAAAATTTACTTAAGAATTCTCCTTGTAAAGTTTACTTAGAATTTCTGAGTGAAAAAAACTTTCCTAGGTTTTGTCAAGTAAATATCACTCCAATTTTTTTTCATTGTAGCCTTAAAAAATCCATAAATTAATCCATAGATTAATGGGGCTATTAAGACAATGGTTCTTGTTCTGATGTCACCTCCTCTTTCTTCTCCAGTGTTGTGACTGGTCCAGAAGTTCCTGGTTTCTAGTGGCGCGCGGTTCAAAATCCGAATATTTATCGCTTCAACAAATGCGCACCAGGAAAGGATAAATTTCAGACTGTTTAATTTTAGTCTCAAATATTCAATAAAACATGGCATTATGTGTCACCTACACTTTAAATACCTTCACACTGCAATAAAGTGGACAAACAAACAGTTTGAATCCATCCATTCACAGACGTCATCCTGGAGACGACACTTGCCTCGATTTGTGGAAGCCTAGGAGTGGAACTGCAGCCGAGTCTTTACTCTGAATATTACATTAATAAGCAGAAGGTGAAGTGGGCATAATGTTCATCTTCACATAAAGTCTGTGGACATGAAACACATTGCCTGAGCTGACCCACTGTAAATAATAAACTGTCAAAACTCACTTAAATTTTTTTTTCCTTTCTGTGGGTTCATTTTTTATTCCTGGCCAGAGGGAATCTGCAGTGCAAAAGGGCTGCATTATCTGCAAGTGACTGATGCAGACGGTGCTTTTGTGGGTTAACACACAGCAGGGTGGGTCAGTGTGTGTGTGTGTGTGGGTGTGTGCATGTGTGTGGTCACAGTCAACACTGATTTAAATTAAAGAAGAGGAGAGAACGCAGCCATGGTATAGTGGAAATTATTTCTCCATATGCCTTGTGGATCAGGTTATTATTCCTCCTTAAACTGTTCATCTTATATTTTCCCAGAGAAAAGCCAATTCACAAAACATGTTAACATTAAATTTGTCTTATACATTGAGGCATCAAACATGATATCCCCAAACAAATTATTACTAATTGAAAATCAATGCAGGTATATATGAGCAGTGAGACTCCTTCCAGCATTGAGAAAGTTACTATAAACCAATTTGTTTAATTACAAAATCCACCTGGGACAAACTGGAATAACAGGTAAAACTTGTACTATGTTCTTGTTCTATTACACTAGTATTTGGACTGACTATACCACACACACACAGACAGACATACACACTACTGTGTTGCTTGTGTGGAGAAATTTTTTCGTTTTTCCTGCATGGACTTTGAGAACTGACTTAGGGTAATTTTGGGGTGTTGCCGATCGAATGGTCCCCCCTAAAAATCAGCCCCCCCTGCCTTCACTGCGCATGCGTCATTCGCCACAGTTCACTGATTATCACCTCGTTGCTTCTTCAACCTGCCTCCAGTCATCATCTATCTCAGCAACAGATATCTGAAGCTTTTGAACAGCAATCATTTCCACATAAACGCAGCATTATTTCATCATAAAAGGCAGAGGACGCGATCAGAGCGTGACAGCTACACAAGCTGCTAGCTGCTGCGTTCATTGTGCGTCGTCATTTCAAAGCGTCACAGAGTATCGCCTCATTTCTGCTTAAAACTGACTTTAGAATGATTTAAGGGGTTTTACTTTGTCATCTGATGGTTAATAATCCTATTAATCCCATGTAATCTGTTATTGCGACTGATGGATCAAGTCTTTGCTCTTAACAAGCTGCTTTGCGCTGCAAGTTGAAAGACTCCCAGAGTTCCTTATCTGCTCATGAAGTCTCATACGATGAAATTATACCATGATCCACAAAACAACAAAATAAAAAAATCTGAAAATACTCAGTTTTGCCTCCGTGTCAAGTGTTAATCCCATTAATCCATTTCATCTCTTTGGGTGAAGACACTGCCTCAGAGGTCCAAAATGACGCATGCGCAGTGGAGGCGCATGCGTCATTGAATGAATGAATCCGGCCGTCGCTGGATTCATTTGTGATGCAGATGAGGTCGACTACCACGGCCAGGTCGACGAGTTGGTGAGGTGGAGTGCCAAGAACAACCTCGAGCTGAATGTCGCAAAGACAAAGGAGATTGTGGTCGATTTTCGTAGGTATAAGACTTCAATTTCACCTCTGGTGATAAATGGCTCTGAGGTAGAGATTGTAGATACATTCAAGTTTATCGGCGTCCACATCTCCAGCGACTTGACCTGATCGGCGAATGTCGGGCACTGCGTTGCGAGGGCCCGACGCCGGTTGTTTTTTCTTGCGGCGGTTGAGGGGATTTGCTGTTGACAGTGGTCTTCTCCTGAAATTTTATCACTCTGTCATCAAGAGCGTCCTGGCGCTCTCGATTACAGTGTGGTACGGAGGAGCTACTGTTGAAAACCGTAGTCTTTTGGATGCCGTGGTTTCCACGGCGTCAAAAATTGTGGGAGTGGAGCTTCCTCAGCTGAATGATTTATATTTGCAATGCATGGAGAGGCTAGCTAGAAAGATCCAGGCTGATAAGTCTCATCCCGCTAATGAACTTTTCAAGCTACTTCCATCAGGTAGAAGATATCGGTCATTGGCAACCACTTCAACCAAATCTTATTCTGGATTTTTCCCCTCGGCCGTCCGCCTGTTAAGCAAATTGTAGTAGAGTATTTATATATGATTTTTATTTATTGTAAAATTGTTTCGTGTTAACGTGGTGAATGTATTTATTATGAATTTTATTTTATTTTTTTAAGAACGCATAGGACTAAAATGATTTCCACATTGCATGTATTTGTATATGCGATGAGGCGAATAAAAGAACTTTAATGAACTTGAACTTGAGGCAGGGCGGACCAATGTTTTGGGGGGACCGTTCAGTCTGTGACAGGGGTGCTGAATCTGAAGTCTCAGATTTCCTCAATCACATCCATTTTTTTGGATTCTGCATGTTCCCTATTGATGGATTACGCAAAAGTTGCTCATTCACTTGCGAGTTTGACACCACTAATCGCACAAAAGCAGCTTCAAAATCAGTTTTTAAACCAGGTTCGCAAAATGTCAACAAGAGCCATAATATCAATCATGGTGCTGACGAGGTGTGCCTGACTGCAGCTTTTGCTGCAATGCTTGGTACGAGTAATATGTTTTCATATCTGAAAAACGAGATTCGGATTCAGTGCCACCAGTAGATGGCAGTGTTCTATGCATTTTGACCCAAACCATAAGTCAAACCTGCTTTTCTTTTCATGACTTCTGCCTCACATCTGGAGCATTGTATGTTGAATGTTATGACTTTTTATTTTATTTTATTCATTTTTTTGTAGAAGCCTGGCAGCCAGGTCCTTTCTGCTGGTGTAGAGTTGAGCTCAGCTCCTCACAGCTGCCTGACTGCTGCAAACACGTAACAGACAGGAACACAGGAAGGTTTATGATTTTAGGGTTTACAAATGTTCCACGCACACACAGAGGCCACTTGGCTATTATAATATAGACACACTTTTCAGTCATGGTAAAGGCAACATGACACTTAACCAGTTGAACTACAAAAACACAATAAATCAATACACTAACACCATTGCAAAACTAACATGAACCACAACATTTAAACCCCAAAACCCCAAACTCCCATGGTTCCCTGCAGCACAATGTCAATTGTTTACTGGTTAGCTAAAATTGCTAATTTCTCCAAAAATGTTTGTCATTTCAACTTTCCATTTTTGCAGCATCATCCTTGACCCAAATTACATAAGCACACCAAACGGCAAATGTCAGCTCTCCCTCGTTTCTGTGTAATAGATAACACACGCATGCGCGTGCGCACACACACACACACACACACACACACACACACCACACACACACACACCACTTGGCTATTATAATATAGATAATAAAAATACTATAACAATGCCCAAAAACACACTAATTAAAGCACTGATAACACAGAAAAAAGGTGCGACTTATACTCCAGTGCAACTTACATATGGGTTTTTCCTCTTCTAGAGGCCTTTTTTAAACAGGTGCAGCATTCTCTAGTGCAACTTGTTCTCTGGAAAAGAATCTGCTCACATTCGGCCAAATGCTTCCAAATTCAGTGTGCACGACGCAAAATAAAACATTGTGAAGTGAATGAAGTGCACCTCTGCAATGACCTGAAACGAACATGTAGCCTATTCCTCTCATTAAACGTAAACATGAAACCAGAGTGCCTTAAAAACAAGCAAGACTTAAAGACTGCTGGAGTGACGCGCTGCCGGCGCATCACCAGGGACAAGAAGCAATTCTGGTTCTAAACATTAAAGGATTTGCAACACAATATTAAAAATTATTCTATTCCATTTGTTCCATTATCCTAAAGCTATAAAACTGAGGATCTCTGCATAAAATATCTGCAAGCAGAACAGTTTTTACACACTCTGAATATAAATATAACATGAAATTAAAGTGGAAAGTCTTCAATTAAATCAGGTTTATTTCAAATCCACTGTGGAAGTGCACAGAGCCCCAATAAAATTGGTGCTGCTGACCAATTATGTGCCAAACTGCACATGGTGAGAAATGATTTGTGCACTCATCTCCACGGCTTCATTTCTTGTCAGAACTCCCCTTCTCACACGCCTTCAGACCTTGTTGAACTCTGGATGAAGTGGGAACCTGCAGCTCACATTCATCTCCTGTGAGATGATTGATGTGGCAGAACAATAAAGTGCACCATTTACAATCAATAACAGTCAAGGACTTTAGAGTTGAAGATTTTCAAGTAAAACACCAACTACAATAACAGTACTGTTTAATGAAAAACAGAAATTTAAACTTGGAAATACATTTAATGCTTTGTTGTGTTATCCACTGCAATTTTATATACTGATAAATTGTGCACAGTGCATGTTGCACAGTTTGTATCCTCAGTTGTACAGCTTCATGATGAAGTGTTTAGAGGAGGATTTTCTTAAAAAGAACACCTGAAAGTTCAGCTACAATGTGCCAGAAGGTACATCTGAGATGTATGTAAATGTTTGGGCCACCCCTGATGATTTCCATGATTTTCCTTTATAAATCACTGGTTGTTTGGATCAGAAATTTCAGTTAAATATATCATATAGCAGACAAACACAGTGATATTTCAGAAGGATTTACAGAAAATGTGCAATAATTATTTAATCAAAATTAGGTAGGTGTATAAATTTAGGCACCCCAACACAAAAAATTTATCAATCAATATTTAGCAGATCGTCCTTTTGCAGAAATAACAGCCTCTAAATGCTTCCTATAGCTTCCAGTGAGAGTCTGGATTGTAGTTGAAGGTATTTTGGACCATTCTTCTTTACAAAACATCTCAGGTTTGTTGGTTTCTGAGCATTGACAGCCCGATTAAAATCACACCACAGATTTTCAATAATATTCAGGTCTGGGGACTGAGATGGTTATTCCAGAACGTTGTACTTGTTCCTCTGCATGAATGCCTTAGTAGATTTTGAGCTGTGTTTAGGGTCGTTGTCTTGTTCAAAGATCCAGCCCCGGCTCAACTTCAACTATGTCACTGATTCATGAAATTATTCGTGCGCGCGCGCTCCCTCGCTGCAGTCCATTGACAGGCTGCCCCCAGGCTAAAATGGACCATCAGATCGGAACACACAGCAGGCGATCTGACTCTCACCTCACCCACGTGAGCTCTATTCCATATGACGCGGTGACAGTTTTGGCGTGCCATCCACAAAACACACACCAGCAGATGTGGACATGAGAAGAGTGAACTACTTCTCATTCATGTCTCTTCATGACTGTATGTCTGTGGCCATGGGTCATCTACAGAGGAACAGACGGGTCATATTTGCATTTCCTGCTTGATAAGAGGGATTCAATATAAAATGCTGTGTTTTTTTTTTAATGGTGTGTGGGTTTGTTTTTTTTTTTTTTTTTTTTTGTCCATCTCATTGTTGATTTCAGGCATTTTCCCCACACTCAAAAATTCTTGAAAGGGTACTTATAAAACAGCTAACTGATCATCTGCAGAGGAATGGTCTATTTGAAGAGTTTCAGTCAGGTTTTAGTCATGCCATAGGTATTAAAGGCACTGCGCTGCGGTGGTTTGAATCATATTTATCTAATAGATTACAATTTGTTCATGTAAATGGGGAATCTTCTTCACAGACTAAGGTTAATTATGGAGTTCCACAAGGTTCTGTGCTAGGACCAATTTTATTCACTTTATACATGCTTCCCTTAGGCAGTATGATTAGAAAGCATTGCTTAAATTTTCATTGTTACGCAGATGATACCCAGCTTTATTTATCCATGAAGCCAAAGGACACACACCAATTAGTTAAACTGCAGGAATGTCTTACAGACATAAAGACATGGATGACCTCTAATTTTCTGCTTTTAAATTCAGATAAAACTGAAGTTATTGTACTTGGCCCCACAAATCTTAGAAACATGGTGTCTAACCAGATCCTTACTCTGGATGGTATTACCCTGACCTCTAGTAATACTGTGAGAAATCGTGGAGTCATTTTTGATCAGGATATGTCCTTCAATGCACATATTAAGCAAATATGTAGGACTGCTTTTTTGCATTTGCACAATATCTCTAAAATTGTCTCAGACTGATGCTGAAAAACTAATTCGTTGTAATGTGTTAGTACTCTTGGATTTGTCCTCTGCCTTTGATACTGTTGACCACCAGGTCCTGCGGAGTAGATTGAGGGATCATGTTGGACTGTCGGGGTCAGTTCTGTCCGGGCATAGCTTTAGCGTTTCTGCTAACTAGATAAGGTTAGAGTCTGCGGACCTGTTATGTGGAGTCCCTTAAGGTTCTGTTGTGGGCCCCCTTTTGTTTTATTGTATTTGATCCCTTTAGGTAAGATCATTCAAAGATTCACTGATGTTTCTTACCAATTATATGGGGATGACATCCAGCTTTACTGCTCCTTTAAGCCATCTGAGATTAAGAAACTCGATTCCTTCCTCCATTGTTTAGTGGAAATAAAACAATGGCTAAGGAATAACTTTCTTCAGCTCAATGCAGACAAAACAGAAACATTGGTTATTGCCCCTGATGTCCATATTCCAGGTATTCAACAGTACATGGGTGACCTGTGCCAGTCTGCAAAATCAAGTCTTCGAAACTTGGGTGTCATCTTTGACAAAGATATGTCTTTAGTACAGCACTGTAAACAACTGACGAGGAACTGCTTCTTTCAACTAAGAAACATCTCTAAGCTCAGGAAAATGGTGTCACGAAATTATTTAGAGCTTATTATTCATGCTTTTGTATCAACACGTTTAGATTATTGTAACAGTTTGTTTTCATGTCTAAACAAGGAGGAGTTGCGTCGACTGCAGTTGGTACAGAACTCTGCAGCGAGAATTCTGACACAAGCTAACAGGAGGACTCACATTTCCAATTTTAAAGGAGCTTCATTGGCTACCAGTGTCCTACAGGATCAATTTTAAATTTTGGTTTTAACCTTTAGAGCTCTACATAGTCAGGCACCTTCCTATATCTGTGACCTCATCCAGCCTTATGCCCCTGCCAGGGGCTGAGGTCTGTGGATCAAATTTGTTGATGGTTCCACGCACCCGTTTTTCACCAGAGGAGAGCGATCCTTTCAGGCTGTTGATCCCAGGCTTTGGAATGGTCTCCCACTCTCTCTGCTCTCACTGGACTCTGTTGACACTTTTAAAAGCCAACTTAAGACCTTCTTTTTTACAAAGCTTTTGCTTAGGTTTTGGGCTGCTATGCTATGTTTTTAATGTCTTGCCACTGTGTGGTGTATTGTGTGGTGTATTGTGCTTTTTATGTTGTGAAGCACCTTGTGGCTCTTGTCTGTGAAAGGTGCTATACAAATAAAATTTACTTACTTACTAATTCATGCATTTATTTCCTCTAGGCTGGACTACTGTAATTCATTATTATCAGGTTGTCCTAAAAGTTCCCTGAAAAGCCTTCAGTTAATTAGAAATGCTGCAGCTAGAGTACTGACGGGGACTAGAAGGAGAGAGCATATTTCACCCATATTGGCCTCTCTTCATTGGCTTCCTGTTAATTCTAGAATAGAATTTAAAATTCTTCTTCTTACTTATAAGGTTTTGAATAATCAGGTCCCATCTTATCTTAGGGACCTCATAGTACCATATCACCCCAACAGAGCGCTTCGCTCTCAGACTGCAGGCTTACTTGTAGTTCCTAGGGTTTTTAAGAGTAGAATGGGAGGCAGAGCCTTCAGTTTTCAGGCTTCTCTCCTGTGGAACCAGCTCCCAATTCAGATCAGGGAGACAGACACCCTCTCTACTTTTAAGATTAGGCTTAAAACTTTCCTTTTTGCTAAAGCTTATAGTTAGGGCTGGATCAGGTGACCCTGAACCATCCCTTAGTTATGCTGCTATAGACTTAGACTGCTGGGGGGTTCCCATGATGCACTAAGTGTTTCTTTCTCTTTTTGCTCTGTATGCACCACTCTGCATTTAATCATTAGTGATTGATCTCTGCTCTCTTCCACAGCATGTATTTTTCCTGATTCTCTCCCCTCAGCCGTAACCAGTCCCAGCAGAAGACTGTCCCTCCCTGAGCCTGGTTATGCTGGAGGTTTCTTCCTGTTAAAAGGGAGTTTTTCCCTTCCCGCTGTCGCCAAGTGCTATCTAAATAAAATTTATTTGATTTGATTTGACTGTTTACAGGCTAGTGGCGGTAGCTCAGTGGTAAAGTTTCGGGCTCACAATCAGTAAAGTGCAGGTATGAATCCTGTGTCTGGTATGTTTTTTTTTTTTTTATTATTCCACATAAGCGGTGCGAAGTGGTTCCACAGGTACCAGAATTTTTTTTGTTTTGTTTTCTTTATTCCACATAAGCAGCGCGATGTGGTTCTACAGGTAACAGCTGGTTTTTATGTTTTATTTATTCCACATAAGCGGTGAGACTATGCAGTTTAAGTGTCTTGTCCAAGAATACAAACAGGTAGCATGAGTGAGATTTGAACCCAGCTCTACATATGGGTAGGTCACCTCTTTATTCACTCAGCTAGTTGCTCTGCAAATGCAATAAACTGTATGCTAATACAACCCCAATTCCAATGAAGTTGGGACGTTGTGTAAAATGTAAATAAAAACAGAATACAATGATTTTCAAATCCTCTTCAACCTATATTCAATTGAATACACCACAAAGACAAGATATTTAATGTTCAAACTGATAAACTTTATTGTTTTTGTGCAAATATTTGCTCATTTTGAAATGGATGCCTGCAATACGTTTCAAAAAAGCTGGGACAGTGGTATGTTTACCACTGTGTTACATCACCTTTCCTTCTAACAACACTCAATAAGCATTTGGGAACTGAGGACACTAATTGTTGAAGCTTTGTAGGTGGAATTCTTTCCCATTCTTGCTTGATGTACGACTTCAGTTGTTCAACAGTCCGGGGTCTCCATTGTATTTTGCACTACATAATGCACCACACATTTTCAATGGGCGACAAGTCTGGACTGCGGGCAGGCCAGTCTAGTACCCGCACTCTTTTACTACGAAGCCACGCTGTTGTAACATGTGCAGAATGTGGCTTGGCATTGTCTTGCTGAAATAAGCAGGGACGTCCCTGAAAAAGACATTGCTTGGATGGCAGCATGTGTTGCTCCAAAACCTGGATGTACCTTTCAGCCTTGATGGTGCCATCACAGAGTGTAAGTTGTCCATGCCATGGGCACTAACACACACCCATACCATCACAGATGCGGCTTTTGAACTTTGCACTGGTAACAATCTGGATGGTCTTTTTTCCTCTTTTGTCCGAGGACACGACATCCATGTTTCCAAAAACAATTTGGAAATGTGGACTCATCAGACCACAGCACACTTTTCCACTTTGTGTCTGTCCATTTCAAATGAGCTCGGGCCCAGAGAAGGCGGCGGTGTTTCTGGATGTGTTGATGTTTGGCTTTCACTTTGCATGGTAGTTTAACTTGCACTTGTAGAGTAGCGACGAACTGTGTTAACTGACAATGGTTTTCTGAAGTGTTCCTGAACCCACGCGGTAAGATCCTTTACAAAATGCGATTTTAATGCAGTGCCGCCTGAGGGATCGAAGGTCACGGCCATTCAGTCTTGGTTTTCGGCCTTGGTGGCTTCCACGACTGCACACCTACAGCCAGTTCCAACCTCTTCATCAAGTTCGCAGATGACACGACTGTGGTGGGTCTCATCAACAACAATGATGAGACAAGCTACAGGAGTGAGGAGGGCCACCTGGCCACGTGATGCATGGACAACAATCTCCACCTGAACGTGGAGAAGATGAAGGAGATTGTTGTGGGCTTCAGGAGAGAGCCCGCTCAGCATGCTCCACTAACCATCAATGGTTGAAGTGGTGCGGGTGAGCGGCACAAAGTTCCTGGTGTATTCTGTTTGGTAGCATGGTGGATTAGTGGTTAGCAATGTTGCCTCACAGCGAGAAGGTCGTGGGTTCAATTCCCGTGGCTTTTCTGTGTGGAGTTTGCATGTTCTCCCGTGGTTGCGTGGGTTTCCTCCGGGTGCTCCAGTTTCCTCCCACATCCAAAGACATGCGGGTTAGGTGGATTGGAATCTTTAAAATTGGTCCATAGGTGTGTCTGTATTTGTTTGTCTATTTGTGGGCCCTGTGACAGGACTAGCGTCCTGTCCTGGGTGTACCCCGCCTCGTGCTCTATGACTGCTGGGATAGGCTCCAGCCCCCCGTGGCTCTTAATTGGATTAAGCGATAGAAAATGAATGAATGAAATCTATTCTGTTTTTATTTACATTTCACACAACGTCCCAACTTCATTGTAATTGGGGTTGTAATAATTACTTCTATAGGGCTTTCCCAGGAATTAAAGCACTACACAAAATAAAACTGAAATACTATAAAAGATCCCAATTTAAATTAATAAGAAAAAAATACAGAAAAAAAGGTGCAACTTGTATTTTAGTACGACTTACACTCTGGAAAATGCAGTCCATAGAAAAGTCCCCCCCAACACACACACACACACACACACACACACGTCCAAGCACTGGGGATGCATCAGATATTGAGGCACATTTACCAGGTCATGGCATAAAAGGGGGGGGCAGTTCCTTTCCTCACCATTTTTGTTCCCTCCCACTGTAACCAGGAGGTGGGAGGCACCAGATGTTAATCCCAGCTGGGACTCAAACCTTCTTCACAAAGGTTTGCAGCGCTCTAATCACCATACCTCCACACCGTTCTCATAATGAAAAGCTGCAGGATCGATGCATAATAGAAATCTGCAAGTTAAGTGTTGGTGCAGTATTACAGCATTTAGTTCACAATGTCCAAGACAGCAGGACCTGTGCAGAATAAAGCAGCAAGCAGAAAACGGCAAATGAATTCGAAGTCCAAAGTCATACAGCGGATGGCTGCCGGGAGCAGCGAGCGGTTCTGCTGCCGTGTCTGTTGTGTTTTAGAGAGCGGGTGGCAGAGGTTGATCCTGATGGCTCATACCTCTGCCACCGTCTCTTCTTGTTCAGTCTACTGGTATCTTTCGCTGACTAACTGATGATTCAGTCGTCTAACAGTTTCATTCGTAAATCACACAAATCTGATAGGACAAGTAGCAGAAATAAACCAATTAATCTTTTTTTAAATGACCAAATTAACAATTATCAAAGTAACTGCTCGTGATTTTTTCTGCCAACTGAATAATGAAAATTGTTTTATTTTGTTTTGTTTTTGAGGAACAACATCCATCTAATTTCTAAACCCATTTACTCCAATTAAGGGTCATGCCATAGGGCGTGAGGCGGGGTTCACACTGGACAGGACGCCAGTCTGTCATGGCTTTGAGGAACAAGATCTCAGGTTTATTTTTTAATTATTATTAAATCCAGAACACTCCCTCCCAATGACCAATCACTTTAGCTCTGTGTGTTCACATCTCAAGTGTTTTTAGGGATATAAACATCACAGCCATGTGTTTGGCTCCACTTCTGTTGGGCTTTCCTGGATGATTTTTAAAGACATTCTGTAATTTCTGGTCATTTGTTATTTTAATATTTACTATTTTCCTCGTGTGGTTTTTGTCACTGCAGAGTCTGCAGGACACTGCGCTGGTCAACACTAAATACCTTTTCACTGTCCGTCAGCAAATGCCGGGCTAATTGTCAGAGAGTCAATAGCCCATGAGAGTTGTCAGAGCAGGTAGTCCAGTAGGACAGGAGTTCAGCTACCAGTATGTGACCCCCGGTTAGATTCCTGGTCACGCTATCTGTCTCTGCCATTGGACATGACCCTTTGTCTGCTTTGTACCAGTCCATCCAGCTGCCAATGGGTACCAACCTTGGCTGCAGAAGTACCCTATGTTAGATTGGCATCCCATCCAGGGATAATCATTAACGTCATATAGTCCATGGGCCAGAGGGGCCCACTGCGCACCCCCTTCTAGTTGACGAAACCACATATTTCTTGTAGCTTAGTATCTATGCTTCATTTTAAGACCTGTTAATGTGAAATAACTGGAACTCACAACTTAATTCAATTATGTGCAAGATTTCCATCTACAAAATATATGTAGCCCCAACTAGGGTTGGGTATCGAGAACTGGTTATTTTTGGGTATCGTTAAGAAATGATTTGATCCACCGACATCAATAGCCTTTTTGCTTAATGATTTCCTTATCAGTCCTTCAAGCAGCTGTTGTTTTTGAGGTGTGTTTGTCGGGAAAATGATCATTCCTCTACATTGATTACAGGACCCTGCAGCGGCTCTGTAATCAAACCGCTTCTGCAGCACGACTCCACTTTGAAGCATGAACCAATGAAGCAGTGCTTTGATCCATTAGCTTGCTGCTTCTTTGATTCGCTGCTCTCAGAAGGGGAGAGTCCGCTTCTTAACCCTCTCAAAGCCATTAAAATGTGTCAATTGTGAATCACTTTTATGTGGATTAAAGTCACTAACTGGGACTCTTGTCTTGTTGCAGTCAAGAAATGAGAATCGTTCTCCATTCTGTTGGCACAGCTCCAAATGCTGCGAGTCCGGTCGGAATCAATAACGTCAAAGCAAACTGCCTCTTTAAATAAAATGACAACTCTTTCTAACTGTAATACAGACAAGAAACTACAATCGACTAAAACTTTTTTTTTCCTCAAAAATGAGACGTCCTGCATTCTTTATGAATTGCATCCTGACGTGCAGCACAGCCAGCTGCAAGAGCTCAGCTCAAATGGATGGAAAGACATTCATACCAATAATGTCTGAAAGGAAATGCTTTGACAAAAACTACAGATTTTGTTTATTCTTATTTATGTCCAGAGATCAATGATCCACCATGTAGAGGTTATTTATGTCCAGAGTTTAAGATCCAGTGACCAATTTCATATTATTTGAGACTCAATAAAATGTTGTTGACATAGAAAACCTGTAAAGCTGACTTTTAGTACACAGAAAATTCACAAGAGGTATCGATAAGGCAATCGATAAGGAATCGCATTGATAAGCGGAATTGATATCAATAAAATCTTATCAATACCCATCCAAAGCCGCCAACTCAAAAAAGCACATCCATGCAAGATAATGTAATTTAAGTTATTTGAGAGTACATATATTTATTAGATGGAAAGCCAATCCAATGAATCAGTTTTTTGAGTGTGTCCCCAAATTTTGACAGCTATTTTAGTGGTACAGAAAATTCAAATGTCTGTAGCTCTGTGAATAATTAAGTTAGAGTTACAAACTACCACCCAAAGTCTGAGTCTGGGTGTGTGCTATAGAGTGGCACATGATTTAGTGCAAATTCATTTAATTAGTGGGTCATCAGAGGTCAAAAGGTCAGGTTTTGATATTTGAGCTTACAGATATTTGAATTTCCCGTACCACTAAAACAGCTGTGAAAATTGCAGTCATGTGGGTTAGTTTAAGGTCCAAAACCAGGTAGTGAGGCCCCGTTTATTTCACATTAACAGGTCTTAAAATGAGCACAGATACTAAACTACATAACAAGAAATATGTGGTTTCATTAATTTTTTTTGGGGGGGGGGGGTGGACTGTAGGTGATGATCATTGTAAATTTGTTGGTGATTTTAATTTTAAACTGAGTAGAAGTGACCATATTAAAATGTGTCTTTTTTTTAATCTACCCACAGCCCTGATTTACTTAAAATAAGCAGATAAACTGGACTTAAAGGTATTACACACATGGATCAAACAGCACAGACACGTTCTGTCCACTACAGGCTGATCTGAGTTTCTTCGAGAAGCAAAACTAAAATTTGAACCCATATAAGCAGACAGCTCGCTTAATTCCAGTTTATCCCAGAAATCTATCAGTTATAATTTAAGAAATATCCTTTTCTCAAACTGACCTGCTTCCATAAACACGCACAGCGGAACGCGCTGCTAAAACCCCTGATCCCTCAAAGTATCGTGCAGCGTGAACGAAGAAGCAAACGAGCACACATCCTGAAAATCAAAGCTGGAGCGTCAGTGAACAATAAGGAGTCGGAGCTGCATATGACCGCTGCTGACGCTCCGTTTAACCGTAAGGCTGAATGAGGCTGCAGGACATGAATAATTAATGTGGCCCGAGTCTCCCGCGTAATACATCACCACAGGGTTCATCCAACGTGGGTGCCCCACTTACTACTTGCTCTGTGGATCTTCTCAGAAAACAAATACACTGAAGTGGAATTCAGGAGGAGCAGGAGGGCAAAACGACAGGCTGACACCCATCGTCTTCTTCAAACACGGAACATCAGGACCAACACCACAAAAATGGAATGCTCCCAGACTCCGGCGCGTTTACGTCTGACACTGCAGATGCAGGAAAGCAGGTGAAGACAAAGAGCTTCAGCAAGGTCTGCAAGAACAAACAACTGATGCAAACTCCAGACAACCGGGCAGGAACTTTCCCTTTTCCCAAGAGCGCACCGATGTCAACTGCGTAATTCATGAGTGAAGCCTGGGCAGCAGCTGAAATAAGTGATTCTGAAGCTCATCGTGTAATCTGTTAGGCGA
The DNA here is from genome assembly GCF_902500255.1 of Thalassophryne amazonica. NCBI lineage: Eukaryota > Metazoa > Chordata > Actinopteri > Batrachoidiformes > Batrachoididae > Thalassophryne > Thalassophryne amazonica. The sequence goes on from NC_047104.1 coordinate 6,272,213, forward strand.
CACCCCCCCGCCGCCCACCTTTACATTGATTCGAAGCCTACGTACGGTGCTGATAAAGCACGAGGCTTTAACAGGTTCAATCAGGAGGTAACCGGCTGCATAGATTTTGTGTAAACTCATTTGGTACGTTCTGAAACAATCTGACTTTGATGGAATACGCCACATTTAGGACTTTTTACAACCTATCAATACTGAACAACAGTGATGGTTCTAACCCATCATTGTCAGAGACACTGTACTTGTTCAGGACACTGCAAATTATTTCCAGGTCAAGTCTGAGAACATACGCTGGTGCCATGTGACCACACCATGGAACCACCTTGGGTCTTGGATAACATCCGCCAAGCAGACAACCATTCCATCCTGACTTCTTAAAAGTAACCATCTTTCTGCCACAGCCAAAGAAACACGGGTGTCTTCTCGGTCTTTTCACAGCCGCCGGGTCCTCAACACCGGGCCAAATGAAATACACAACACAACACACACACTCATTCATCTACAACCGCTATGATGAATGTTGATATTTTATAAAATCCTGAACAACAAAATTCGACGGTAAGTGTGGGAGAAGGATAAGCAGCAGCTGTTTGAAGTCTACGCTCTATTTCAGCCCTCAGCTGCGGCCATGTTGTTGCTACGTCATCACCAGAACGGTACCTGCAGATTCAAGCTCAAATCAACTGTAAACACAGCGGAGGTTGAGCTGTTTTCGGATTTTTTTATTTATTTTATTTTTTTTAAGTCCAGTCTGAAGGTAACTCTGAAGAAGCTGTGGAGGACACAGCCTTATGGTTTTGAGCCTTATTTAGGCCACAATGACACAACCTTCAGTCTGACAGTGACGATATTTATTGCAGAGTTCAGAACACAGAATGGTGATAATATAAATAAATAATGCAGGCGATTTCGGCATGCAGCAGATGATAAACGTCTCCCCCCCCCCCTCCAGCTCTGTGGTCATAATTGGCTAATACATTTTTTTCAAAGCTTGTTTTATTGTCCTTGACATCAGAAAAATGTGACAAGGAAGTGTGGATTTTTTATTTATTTATTTTTCCTTAGAAAAAGGTACATACATTTCAAACCTGAAAAATTACACAAGGGACTGAAAACATCAGCTATTTTTAAAATAAATATTGTTTCCTTTATGAATACAGTTAATGTATTGTACGTTAGTAGCGTAACACATTATTAAATATTAAAACCATTCCCAGAAGGAGTAAATAATATAGTCTTACCTGTCCGTTTCAGTGAGATCATATGAAAACGTATCCACCTTTACAAAACAACATCTGGGGAAAAAAAATTTAATTCCTTCTGTCTTGGTTGAAGAAAAGTCCATTTGTCACACAGGAGTTTGGTGCTAGGTTCCAGCGCTGGCTGTAATCCGTTATTGCGGCTGATGGATCAAGTCTTTGCTCTTAACAAGCCGCTTTGCGCTGCAAGTTAAAAGACTCCCAGAGTCCCTCTTCAGCTCATAACATCTCACGCGGAAAAAATTATACCATGATCCACAAAACAATAATCTGAAAATACTCAGTTTTGCCTCTGTTCGAGTGGAGAAGCCATGCAAGTGTGTTTCCACCAGCCAATCAAAAGGATTCTGCCGGCGGGAATTAACCGTTCTCACACCAAAAATACAGTGCAGCACCGACTCGAACCAGTCGGTGAAAACGGGGCTGTGGGTACACTGTAAAAAATTTGGAGTAATATTTACTTGAAAAAACCTAGGAAAGTTTTTTCACTTAGAAATTCCAAGTAAATTTTACTTGGATGTATTAGTTTTTCTAAAAGAATAACTCAAGTAACATTTCCAAGAATTTATGAATTCAGTATTTTCATTGAATTTTACTCTGTCTTTATTCATAAAAAGTAAAACTTTTCAGCTGTTCCCCTTGTTTTCACTCAAGGTTGCCACAGCAGATCCACTTTGGATCTGCATGTTGATTTGGCACAAATTTTACACTGGATGCCCTTCCCAACGCACCTCCACATTACATGGAGAAATGTGGTGCAGGAGTGGAGTTTCAACCGGGAACCTTTTGCACTGAAACCAAGTGCAGTAACCACTTGAGCACCACCCCTGCACTGAGTCCCTTTGGCTCCTCCCTTGTTTTCACTCGGAGTCGCCACAGCAGATCTTGGATCATTAGTTCATGAATGTGTTCATTATAAAACAACCCTCCATGCATCTTTTTTCTAAACAGAATTTATTTTGTCTCACTGTCTGACAAATTTAAGTATTTTTAATCATCCATAGTAGGCAGAGGTGTGGCCAAGTGGTTTCTGCACTTGGTGTCAGTGCAAAAGGTTCCCGGTTCAAACCCCACCCTTGCTGCATTTCTCCATATAATGTGGAGGCACATCAGGAAGAGCATCCAGTGTAGAATTTGTGCCAAATCAACAAACAGATCCAAACTGGATTTGTTGTCACAACCTTGAGTGAAAACAAGGGGAACAGCTGAAAAGTTTTACTTCTTATGAATAAAGACAGAGTAAAATTCAATGAAAATATTCAACTGATAATTGCTAGTAAATGTTACTTGAGTTATTCTTTTAGAAAAACTAATATATGCAAGTAAAATTTACTTAAGAATTCTCCTTGTAAAGTTTACTTAGAATTTCTGAGTGAAAAAAACTTTCCTAGGTTTTGTCAAGTAAATATCACTCCAATTTTTTTTTCATTGTAGCCTTAAAAAATCCATAAATTAATCCATAGATTAATGGGGCTATTAAGACAATGGTTCTTGTTCTGATGTCACCTCCTCTTTCTTCTCCAGTGTTGTGACTGGTCCAGAAGTTCCTGGTTTCTAGTGGCGCGCGGTTCAAAATCCGAATATTTATCGCTTCAACAAATGCGCACCAGGAAAGGATAAATTTCAGACTGTTTAATTTTAGTCTCAAATATTCAATAAAACATGGCATTATGTGTCACCTACACTTTAAATACCTTCACACTGCAATAAAGTGGACAAACAAACAGTTTGAATCCATCCATTCACAGACGTCATCCTGGAGACGACACTTGCCTCGATTTGTGGAAGCCTAGGAGTGGAACTGCAGCCGAGTCTTTACTCTGAAATATTACATTAATAAGCAGAAGGTGAAGTGGGCATAATGTTCATCTTCACATAAAGTCTGTGGACATGAAACACATTGCCTGAGCTGACCCACTGTAAATAATAAACTGTCAAAACTCACTTAAATTTTTTTTTTCCTTTCTGTGGGTTCATTTTTTATTCCTGGCCAGAGGGAATCTGCAGTGCAAAAGGGCTGCATTATCTGCAAGTGACTGATGCAGACGGTGCTTTTGTGGGTTAACACACAGCAGGGTGGGTCAGTGTGTGTGTGTGTGTGTGTGTGTGCATGTGTGTGGTCACAGTCAACACTGATTTAAATTAAAGAAGAGGAGAGAACGCAGCCATGGTATAGTGGAAATTATTTCTCCATATGCCTTGTGGATCAGGTTATTATTCCTCCTTAAACTGTTCATCTTATATTTTCCCAGAGAAAAGCCAATTCACAAAACATGTTAACATTAAATTTGTCTTATACATTGAGGCATCAAACATGATATCCCCAAACAAATTATTACTAATTGAAAATCAATGCAGGTATATATGAGCAGTGAGACTCCTTCCAGCATTGAGAAAGTTACTATAAACCAATTTGTTTAATTACAAAATCCACCTGGGACAAACTGGAATAACAGGTAAAACTTGTACTATGTTCTTGTTCTATTACACTAGTATTTGGACTGACTATACCACACACACACAGACAGACATACACACTACTGTGTTGCTTGTGTGGAGAAATTTTTTCGTTTTTCCTGCATGGACTTTGAGAACTGACTTAGGGTAATTTTGGGGTGTTGCCGATCGAATGGTCCCCCCTAAAAATCAGCCCCCCCTGCCTTCACTGCGCATGCGTCATTCGCCACAGTTCACTGATTATCACCTCGTTGCTTCTTCAACCTGCCTCCAGTCATCATCTATCTCAGCAACAGATATCTGAAGCTTTTGAACAGCAATCATTTCCACATAAACGCAGCATTATTTCATCATAAAAGGCAGAGGACGCGATCAGAGCGTGACAGCTACACAAGCTGCTAGCTGCTGCGTTCATTGTGCGTCGTCATTTCAAAGCGTCACAGAGTATCGCCTCATTTCTGCTTAAAACTGACTTTAGAATGATTTAAGGGGTTTTACTTTGTCATCTGATGGTTAATAATCCTATTAATCCCATGTAATCTGTTATTGCGACTGATGGATCAAGTCTTTGCTCTTAACAAGCTGCTTTGCGCTGCAAGTTGAAAGACTCCCAGAGTTCCTTATCTGCTCATGAAGTCTCATACGATGAAATTATACCATGATCCACAAAACAACAAAATAAAAAAATCTGAAAATACTCAGTTTTGCCTCCGTGTCAAGTGTTAATCCCATTAATCCATTTCATCTCTTTGGGTGAAGACACTGCCTCAGAGGTCCAAAATGACGCATGCGCAGTGGAGGCGCATGCGTCATTGAATGAATGAATCCGGCCGTCGCTGGATTCATTTGTGATGCAGATGAGGTCGACTACCACGGCCAGGTCGACGAGTTGGTGAGGTGGAGTGCCAAGAACAACCTCGAGCTGAATGTCGCAAAGACAAAGGAGATTGTGGTCGATTTTCGTAGGTATAAGACTTCAATTTCACCTCTGGTGATAAATGGCTCTGAGGTAGAGATTGTAGATACATTCAAGTTTATCGGCGTCCACATCTCCAGCGACTTGACCTGATCGGCGAATGTCGGGCACTGCGTTGCGAGGGCCCGACGCCGGTTGTTTTTTCTTGCGGCGGTTGAGGGGATTTGCTGTTGACAGTGGTCTTCTCCTGAAATTTTATCACTCTGTCATCAAGAGCGTCCTGGCGCTCTCGATTACAGTGTGGTACGGAGGAGCTACTGTTGAAAACCGTAGTCTTTTGGATGCCGTGGTTTCCACGGCGTCAAAAATTGTGGGAGTGGAGCTTCCTCAGCTGAATGATTTATATTTGCAATGCATGGAGAGGCTAGCTAGAAAGATCCAGGCTGATAAGTCTCATCCCGCTAATGAACTTTTCAAGCTACTTCCATCAGGTAGAAGATATCGGTCATTGGCAACCACTTCAACCAAATCTTATTCTGGATTTTTCCCCGCGGCCGTCCGCCTGTTAAGCAAATTGTAGTAGAGTATTTATATATGATTTTATTTATTGTAAAATTGTTTCGTGTTAACGTGGTGAATGTATTTATTATGAATTTTATTTTATTTTTTTAAGAACGCATAGGACTAAAATGATTTCCACATTGCATGTATTTGTATATGCGATGAGGCGAATAAAAGAACTTTAATGAACTTGAACTTGAGGCAGGGCGGACCAATGTTTTGGGGGGACCGTTCAGTCTGTGACAGGGGTGCTGAATCTGAAGTCTCAGATTTCCTCAATCACATCCATTTTTTTGGATTCTGCATGTTCCCTATTGATGGATTACGCAAAAGTTGCTCATTCACTTGCGAGTTTGACACCACTAATCGCACAAAAGCAGCTTCAAAATCAGTTTTTAAACCAGGTTCGCAAAATGTCAACAAGAGCCATAATATCAATCATGGTGCTGACGAGGTGTGCCTGACTGCAGCTTTTGCTGCAATGCTTGGTACGAGTAATATGTTTTCATATCTGAAAAACGAGATTCGGATTCAGTGCCACCAGTAGATGGCAGTGTTCTATGCATTTTGACCCAAAACCATAAGTCAAACCTGCTTTTCTTTTCATGACTTCTGCCTCACATCTGGAGCATTGTATGTTGAATGTTATGACTTTTTATTTTATTTTATTCATTTTTTTGTAGAAGCCTGGCAGCCAGGTCCTTTCTGCTGGTGTAGAGTTGAGCTCAGCTCCTCACAGCTGCCTGACTGCTGCAAAACACGTAACAGACAGGAACACAGGAAGGTTTATGATTTTAGGGTTTACAAATGTTTTTGACTGTTACTAACTATGCCAGCAAAAAACAAAACAAAAAAACATTATTTTCATTATATAAATGAGAATAAATTGAAATTGAAAATAGTGGACTAAAGATTAGCGGAGCTAAATTTAGCTAACTGGTCACCTGATGGTTTTTAAAGTTAGCTGAAAAGCTAATTCCTTACAAAAGAGTTAGCTTCGCTAATTAGCAGTTAGCGGATTAGGGGAACTGTGCCCACCACTGTTGAGGTGTCATCACCATCATCAATTTGGGGGTGTTTCTGTAGCAGATCTTGGAAGGGTTTTGAAAGTTCAAGGTAACATGAAAGTACAATAACATAGAAAAAAAAAATACTGCAATACAACTGACTTGGAGGAAGATTTACAGTATGTGTCTCAGTCCGGAAAATCCCCAAACATGGGGGAAAAAACCTTTAAAACATCATTATTGTGCAGGAGGTGCAAAAATACTAATTACAGGCAGTTTGACAAATTATGGTGATATTATCCAAGTACTTTTGGTTGCATTAAAAGCTTAGCTCACATTAAAAAATGCTGTCATTATTATTACACAAGCAATTAAGCTGGATGTAAAGCCTATTCAAGCTCATAATCATGATTTTTTGTGTGTGTGTGTGTGTGTGTGTGTGTGTGTGTGCGTTCCTCCAGAGCGATTCCTGCTTTACCTGCCCCTAGTTGATGACCAACCACTACTGCTCGTAAAAAATAAAAAGATAGCTGTACTGAGCATCACATCTGATTATGATACAAACAAATCTGCATGTTAAATGGTCTGAAGTTCTGCAGTGATTTTCCCTCTGAAGCTTCACAGTGATGCTTCACACACACCCTGATGTCAAAGCAGCTCAACTGTACACTGCATTAACTGACAAGCGCCTCGTTTAATCAAAGAGCCTGCAGTCACAAACCCAAACACTTTAACCACGCGACCATCACCTCCCCACTTGGTCCCTTGCATATGGGTTCGGTGATCATGGTAACACTTTGGCCACAAGGAGAGCAGACTGGAAGGAGGTCAAAAACAATCACAGGAAACCTATTAAATGAATGCAAACACTCTATATAGAAAATGGACTGATTTATGCAGACAGGTTTTAGAGCAACATACGCTGTCTTCAAGATGACATCTTCTCCAGGGATGTCCATGCATTTTTCAGTAAGACAATGCAAAACCACATTCTGCACACATAAAAACTGCATGGCTGCTGAAGAAGAGGAGATGGATACAGGTCTGGCCTGCTTGTAGTCCTGACCTGACCTCAGTAGAGAATGTGTGGAGAATCTTGAAACAAAAGTGCAACAGCCACTACACACTACTGTATTTTTGCACACACCTTAAGACATGTTTACAGGATGAATGGGACAAAACAACTGCTGAGACATTTCCTTGCTTGGTGTCTTCAATGTCTAAATGTCTTTCAAGTCTTGTGAGAAGGAATGCAACATGAGAAAGTGGTAAAGCTTCAATGTCCCACCTTTTATTTGGAATGTGTTGCAGGAATGGATGCATATTGGGGCCCTTTCACACATAGTGCGACGTTTGGTCAAATATGGTGAAACAGCACTAAACAGTTCAAATTAGCACACCACGAAACATCGATGAGAGAGTTTGTGCATGCGACGGTGTCTTTCAAGCAGGCACACAGATAATGCTGCTTATGTGGAATAAATAAAAAATAAAAACGAGCTGGTACCTGTGGAACCACATTACGCCGCTTATGTGGAATAAATAAAAATAAAAACCAGCTGGTACCTGTGGGACCACACTGCACTGCTTATATGGGGGGAAAAAAAAAAAAACTACATAGATTTTGTTTGTTACAATTGATCATAACATATGTACTGAAATTAGGTTTTCTGTCAGTTACTCTTAAAAAACACCAGATAGGCTTATTGTTACTATAGAAGCTGAATATAAACTTGGGGTCAAGCAACATTTGGAGCCAAAGATATGACATTTTCGTCGATATTTCTGGCGATATCTTCATTGGTTTATTCCGTGTATATTTCCATATTCCATGCAGACATTTATAGATTTCCAAATTTTTTGAAATAACACCCCTCCCTACTCATATCAGGAAGGACATGGAAGTATTACCAAAAAAAAAAAAAAAATTAAAATCACACACCATATAAAAACACCGCATTTATCAAGCGAACAATATAAATATGATCCATCTGTTCCTCTGGTGATGACTCATGGTCACAGATGCACAGTCATGAAATTACATGAATGAGAAGCAGTGTGCTCTGATCATGTCCACATCTACTGGTCTGGTGCATCCAGTTGCCCTGCGTGCATGTCCTGCCCAACACGCATGTCTTGTGGACGGCATGCTGCAGCACAGACACCACGTTATGTGGAACAGAGCTCACGTGGGTGATATGACAGTCAGATCGCCCCCTGTGTGTTATGATCTGACAGTCTGTTTCAAACTGGGGGGTAGCCTGTCAGTGCTGCGGCCTGTCGCCACGGCAATATATGTTTTTATTCATGTCCACTTAAGGGCAGCAAACAGACACACACGTGTCACAGTGGGCAGTTGTTAGTTCATGTCTGTCTAAACACAGTACGTGTTGTCCAGCTGGGATGTCCAGATCCACAGATCCCCACAGCTGCTTCTGTCGGCGGCCACACCTCCTGTCAGTTTAGCACACACACCAAGGCCACACTTGTGGGGAACTTAGACAAATTCCACTGCCAGCACGACAGTGATCGTGAGCAAACTGTTGTCGTGTTAATGCTGTGAATGGCCACACATTTTCTAAGTGCCATGCGAGCGGTGTTAGATGATCGTGCGTCACCTGAAATTTGGCCGACACCTGTCTAAACAGGTTGCGATGGGTTTGCACAGTGCACACTCTGTCTTTTAGCTGCTGGTGCATGCAAATAGTTGTAGCAACAGGTGTACGAGGCGGTCTAGGCAGGGACGATTTTACACGTTTTGCACACGATTCCTGCATCATGCGCACTTCGACCAAACTTTGCACTATGTGTGAAGGGGCCCTTACGAAATGAAATGAAGCTGACCAAACAAAATGTAAAATACTTTGGGTTCCTACCATCTGCAATGACCTAAAAGTTAATAAATCACTGTGAGAGGTGTATATCTGCATTTTCCACAACGTCCCTACGTTTAGCTGCAACTAATGTTTAGTTACATTCATTTATTCATTCATCTTCAACCGCTTATCCGGGATCGGGTCATGGGAGCAACAGCTCCAGCATCAAGTTCACTATCACGTTCACTATGCAACAAAACGCAGTTATCCTAATATATTGGGGGAGGGGGGAGCTTTGAGTGACAGCTCTTACGTTGTCGCTGCGGGCGGTCAGAGGGCTTTTTGAGCATTTTATTCCAAATATCTGAAATAATATGGCTTGTTGTGTGATTAATTTAGCACATGGTTTATCTATGACGTGTGTATGTGTGTGCCAGTGCTGCGTTAAATCTTTATTATGTAATTTTTTTATGCCAACAGCATTAGCATTTTTACCAGCTATCAATAGCAGGTAAAAATCCATGATGTCCATGATTACTGGGGAAATAAGCCTGTCATCATTTTTAATGGCCGCACAAACCTACAGGGTTATCAGAGCTCAGCCCCTGAAAACACGATTTAATGAGCACCCGATCTGAGTTCAGCCTGTTAGCTGAGCTTCTCTGTAATCGTTACAAACTGACAGAAATCAATCTGTATCGGGTGGTGTGGTTCTGGGATGCCCCCTTTTGTGGGCCTCGCTAGCGTCCTGTGTGCTTCCCCTGGTGTGTGGGGTTGTTTCCTGTGCCTCCGTGGGGGTGGGGGGGGGTGGTGGGGGGGCTTGCATTCTGGCGTCACCTAGGCCGTTCCCCTGGCGGTTCGTTGTGCTGCCGCGGTGGTCCTGGTGGGTGTCCTTCCTGGCCCCTGTGCCATTCTACTGTCCTTCTTGTTTCTCCTGGACCCCTTTCCATCGAGGTCCATGCAATCACCTGTGCGGCTCCTGGCATGCCGGAGTGGTCCACGTCATATGGTAAGGTTCTGTACTTTTGTCTTGGCCCAATACACTAGTCACAGTAGTGATCGGATGTAGTGATCAGATGTTTAGCTGTGATCTGGGTCTCTGTGTGTGGGTGGTCAGGTGTTTGTGGCCGCCACCACAATTCGGTTTTGGGTGTTCTCAAGGAGATCAAGACTCTGGTGTCCTAGATTAGGGTATGGAGGCTAGACAACAGACTGTTGCTGTCACTGTTTGTTCATGTGTGGTTGTTTGTCCTGGTGTGTTGTGTGGTTGGGGTTCCTCCTCTTTGGTGTCTCAGTTTTCATCACGTCACAGTTATTGCCTTCACCACTTGTGTGTCATTCTTGTCTGTCTTCATGTTTTGGTGGTCGGCCCTTCCTGACAGAAGTTGTCTGTTAGCTTTAAATAAACTGTTATGGGCTGACCAGGAAAGGCAGGTGAAGGTCTCACACACATGACTACATTCTAACAGTCTTGCAAGAACAAACTGCATATATGTGTACATATGTATATAAATGGTTCTGCCAGTTTGGCATTTACCATCACTAAATATGCAGACAGGGAAAAAAGAAATCAATCTGTAAACAGAAATCTTGCAACCATAATGTGTGGTCATTTTTGAACGGTCTGTAGGTCATTCCGTCTGCCCGTGGATTCACTGAACGCCGACGCTGTTCATAAGTCTTGAACCTCGAGTCAAAGGTCTCAAGTCTTTGAGGTTGAGTTTCAAGTCTAGAATCAGTATTTGTGCGACTGAATTGCAACTTGAGGCCAAGCCTCAAACTCGAGTCCCCATTTCTCAAACACACACACAGTTGTCATGGTGCGGTTATGAAAGGCGCTCAGCTGTACACTGGTATTAAGGATTTTGCCCAGTGGACTAAAGAGATTTTCCTGCCTGACCAGGATTCAAATGAAGAACCCTCTGCTCACAAACCCTCCACACGCCAAATTATGTCATATAGATTTGTTGTCGTGTGACATCTTAATACTGCAATATCACCTTGATTGGTGCATTTCAGTTTAATTTGCATATAGCAGAAAACACCCCATCAATCATAATCTGGAGGTCTGTGAGAAATGTCATAATTAACAGCATTTTTAAAAATTATTATTTTGAAGATTTTGTGCAAATTCAGATACATTTTCAAAGATGGCTTCTTATCTCTCGGGGATTGGGGGGGGTATCCATACCCAACCCTGGGAAAACGCTGAATATTTATCAGGCTCGATCGCTCGTCTTCTGAAGGAAAGCACGCTCATTGACATTTCCAATCCATAAACGTCCAAAAGCTCAGAGGATTGTCAGTCATAATTAATATGTTGACACAGTCGTTCTGCTGACATGAAAGCAAAAGGAATAAATTTTTATCTTTAAGGTTGCTTTTGATATTCATTTTAGCATTCACATCAGAGCAAATTAAGGTGTTTCCGATTCACGGCGGCGCACGGCGATCAGCGCTTTCCTTCATTAGCAAACTGAAGGTCATCTGTAATATCTCAGCAGACATAAAAAAGCTCCTGCAGACGCTCACAGCTTCAGGAGACAACGTTTCTGCCAATTACAGTTTATGTTGAAAGAGTTCTCAGTGAACTTCAACCCCACCAGGTACTGCTGAAGTGTTGTTGCCAAACCTGGCAACACCCCCCCCATGCCACGGTCACATTAGGGATGTGCAACTGTAATTTTAACTGTATAATTTTGTGGAAAAAGATGGCAGGTTGTGACAACAGTGACTTCTTTTAGGAAAATCTGACAGTGCTGTTGTGTCTGTGGATCTCATCTTCAAATATAACCTGCAGAATTAAATCTGAATAAATAAAATAGTTTACAGCTATGAGCCAGCCACGGACAGGCTAATTCTCCTGACTGCAGATCTGTACTTACATATCACCATAGGGGGCGCACTATTTTTTTTTTCTAAGGTTTGCCGACCAACTTATTTCGAGCTCTGACTCCTTTGTAACCACAGTGTATTCAGGGAAAAAAAAAGGCATCAAATACGTCTAAGTAACCACATACAAAGTACCGAAGCTACTCCACAGAGTGTAGTTCTTTCCCGTTTAATCCAGAACAAATCGGAGCATGTTTTGAAGCATCATAGTAACTTCTTGATCCATCATTGTCAATCTTGAACAATCTCGGTATATATCGTAGTTACGACCGTCATCCGCGCCAGATATGAAATGGACATCCAATTTTTGAACTGTTCAAACATATCATCCCGATTCTCAAAATCGTTGACAATGCAGTAACTTCAGGATGTTCATAGTCTTAATGGCTTCAATCATGTTTGAACTCCTTTAAACAGGTATTTGTAGTGACTACGGCTTGAAACTTGTTTGACTGTGCTCCATCGAGGTAAAAATGTGAAGCTGAAGCAGCGTTGGCTGCTGTTTCTGATCATGTCTGGCTGAAGGTGTTGGGATGTGAATATGTCACATGTCCCTGACTCTACTGTTTCTGACCAAAGGACCATGATGTGATCACGGAACGAATGACGCCAGTTTGTGACCATCACAAATGCTTCTGTGAGTGTATCAGCAGTTTGGTGACAACATGCATCGCTGGTCCCGTAGGAGCAAGGTCCCACTTTCCTATGAACACTAGGGTATGTTATCACTCGGGGTCTTCATTTTGTACCTCTGGGGAGCAGACATGGGGCCAAATACAAAACTATTTGTATTTGAAAATACTTAAATACATTTTTCGGAGTATTTGTATTTTCTGATTTTGAATTAAAAGTACAAGTATTTGTATTTCAAATACATCGCTGATCCCAAGTATTTCCAAATACTTTTACAAATACTTTTCAAACTTGGGAATCTCTGTGACACCATGTTGAATATAGATTGTGATAGTTTGATTATTGCCTGTGATATTATAATAGTGAAAATGTGATAAAACATTCAATCCTTTACTTATCAATAGTATTTGGTCATGCTATTTTCATAATAACCTGTCACCAGTTTATCAGTTTTTGTGTTGATTTGTTTATAGTTCATAGAAAGTATTTGTATTTGTATTTGAAATACTCAAAATATAAAGTATTTGTATTTGAAAAAGTACAAAGTATTTGTATTTGGAATTCGAAAATCTAAAGTATTTGTATTTAAATACAATGCAAAGTATTTGACCCCGTGTCTGCTGGGGGGCTCATGACTCTCTCAGATTAAACTGACAGCTCATTCTGTGTCTCATGACCTGTTATTTAACCACAATAAGGGTGCAGCTCCTTTCTTTTGTTGCCAGGTCTGCACTTTATAAGCCAGCCTGTTAGGGGGTGAGAAGAATTAAGCAGTTTCATCCCATTTTTGCACTTTTTATTTTGGATCGTTGCCGATCATAGTAGAAAGGCACCCTGTGGAACAACCTTGTAATAAACACAAACCCTGAAACACAACCGCATCTCACTGGTTTTACTAATCCCGTGTTAGCACACAGCAGTCGTGTAGAATATCCTTCTGCTGTCCGGTGCTGCTCCGGTTTCCAGCTTTGAATAAGTAAACAAAGTCGTTACCTCCTTTTGATGCTTCAAATTCTACAAGTTAAGGGCCTTTCACGTTGAATACGTCAGGCAAATCCGTCAACGCTTCCCAATCCATCGGATGCGTTTCCAACGTGACGTCAGAAGTGGCAAGGGGGCGGAGATTGCACGTCACACTCTGGCTGTTTCCACAACCAGAAAAAAGTTCAGCGTTTACGAGGAGTTTACGAGGTCTGTTAGAAAAGTATCTGACCTTATTATTTTTTTCAAAAACCATATGGATTTGAATCACGTGTGATTACATCAGACATGCTTGAACCCTCGTGGGCATGCAAGAGTTTTTTCACGCCTGTCGGTTACGTCATTCGCCTGTGGGCAGTCTTTGAGTGAGGAGTCGCCCACCCTCTCATCGATTTTTCATTGTTTAGGAATGGCTCAGAGACTGCTGCTTTGTTTGATAAAAATCTTTTCAAAAGCTGTAAGGCACAACTGAGTGGACACCATTCGATAAATTCTGCTGGTTTTCGGTAAAAATTGTAACGGCTGATGAGAGATTTTGGTCTGGTAGTGTCGCCGTAAGGACGGCCCACGGTGACTGACGGCAATCTGCGCTTCGAGGCGGCAGCGTCTCGCCGTTTCAAGCTGAAAACTTCCACATTTCAGGCTCTGTTGACCCAGGAAGTCGTCAGAGAACAGAGAACTTTCAGAAGAAGTCGGCATGAGGAGTTTATTCGGACATTCCATTGTTAACGGATATTTTGTAATGAAAGAACGTGCGGGCAGAGTCGCATGTCGGGCCGGACCCGACCGCGGGGGGTCGCGACAGGTAAAACACCTCCGTTGGAAACCTTAACGGGCAAGTTGGAACATGCCCAAGCTGTTAAACAATTTCTCAGTTACTCACTTGTTGAAAGCCATCAAAAGCCGCCTGAATTTTACAAACGGTTTTCAACACGGAGGTGTTTTTCCTGTCGCGGCGCACACAGACATTACAAAATGTCCTTAAACAGTGGAATGTCCGCATAAAGTCCTCATGCCGGCCTGTTCTGAATCTTCTCTGTTCTCTCAGGACATCCTGGGTGAATTAAGCCTTAAATTAGGATGTTTTCAGCTTGAAACAGGCCGGCGACGGCGCCTGGAAGTGCTGCGCGATGTCCTGCTCCGTGGGAAGTCCTTACAGCGACAGAAACACCCCATAATCTCTCATCAGCCGTTAAACTTTTCACCGAAAACCAGCTAAATTTCTCAAATAGTGTCCACTCGGATATTCCTCACAGGTCCACAAAAAATTTTGATAAAGCAACGCGCGCCATCTCGAGCAGCGTGTGAAACAAAGGAATTCAGCCGAGAGGGCTGGACCACATCTCACTCAAGGCCTGCCCACAGGGAAATGACGTTACAGACACGCGTGAAAAAACTCACGCATGCGCACGAGGGTTCAAGCATGATTGGTGTAATCGCACGTCATTCAAA